>NC_139645.1:40758501-41068501 GCF_964638095.1 Poromitra crassiceps | reverse complement strand
CGCAAGCGGCGATGGGCGGGGTTCAAGCCTTGCGCAGATGACAAAGCTTCTGATTCTGACTAGGACATCCTCCTTGATATATCTGACAAGTTTCGCGATCAATGGACAAACAGGTGTGGAGTTACAGCCTTTTTTATGTTAAGCCACGCCCATTTCCGGCGTTTATGGCGCTCCCTTTTGGTGGAATTGCACAAAATTTGACACGCATGGTCTAGGATGGTCTCCGAAGACCTCCTGCAAGTTTCGTGAAGATTCCTTAATCGGTCATGAAGTTATGACAATTTAGCTGTGAGGCCACGCCCTCTCACAACTTTAACGATCAATATCTCCGAAACTAAAGTAGCTTTCAAAAATCCACCAATCACGATTGTAGAGCTTGCTCCATAGATGCTTTCTGGCGAGTCTGGTGCAAATCGGTTCAACGGTCTAGGAGGAGATGTCAAAAATGTGTTTTCCAAACTTTTCCAAATATCTCAAAAACTTTCCAGGCGGACCTTGAGGAAACTGGGGGGTACTTTGAAGAGCAGGTTCACCTGAACATCTGAGAAAAAAAAGTTTGAAAATCGGACCAACGGCGTGGAAGTTATGGCCTTTCAAAGTTTGAAATTTGAACCCCTAATTATAGCGCCCCCATCAGGCCGATTCAGAAAATATTTCTGGAGCATCTAGGAACCAACCATATCTGTCAGTGGGCCAAATCTCATGTCTCTGCAGTATACCAACTCACGGGAATTTGCAATGAGGCAGAGAGGAAAAGAAAAAATAAACCATAATATAGCCGCAAGCGGCGATGGGCGGGGTTCAAGCCTTGCGCAGATGACAAAGCTTCTGATTCTGACTAGGACATCCTCCTTGATATATCTGACAAGTTTCGCGATCATTGGACAAACAGGTGTGGAGTTACAGCCTTTTTTATGTTAAGCCACGCCCATTTCTGGCGTTTACGGCGCCCCCTTTTGGTCGAATTGCACCAAATTTGACACGCATGGTCTGGGATGGTCTCCGAAGACCTCCTGCAAGTTTCGTGAAGATTCCTTAATCGGTCATGAAGTTATGACAATTTAGCTGTGAGGCCACGCCCTCTCACAACTTTAACGATCAATATCTCCGAAACGAAAGTAGATTTCAAAAATTCCAAATTCAGGATTGTAGAGCTTGCTCCATAGATGCTTCCTGTCGATTCTAGTGGAAATCGGTCCAACGGTCTAGGAGAAGATGTCAAAAATGTGTTTTCCAAACTTTTCCAAATATCTCAAAAACTTTCCAGGCGGACCTTGAGGAAACTGGGGGGTACTTTGAAGAGCAGGATCACCTGAACGTGTGGAAAAAAGTTTTTGAAAATCGGACAAACGGCGTGGAAGTTATGGCCTTTCAAAGTTTGAAATTTGAACCCCTAATTATAGCGCCCCCATCAGGCCGATTCACAAAATATTTCTGGAGTATCTAGGAACCAACCATATCTGTCAGTGGGCCAAATCTCATGTCTCTGCAGTATACCAACTCACGGGAATTTGCAATGAGGCAGAGAGAAAAAGAAAAAATAAACCATAATATAGCCGCAAGCGGCGATGGGCGGGGTTCAAGCCTTGCGCAGATGACAAAGCTTCTGATTCTGACTAGGACATCCTCCTTGATATATCTGACAAGTTTCGCGATCATTGGACAAACAGGTGTGGAGTTACAGCCTTTTTTATGTTAAGCCACGCCCATTTCTGGCGTTTATGGCGCCCCCTTTTGGGCGAATTGCACAAAATTTGACACACATGGTCTAGGATGGTCTCCGAAGACCTCCTGCAAGTTTTGTGAAGATTCCTTAATCGGTCATGAAGTTATGACAATTTAGCTGTGAGGCCACGCCCTCTCACAACTTTAACGATCAATATCTCCGAAACTAAAGTAGATTTCAAAAATTCCAAATTCAGGATTGTAGAGCTTGCTCCATAGATGCTTCCTGTCGATTCTAGTGGAAATCGGTCCAACGGTCTAGGAGGAGATGCAAAAAATGTGTTTTCCAAACTTTTCCAAATATCTCAAAAACTTTCCAGGCGGACATTGAGTGTCCTTATGGCAAATTTGTAGAGCAGGTCCACCTGAACATCTGGAAAAAAAAAGTTTGAAAATCGGACCAACGGCGTGGAAGTTATGGCCTTTAACGTAAAACCGTCGATTATAGCGCCACCTTCAGGCCGATTCGAAAAATCTTTTTTGAGCACCTACCTGCCAACAATATCTGTCATTGGGCCAAATGTCAGGTCTCTACCATTTACCAACTCACGGGAATTTGCATCGGGGCAGATGAAAAAGAAGAAGAATAATAATAAAAATAAACCATAATATAGCCGCAAGCGGCGATGGGCGGGGTTCAAGCCTTGCGCAGATGACAAAGCTTCTGATTCTGACTAGGACATCCTCCTTGATATATCTGACAAGTTTCGCGATCATTGGACAAACAGGTGTGGAGTTACAGCCTTTTTTATGTTAAGCCACGCCCATTTCTGGCGTTTATGGCGCCCCCTTTTGGTCGAATTGCACAAAATTTGACACACATGGTCTAGGATGGTCTCCGAAGACCTCCTGCAAGTTTCGTGAAGATTCCTTAATCGGTCATGAAGTTATGACAATTTAGCTGTGAGGCCACGCCCTCTCACAATTTTAACGATCAATATCTCCGAAACTAAAGTAGATTTCAAAAATCCACTAATCACGATTGTAGAGCTTGCTCCATAGATGCTTCCTGTCGATTCTAGTGCAAATCGGTCCAACGGTCTAGGAGGAGATGCAAAAAATGTGTTTTCCAAACTTTTCCAAATATCTCAAAAACTTTCCAGGCGGACCTTGAGGAAACTGGGGGGTACTTTGAAGAGCAGGTTCACCTGAACATCTGGGAAAAAAAAGTTTGAAAATCGGACCAACGGCGTGGAAGTTATGGCCTTTCAAAGTTTGAAATTTGAACCCCTAATTATAGCGCCCCCATTAGGCCGATTCACAAAATATTTCTGGAGCATCTAGGAACCAACCATATCTGTCAGTGGGCCAAATCTCATGTCTCTGCAGTATACCAACTCACGGGAATTTGCAATGAGGCAGAGAGGAAAAGAAAAAATAAACCATAATATAGCCGCAAGCGGCGATGGGCGGGGTTCAAGCCTTGCGCAGATGACAAAGCTTCTGATTCTGACTAGGACATCCTCCTTGATATATCTGACAAGTTTTGCGATCATTGGACAAACAGGTGTGGAGTTACAGCCTTTTTTATGTTAAGCCACGCCCATTTCTGGCGTTTATGGCGCCCCCTTTTGGTGGAATTGCACCAAATTTGACACGCATGGTCTGGGATGGTCTCCGAAGACCTCCTGCAAGTTTCGTGAAGATTCCTTAATCGGTCATGAAGTTATGACAATTTAGCTGTGAGGCCACGCCCCTCTCAACTTTAGCGATCAATATCTCCAAAACTAAAGTAGCTTTCAAAAATCCACCAATCACGATTGTAGAGCTTGCTCCATAGATGCTTCCCTGCGAGTCTGGTGCAAATCGGTGCAACGGTCTAGGAGGAGATGCAAAAAATGTGTTTTCCAAACTTTTCCAAATATCTCAAAAACTTTCCAGGCGGACATTGAGGGTCCTTATGGCAAACTTGTAGAGCAGGTTCACCTGAACATCTGGAAAAAAAAAGTTTGAAAATCGGACCAACGGCGTGGAAGTTAAGGCCTTTAACGTAAAATCTTCGATTATAGCGCCACCTTCAGGCCGATTCGAAAAATCTTTTTTGAGCAGCTACCTGCCAACAATATCTGTCATTGGGCCAAATGTCAGGTCTCTACCATTTACCAACTCACGGGAATTTGCGTCGGGGCAGATGAACAAGAAGAAGAATAATAATAATAATAAACCGGGTGAAAAACAATAGGGTTTCAGCCCCTTCAGGGCTTGAACCCCTAATAATAAACCGGGTGAAAAACAATAGGGTTTCAGCCCCTTCAGGGCTTGAACCCCTAAATATAGCCGCAAGCGGCGATGGGCGGGGTTCAAGCCTTGCGCAGATTACAAAGCTTCTGATTCTGACTAGGACATCCTCCTTGATATATCTGACAAGTTTCGCGATCATTGGACAAACAGGTGTAGAGTTACAGCCTTTTTTATGTTAAGCCACGCCCATTTCTGGCGTTTATGGCGCCCCCTTTTGGTCGAATTGCACAAAATTTGACACACATGGTCTAGGATGGTTTCCGAAGACCTCCTGCAAGTTTCGTGAAGATTCCTTCATCGGTAATGAAGTTATGACAATTTAGCTGATAGGCCACGCCCTCTCACAACTTTAACGATCAATATCTCCGAAACTAAAGTAGATTTTCAAAAAACCAAAAAGCACGATTGTAGAGCTTGCTCCAAAGATGCTTCCTGGCGATTTTGGTGCAAATCGGTCCAACGGTCTAGGAGGAGATGCAAAAAATGTGTTTTCCAAACTTTTCCAAATATCTCAAAAACTTTCCAGGCGGACCTTGAGGAAACTGGGGGGTACTTTGAAGAGCAGGATCACCTGAACGTGTGGAAAAAAGTTGTTTGAAAATCGGACAAACGGCGTGGAAGTTATGGCCTTTCAAAGTTTGAAATTTGAACCCCTAATTATAGCGCCCCCATCAGGCCGATTCACAAAATATTTCTGGAGTATCTAGGAACCAACCATATCTGTCAGTGGGCCAAATCTCATGTCTCTGCAGTATACCAACTCACGGGAATTTGCAATGAGGCAGAGAGGAAAAGAAAAAATAAACCATAATATAGCCGCAAGCGGCGATGGGCGGGGTTCAAGCCTTGCGCAGATGACAAAGCTTCTGATTCTGACTAGGACATCCTCCTTGATATATCTGACAAGTTTCGCGATCATTGGACAAACAGGTGTGGAGTTACAGCCTTTTTTACGTTAAGCCATGCCCATTTCTGGCGTTTATGGCGCCCCCTTTTGGTCGAATTGCACAAAATTTGACACACATGGTCTAGGATGGTCTCCGAAGACCTGCAAGTTTCGTGAAGATTCCTTCATCGGTAATGAAGTTATGACAATTTAGCTGATAGGCCACGCCCTCTCACAAATTTAACGATCAATATCTCCAAAACGAAAGTAGATTTTCAAAAATCCAAAAAGCACGATTGTCGAGCTTGCTCCAAAGATGCTTCCTGGCGATTTTGGTGCAAATCGGTCCAACGGTCTAGGAGGAGATGTCAAAAATGTATTTTCCAAACTTTTCCAAATATCTCAAAAACTTTCCAGGCGGACATTGAGGGTCCTTATGGCAAACTTGTAGAGCAGGTTCACCTGAACATCTGGAAAAAAAAAGTTTGAAAATCGGACCAAACGGCCATAACGGAAGTTATGGCCTTTAACGTAAAACCGTCGATTATAGCGCCACCTTCAGGCCGATTCGAAAAATCTTTCTTGAGCAGAAACTAGCACCTAATATCTGTCATTGGGCCAAATGTCAGGTCTCTACCATTTACCAACTCACGGGAATTTGCGTCGGGGCAGATGAACAACAAGAACAAGAATAATAATAATAAACCAGCACAAAAACAATAGGGTTTCAGCCCCTTCAGGGCTTGAACCCCTAATAATAATAATAATAAACCGGCACAAAAACAATAGGGTTTCAGCCCCTTCAGGGCTTGAACCCCTAATAAACCGGGTGAAAAACAATAGGGTTTCAGCCCCTTCAGGGCTTGAACCCCTAATAATAATAATAATAAACCGGGTGAAAAACAATAGGGTTTCAGCCCCTTCAGGGCTTGAACCCCTAATAATAATAAACCGGGTGAAAAACAATAGGGTTTCAGCCCCTTCAGGGCTTGAACCCCTAATAAATGGGAAACGGAAGGTGCGATGGTGATTCCGCACGGGCCTCCTAAAGCTACTTTTCCACCCCGAGTCTAACGCCGCCATCCCTGAGCCTCTACGAGTTACGGTTGCGGAGATACGTTGCTGTAGCGCCCCCCATAGGCAAACAATAGCGCCCCCTACAGGCCAAATGACAATTTCTTTTCTGCAATCAGCTCAGAAGTGTCAAGTGTCATACAAGAAGGAAGGCTGGCCATAATGACAATGAATCCGCACTTCCTGCCACCCTTCAAAATCAAACAATTTAGAAGGTACAGGTACTGATGCTGCTATAGCGCCCCCTTTTGGTCGAATTGCACCAAATTTGACACGCATGGTCTGGGATGGTCTCTGAAGACCTCCTGCAAGTTTCGTGAAGATTCCTTAATCGGTCATGAAGTTATGACAATTTAGCTGTGAGGCCACGCCCTCTCTCAACTTTAACGATCAATATCTCTGAAACTAAAGTAGATTTTCAAAAATGCAAAAAGCACGGTTGTAGAGCTTGCTCCAAAGATGCTTCCTGGAGATTCTAGTGCAAATCGGTCAAACGGTCTAGGAGGAGATGCAAAAAATGTGTTTTCCAAACTTTTCCAAATATCTCAAAAACTTTCCAGGCGGACATTGAGGGTCCTTATGGCAAACTTGTAGAGCAGGTTCACCTGAACATCTGGAAAAAAAAAGTTTGAAAATCGGACCAACGGCGTGGAAGTTAAGGCCTTTAACGTAAAACCTTCGATTATAGCGCCACCTTCAGGCCGATTCGAAAAATCTTTTTTGAGCACCTACCAGCCAACAATATCTGTCATTGGGCCAAATGTCAGGTCTCTACCATTTACCAACTCACGGGAATTTGCGTTGAGGCAGATGAAAAACAACAAGAATAATAATAATAATAATAATAATAAACCGGCACAAAAACAATAGGGTTTCAGCCCCTTCAGGGCTTGAACCCCTAAATATAGCCGCAAGCGGCGATGGGCGGGGTTCAAGCCTTGCGCAGATGACAAAGCTTCTGATTCTGACTAGGACATCCTCCTTGATATATCTGACAAGTTTCGCGATCATTGGACAAACAGGTGTGGAGTTACAGCCTTTTTTATGTTAAGCCACGCCCATTTCTGGTGTTTATGGCGCCCCCTTTTGGTCAAATTGCACAAAATTTGACACACATGGTCTAGGATGGTCTCCGAAGACCTCCTGCAAGTTTCGTGAAGATTCCTTAATCGGTCATGAAGTTATGACAATTTAGCTGTGAGGCCACGCCCTCTCACAACTTTAACGATCAATATCTCCGAAACTAAAGTAGATTAAAAAAATTCCAAATTCAGGATTGTAGAGCTTGCTCCATAGATGCTTCCTGGCGATTTTGGTGCAAATCGGTCCAACGGTCTAGGAGGAGATGTCAAAAATGTGTTTTCCAAACTTTTCCAAATATCTCAAAAACTTTCCAGGCGGACATTAAGGGTCCTTATAGCAAACTTGTAGAGCAGGTTCACCTGAACATCTGGAAAAAAAAGTTTGAAAATCGGACCAACGGCGTGGAAGTTATGGCCTTTAACGTAAAGCCGTCGATTAAAGCGCCACCTTCAGGCCGATTCGAAAAATCTTTCTTGAGCAGCTACCAGCCAACAATATCTGTCATTGGGCCAAATTTCAGGTCTCTACCATTTACCAACTCACGGGAATTTGCATCGAGGCAGATGGAAAACGACAACGATAATAAACCGGCACAAAAACAATAGGGTTTCAGCCCCTTCAGGGCTTGAACCCATAATAATAATAAACCGGCACAAAAACAATAGGGTTTCAGCCCCTTCAGGGCTTGAACCCCTAATAAACCGGCACAAAAACAATAGGGTTTCAGCCCCTTCAGGGCTTGAACCCCTAATAATAATAAACCGGGTGAAAAACAATAGGGTTTCAGCCCCTTCAGGGCTTGAACCCCTAATAATAATAATAAACCGGGTGAAAAACAATAGGGTTTCAGCCCCTTCAGGGTTTAACCCCTAATAAATGGGAAACGGAAGGTGCGATGGTGATTCCGCACGGGCCTCTTAAAGCTACTTTTCCACCCCGAGTCCAACGCCGCCATCCCTGAGCCTCTAGGAGTTAGGGTTGCGGAGATACGTTGCTGTAGCGCCCCCCATAGGCAAACAATAGCGCCCCCTACAGGCCAAATGACAATTTCTTTTCTGAAATCAGCTCAGAAGTGTCAAGTGTCATACAAGAAGGAAGGCTGGCCATAATGACAATGAATCAGCACTTCCTGCCGCCCTTCAAAAGAAAACAATTTAGAAGGTACAGGTACTGAATGCTGCTATAGCGCCCCCTTTTGGTCGAATTGCACCAAATTTGACACGCATGGTCTGGGATGGTCTCTGAAGACCTCCTGCAAGTTTCGTGAAGATTCCTTAATCGGTCATGAAGTTATGACAATTTAGCTGTGAGGCCACGCCCTCTCACAACTTTAACGATCAATATCTCCAAAACTAAAGTAGCTTTCAAAAATCCAAAAATCACGATTGTAGAGCTTGCTCCATAGATGCTTCCTGGCGAGTCTGGTGCAAATCGGTCCAACGGTCTAGGAGGAGATGTCAAAAATGTGTTTTCCAAACTTTTCCAAATATCTCAAAAACTTTCCAGGCGGACATTGAGGGTCCTTATGGCAAATTTGTAGAGCAGGTCCACCTGAACATCTGGAAAAAAAAAGTTTGAAAATCGGACCAACGGCGTGGAAGTTATGGCCTTTAACGTAAAACCGTCGATTATAGCGCCACCTTCAGGCCGATTCAAAAAATCTTTCTTGAGCAGCTACCTGCCAACAATATCTGTCATTGGGCCAAATGTCAGGTCTCTACCATTTACCAACTCACGGGAATTTGCGTCGGGGCAGATGAACAAGAAGAATAATAATAATAAATATAGCCGCAAGCGGCGATGGGCGGGGTTCAAGCCTTGCGCAGATGACAAAGCTTCTGATTCTGACTAGGACATCCTCCTTGATATATCTGACAAGTTTCGCGATCATTGGACAAACAGGTGTGGAGTTACAGCCTTTTTTATGTTAAGCCACGCCCATTTCTGGCTTTTATGGCGCCCCCTTTTGGTCGAATTGCACAAAATTTGACACGCATGGTCTAGGATGGTCTCCGAAGACCTCCTGCAAGTTTCGTGAAGATTCCTTAATCGGTCATGAAGTTATGACAATTTAGCTGTGAGGCCACGCCCTCTCACAACTTTAACGATTAATATCTCCGAAACGAAAGGAGATTTCAAAGGTTTCAAAAAGGCAGTTTGTAGAGCTTGCTCCATAGATGCTTCCTGGCGATGGTGGTGCAAATCGGTCCAACGGTCTAGGAGGAGTTCTCGAAAATGTGTTTTCCAAACTTTTCCAAATATCTCAAAAACTTTCCAGGCGGACATTAAGGGTCCTTATGGCAAACTTGTAGAGCAGGTTCACCTGAACATCTGGAAAAAAAAAGTTTGAAAATCGGACCAACGGCGTGGAAGTTAAGGCCTTTAACGTAAAACTGTCGATTATAGCGCCACCTTCAGGCCGATTCGAAAAATCTTTTTTGAGCACCTACCTGCCAACAATATCTGTCATTGGGCCAAATGTCAGGTCTCTACCATTTACCAACTCACGGGAATTTGCGTCGGGGCAGATGAACAATAATAACAAGAATAAATATAGCCGCAAGCGGCGATGGGCGGGGTTCAAGCCTTGCGCAGATGACAAAGCTTCTGATTCTGACTAGGACATCCTCCTTGATATATCTGACAAGTTTCGCGATCATTGGACAAACAGGTGTGGAGTTACAGCCTTTTTTATGTTAAGCCACGCCCATTTCTGGCGTTTATGGCGCCCCCTTTTAGTCAAATTGCACAAAATTTGACACACATGGTCTAGGATGGTCTCCGAAGACCTCCTGCAAGTTTCGTGAAGATTCCTTAATCGGTCATGAAGTGATGACAATTTAGCTGATAGGCCACGCCCTCTCACAACTTTAACGATCAATATCTCCGAAACGAAAGGAGATTTCAAAGGTTTCAAAAAGCCAGTTTGTAGAGCTTGCTCCATAGATGCTTCCTGGCGATGGTGGTGCAAATCGGTCCAACGGTCTAGGAGGAGATGCAAAAAATGTGTTTTCCAAACTTTTCCAAATATCTCAAAAACTTTCCAGGCGGACATTGAGGGTCCTTATGGCAAATTTGTAGAGCAGGTCCACCTGAACATCTGGAAAAAAAAGTTTGAAAATCGGACCAACGGCGTGGAAGTTATGGCCTTTAACGTAAAACCGTCGATTATAGCGCCACCTTCAGGCCGATTCGAAAAATCTTTTTTGAGCACCTACCTGCCAACAATATCTGTCATTGGGCCAAATGTCAGGTCTCTACCATTTACCAACTCACGGGAATTTGCGTCGGGGCAGATGAACAAGAAGAATAATAATAATAAACCGGGTGAAAAACAATAGGGTTTCAGCCCCTTCAGGGCTTGAACCCCTAAATATAGCCGCAAGCGGCGATGGGCGGGGTTCAAGCCTTGCGCTGATGACAAAGCTTCTGATTCTGACTAAAACATCCTCCTTGATATATCTGACAAGTTTTGCGATCATTGGACAAACAGGTGTGGAGTTACAGCCTTTTTTATGTTAAGCCACGCCCATTTCTGGCGTTTATGGCGCCCCCTTTTGGTCGAATTGCACAAAATTTGACACACATGGTCTAGGATGGTCTCCGAAGACCTCCTGCAAGTTTCGTGAAGATTCCTTAATCGGTCATGAAGTTATGACAATTTAGCTGTGAGGCCACGCCCTCTCACAACTTTAACGATTGATATCTCCGAAACGAAAGGAGATTTCAAAGGTTTCAAAAAGGCAGTTTGTAGAGCTTGCTCCAGAGAGGCTTCCTGGCGATGCTGATGCAAATCGGTCCAACGGTCTAGGAGCAGTTCTCGAAAATGTGTTTTCCAAACTTTTCCAAATATCTTAAAAACTTTCCAGGCGGACATTGAGGGTCCTTATGGCAAACTTGTAGAGCAGGTCCACCTGAACATCTGGAAAAAAAAAGTTTGAAAATCGGACCAACGGCGTGGAAGTTAAGGCCTTTAACGTAAAACCATCGATTATAGCGCCACCTTCAGGCCGATTCGAAAAATCTTTTTTGAGCAGCTACCTGCCAACAATATCTGTCATTGGGCCAAATGTCAGGTCTCTACCATTTACCAACTCACGGGAATTTGCGTTGGGGCAGATGAACAAGAATAATAACAAGAATAAATATAGCCGCAAGCGGCGATGGGCGGGGTTCAAGCCTTGCGCAGATGACAAAGCTTCTGATTCTGACTAGGACATCCTCCTTGATATATCTGCCAAGTTTCGCGATCATTGGACAAACAGGTGTGGAGTTACAGCCTTTTTTATGTTAGGCCACGCCCATTTCTGGCTTTTATGGCGCCCCCTTTTGGTCGAATTGCACAAAATTTGACACACATGGTCTAGGATGGTCTCCGAAGACCTCCTGCAAGTTTCGTGAAGATTCCTTAATCGGTCATGAAGTTATGACAATTTAGCTGATAGGCCACGCCCTCTCACAACTTTAACGATTAATATCTCCGAAACGAAAGGAGATTTCAAAGGTTTCAAAAAGCCAGTTTGTAGAGCTTGCTCCATAGATGCTTCCTGGCGATGGTGGTGCAAATCGGTGCAACGGTCTAGGAGGAGATGTCAAAAATGTGTTTTCCAAACTTTTCCAAATATCTCAAAAACTTTCCAGGCGGACATTGAGGGTCCTTATGGCAAATTTGTAGAGCAGGTCCACCTGAACATCTGGAAAAAAAAAGTTTGAAAATCGGACCAACGGCGTGGAAGTTATGGCCTTTAACGTAAAACCGTCGATTATAGCGCCACCTTCAGGCCGATTCGAAAAATCTTTTTTGAGCACCTACCAGCCAACAATATCTGTCATTGGGCCAAATGTCAGGTCTCTACCATTTACCAACTCACGGGAATTTGCGTTGGGGCAGATGAAAAATAATAATAATAATAATAATAATAATAAATATAGCCGCAAGCGGCGATGGGCGGGGTTCAAGCCTTGCGCAGATGACAAAGCTTCTGATTCTGACTAGGACATCCTCCTTGATATATCTGCCAAGTTTCGCGATCATTGGACAAACAGGTGTGGAGTTACAGCCTTTTTTATGTTAAGCCACGCCCATTTCTGGCTTTTATGGCGCCCCCTTTTGGTCGAATTGCACAAAATTTGACACACATGGTCTAGGATGGTCTCCGAAGACCTCCTGCAAGTTTCGTGAAGATTCCTTAATCGGTAATGAAGTTATGACAATTTAGCTGATAGGCCACGCCCTCTCACAACTTTAACGATTAATATCTCCGAAACGAAAGGAGATTTCAAAGGTTTCAAAAAGCCAGTTTGTAGAGCTTGCTCCATAGATGCTTCCTGGCGATGGTCGTGCAAATCGGTCCAACGGTCTAGGAGGAGATGTCAAAAATGTGTTTTCCAAACTTTTCCAAATATCTCAAAAACTTTCCAGGCGGACATTGAGGGTCCTTATGGCAAATTTGTAGAGCAGGTCCACCTGAACATCTGGAAAAAAAAAGTTTGAAAATCGGACCAACGGCGTGGAAGTTAAGGCCTTTAACGTAAAACCATCGATTATAGCGCCACCTTCAGGCTGATTCGAAAAATCTTTTTTGAGCACCTACCAGCCAACAATATCTGTCATTGGGCCAACTTTCAGGTCTCTACCATTTACCAACTCACGGGAATTTGCGTTGAGGCAGATGAAAAACAACAAGAATAATAATAATAATAAATATAGCCGCAAGCGGCGATGGGCGGGGTTCAATCCTTGCGCAGATGACAAAGCTTCTGATTCTGACTAGGACATCCTCCTTGATATCTCTGACAAGTTTCGCGATCATTGGACAAACAGGTGTGGAGTTACAGCCTTTTTTATGTTAAGCCACGCCCATTTCTGGCGTTTATGGCGCCCCCTTTTGGTCGAATTGCACAAAATTTGACACACATGGTCTAGGATGGTCTCCGAAGACCTCCTGCAAGTTTCGTGAAGATTCCTTAATCGGTCATGAAGTTATGACAATTTAGCTGTGAGGCCACGCCCTCTCACAACTTCAACGATTAATATCTCCGAAACGAAAGGAGATTTCAAAGGTTTCAAAAAGCCAGTTTGTAGAGCTTGCTCCATAGATGCTTCCTGGCGATGGTGGTGCAAATCGGTCCAACGGTCTAGGAGGAGATGTCAAAAATGTGTTTTCCAAACTTTTCCAAATATCTCAAAAACTTTCCAGGCGGACATTGAGGGTCCTTATGGCAAATTTGTAGAGCAGGTCCACCTGAACATCTGGAAAAAAAAAGTTTGAAAATCGGACCAACGGCGTGGAAGTTATGGCCTTTAACGTAAAACCGTCGATTATAGCGCCACCTTCAGGCCGATTCGAAAACTCTTTCTTGAGCAGCTACCTGCCAACAATTTCTGTCATTGGGCCAAATGTCAGGTCTCTACCATTTACCAACTCACGGGAATTTGCGTTGGGGCAGATGAACAACAAGAATAATAAACCGGCACAAAAACAATAGGGTTTCAGCCCCTTCAGGGCTTGAACCCCTAATAAACCGGCACAAAAACAATAGGGTTTCAGCCCCTTCAGGGCTTGAACCCCTAATAATAAACCGGGTGAAAAACAATAGGGTTTCAGCCCCTTCAGGGCTTGAACCCCTAAATATAGCCGCAAGCGGCGATGGGCGGGGTTCAAGCCTTGCGCAGATGACAAAGCTTCTGATTCTGACTAGGACATCCTCCTTGATATATCTGACAAGTTTCGCGATCATTGGACAAACAGGTGTGGAGTTACAGCCTTTTTTATGTTAAGCCACGCCCATTTCTGGCGTTTATGGCGCCCCCTTTTGGTCGAATTGCACAAAATTTGACACACATGGTCTAGGATGGTCTCCGAAGACCTCCTGCAAGTTTCGTGAAGATTCCTTAATCGGTCATGAAGTTATGACAATTTAGCTGTGAGGCCACGCCCTCTCACAACTTTAACGATCAATATCTCCGAAACTAAAGTAGATTTCAAAAATTCCAAATTCAGGATTGTAGAGCTTGCTCCATAGATGCTTCCTGTCGATTCTAGTGGAAATCGGTCCAACGGTCTAGGAGGAGATGCAAAAAATGTGTTTTCCAAACTTTTCCAAATATCTCAAAAACTTTCCAGGCGGACCTTGAGGAAACTGGGGGGTACTTTGAAGAGCAGGTTCACCTGAACATCTGGAAAAAAAAAGTTTGAAAATCGGACCAACGGCGTGGAAGTTATGGCCTTTCAAAGTTTGAAATTTGAACCCCTAATTATAGCGCCCCCATCAGGCCGATTCACAAAATATTTCTGGAGCATCTAGGAACCAACCATATCTGTCAGTGGGCCAAATCTCATGTCTCTGCAGTATACCAACTCACGGGAATTTGCAATGAGGCAGAGAGGAAAAGAAAAAATAAACCATAATATAGCCGCAAGCGGCGATGGGCGGGGTTCAAGCCTTGCGCAGATGACAAAGCTTCTGATTCTGACTAGGACATCCTCCTTGATATATCTGACAAGTTTCGCAATCATTGGACAAACAGGTGTGGAGTTACAGCCTTTTTTATGTTAAGCCACGCCCATTTCTGGCGTTTATGGCGCCCCCTTTTGGTCGAATTGCACAAAATTTGACACACATGGTCTAGGATGGTCTCCGAAGACCTCCTGCAAGTTTCGTGAAGATTCCTTAATCGGTCATGAAGTTATGACAATTTAGCTGTGAGGCCACGCCCTCTCACAATTTTAACGATCAATATCTCCGAAACTAAAGTAGATTTCAAAAATTCCAAATTCAGGATTGTAGAGCTTGCTCCATAGATGCTTCCTGTCGATTCTAGTGGAAATCGGTGCAACGGTCTAGGAGGAGATGCAAAAAATGTGTTTTCCAAACTTTTCCAAATATCTCAAAAACTTTCCAGGCGGACATTGAGGGTCCTTATGGCAAATTTGTAGAGCAGGTCCACCTGAACATCTGGAAAAAAAAAGTTTGAAAATCGGACCAACGGCGTGGAAGTTATGGCCTTTAACGTAAAACCGTCGATTATAGCGCCACCTTCAGGCCGATTCAAAAAATCTTTTTTGAGCACCTACCTGCCAACAATATCTGTCATTGGGCCAAATGTCAGGTCTCTACCATTTACCAACTCACGGGAATTTGCGTTGGGGCAGATGAACAATAATAATAATAATAATAATAATAATAATAATAATAAACCAGCACAAAAACAATAGGGTTTCAGCCCCTTCAGGGCTTGAACCCCTAATAATAAACCAGCACAAAAACAATAGGGTTTCAGCCCCTTCAGGGCTTGAACCCCTAAATATAGCCGCAAGCGGCGATGGGCGGGGTTCAAGCCTTGCGCAGATGACAAAGCTTCTGATTCTGACTAGGACATCCCAGAGCCGTATAATAGAAGAGTTCTGACATCTCCATTCACTCCAATGGACCAGTTTTTTTCCAGGAAGTGGAAAGTGGAACTCTTCAGTAAAAAAAGCAGCACTGTCGAGTTGCATCAAAATAGACAGTGTTGTACTTTGAAAGGGTTTTTCATCCCTTGAAATGAATCAAATTGTACATTATCTGCTTTATTTTAGCATGCAAAAGTAGCGCGAGACCCATTCCTGGCTGTTCATTGGCTAATGATTCTTGCATTTTGGTCCTCCGCTGACGCCACTCTCTTACTAGAGGACACTAGGACATCCTCCTTGATATATCTGACAAGTTTCGCGATCATTGGACAAACAGGTGTGGAGTTACAGCCTTTTTTATGTTAAGCCACGCCCATTTCTGGCGTTTATGGCGCCCCCTTTTGGTCGAATTGCACAAAATTTGACACACATGGTCTAGGATGGTCTCCGAAGACCTCCTGCAAGTTTCGTGAAGATTCCTTAATCGGTCATGAAGTTATGACAATTTAGCTGTGAGGCCACGCCCCTCTCAACTTTAACGATCAATATCTCCGAAACTAAAGTAGATTTCAAAAATTCCAAATTCACGATTGTAGAGCTTGCTCCATAGATGCTTCCTGTCGATTCTAGTGGAAATCGGTCCAACGGTCTAGGAGGAGATGCAAAAAATGTGTTTTCCAAACTTTTCCAAATATCTCAAAAACTTTCCAGGCGGACATTGAGGGTCCTTATGGCAAATTTGTAGAGCAGGTCCACCTGAACATCTGGAAAAAAAAAGTTTGAAAATCGGACCAACGGCGTGGAAGTTATGGCCTTTAACGTAAAACCGTCGATTATAGCGCCACCTTCAGGCCGATTCGAAAAATCTTTCTTGAGCAGCTACCTGCCAACAATATCTGTCATTGGGCCAAATCTCAGGTCTCTACCATTTACCAACTCACGGGAATTTGGGAATTTGCGTCGGGGCAGATGAACAAGAATAATAATAATAATAAACCGGGTGAAAAACAATAGGGTTTCAGCCCCTTCAGGGCTTGAACCCCTAATAATAAACCGGGTGAAAAACAATAGGGTTTCAGCCCCTTCAGGGCTTGAACCCCTAATAAATGGGAAACGGAAGGTGCGATGGTGATTCCGCACGGGCCTCCTAAAGCTACTTTTCCACCCCGAGTCCAACGCCGCCATCCCTGAGCCTCTACGAGTTACGGTTGCGGAGATACGTTGCTGTAGCGCCCCCCATAGGCAAACAATAACGCCCCCTACAGGCCAAATGACACTTTCTTTTCTGAAATCAGCTCAGAAGTGTCAAGTGTCATACAAGAAGGAAGGCTGGCCATAATGGCAATGAATCCGCACTTCCTGCCGCCCTTCAAAATCAAACAATTTAGAAGGTACAGGTACTGAATGCTGCTATAGCGCCCCCTTTTGGTCGAATTGCACCAAATTTGACATGCATGGTCTGGGATGGTCTCTGAAGACCTCCTGCAAGTTTTGTGAAGATTCCTTAATCGGTCATGAAGTTATGACAATTTAGCTGTGAGGCCACGCCCCTCTCAACTTTAACGATCAATATCTCAGAAACTAAAGTAGATTTCAAAAATTCCAAATTCAGGATTGTAGAGCTTGCTCCATAGATGCTTCCTGTCGATTCTAGTGGAAATCGGTCACACGGTCTAGGAGGAGATGCAAAAAATGTGTTTTCCAAACTTTTCCAAATATCTCAAAAACTTTCCAGGCGGACATTGAGGGTCCTTATGGCAAATTTGTAGAGCAGGTCCACCTGAACATCTGGAAAAAAAAAGTTTGAAAATCGGACCAACGGCGTGGAAGTTATGGCCTTTAACGTAAAACCGTGGATTATAGCGCCACCTTCAGGCCGATTCGAAAAATCTTTCTTGAGCAGCTACCTGCCAACAATATCTGTCATTGGGCCAAATGTCAGGTCTCTACCATTTACCAACTCACGGGAATTTGCGTCGGGGCAGATGAACAAGAATAATAATAATAATAAATATAGCCGCAAGCGGCGATGGGCGGGGTTCAAGCCTTGCGCAGAAGCCAAAGCTTCTGATTCTGACTAGGACATCCTCCTTGATATATCTGAGAAGTTTCGCGATCATTGGACAAACAGGTGCAGAGTTACAGCCTTTTTTGTGTTAAGCCACGCCCATTTCTGGCGTTTATGGCGCCCCCTTTTGGTGGAATTGCACCAAATTTGACACGCATGGTCTGGGATGGTCTCCGAAGACCTCCTGCAAGTTTTGTGAAGATTCCTTAATCGGTCATGAAGATATGACAATTTAGCTGTGAGGCCACGCCCCTCTCAACTTTAACGATCAATATCTCCGAAACTAAAGTAGCTTTCAAAAATCCACCAATCACGATTGTAGAGCTTGCTCCATAGATGCTTCCTGGAGATTCTAGTGCAAATCGGTCAAACGGTCTAGGAGGAGATGCAAAAAATGTGTTTTCCAAACTTTTCCAAATATCTCAAAAACTTTCCAGGCGGACATTGAGGGTCCTTATGGCAAACTTGTAGAGCAGGTCCACCTGAACATCTGGAAAAAAAAAGTTTGAAAATCGGACCAACGGCGTGGAAGTTATGGCCTTTAACGTAAAACCGTCGATTATAGCGCCACCTTCAGGCCGATTCGAAAAATCTTTTTTGAGCACCTACCAGCCAACAATATCTGTCATTGGGCCAGGTTTCAGGTCTCTACCATTTACCAACTCACGGGAATTTGCGTCGGGGCAGATGAACAATAATAACGAGAATAATAATAAACCGGGTGAAAAACAATAGGGTTTCAGCCCCTTCAGGGCTTGAACCCCTAATAATAAACCGGGTGAAAAACAATAGGGTTTCAGCCCCTTCAGGGCTTGAACCCCTAATAAACCGGGTGAAAAACAATAGGGTTTCAGCCCCTTCAGGGCTTGAACCCCTAATAAATGGGAAACGGAAGGTGCGATGGTGATTCCGCACGGGCCTCCTAAAGCTACTTTTCCACCCCGAGTCCAACGCCGCCATCCCTGAGCCTCTACGAGTTACGGTTGCGGAGATAGGTTGCTGTAGCGCCCCCCATAGGCAAACAATAGCGCCTCCTACAGGCCAAATGACACTTTCTTTTCTGAAATCAGCTCAGAAGTGTCAAGTGTCATACAAGAAGGAAGGCTGGCCATAATGGCAATGAATCTGCACTTCCTGCCGCCCTTCAAAATCAAACAATTTAGAAGGTACAGGTACTGAATGCTGCTATAGCGCCCCCTTTTGGTCGAATTGCACCAAATTTGACACGCATGGTCTAGGATGGTCTCCGAAGACCTCCTGCAAGTTTCGTGAAGATTCCTTAATCGGTCATGAAGTTATGACAATTTAGCTGTGAGGCCACGCCCCTCTCAACTTTAACGATCAATATCTCCGAAACTAAAGTAGATTTCAAAAATTCCAAATTCAGGATTGTAGAGCTTGCTCCATAGATGCTTCCTGGCGAGTCTGGTGCAAATCGGTCCAACGGTCTAGGAGGAGATGTCAAAAATGTGTTTTCCAAACTTTTCCAAATATCTCAAAAACTTTCCAGGCGGACATTGAGGGTCCTTATGGCAAATTTGTAGAGCAGGTCCACCTGAACATCTGGAAAAAAAAAGTTTGAAAATCGGACCAACAGCGTGGAAGTTATGGCCTTTAACGTAAAACCTTCGATTATAGCGCCACCTTCAGGCCGATTCGAAAAATCTTTTTTGAGCACCTACCAGCCAACAATATCTGTCATTGGGCCAAATGTGAGGTCTCTACCATTTACCAACTCACGGGAATTTGCGTTGGGGCAGATGAACAAGAAGAATAATAATAAACCGGGTGAAAAACAATAGGGTTTCAGCCCCTTCAGGGCTTGAACCCCTAATAATAATAATAAACCGGGTGAAAAACAATAGGGTTTCAGCCCCTTCAGGGCTTGAACCCCTAATAATAATAAACCGGCACAAAAACAATAGGGTTTCAGCCCCTTCAGGGCTTGAACCCCTAATAAACCGGGTGAAAAACAATAGGGTTTCAGCCCCTTCAGGGCTTGAACCCCTAATAAATGGGAAACGGAAGGTGCGATGGTGATTCCGCACGGGCCTGCTAAAGCTACTTTTCCACCCCGAGTCCAACGCCGCCATCCCTGAGCCTCTACGAGTTACGGTTGCGGAGATACGTTGCTGTAGCGCCCCCCATAGGCAAACAATAGCGCCCCCTACAGGCCAAATGACAATTTCTTTTCTGCAATCAGCTCAGAAGTGTCAAGTGTCATACAAGAAGGAAGGCTGGCCATAATGGCAATGAATCCGCACTTCCTGCCGCCCTTCAAAATCAAACAATTTAGAAGGTACAGGTACTGAATGCTGCTATAGCGCCCCCTTTTGGTCGAATTGCACCAAATTTGACACGCATGGTCTAGGATGGTCTCCGAAGACCTCCTGCAAGTTTCGTGAAGATTCCTTAATCGGTCATGAAGTTATGACAATTTAGCTGTGAGGCCACGCCCCTCTCAACTTTAACGATCAATATCTCCGAAACTAAAGTAGATTTCAAAAATTCCAAATTCAGGATTGTAGAGCTTGCTCCATAGATGCTTCCTGTCGATTCTAGTGGAAATCGGTCACACGGTCTAGGAGGAGATGCAAAAAATGTGTTTTCCAAACTTTTCCAAATATCTCAAAAACTTTCCAGGCGGACATTGAGGGTCCTTATGGCAAATTTGTAGAGCAGGTCCACCTGAACATCTGGAAAAAAAAAGTTTGAAAATCGGACCAACGGCGTGGAAGTTAAGGCCTTTAACGTAAAACCATCGATTATAGCGCCACCTTCAGGCCGATTCGAAAAATCTTTTTTGAGCACCTACCAGCCAACAATATCTGTCATTGGGCCAGGTTTCAGGTCTCTACCATTTACCAACTCACGGGAATTTGCGTTGGGGCAGATGAACAACAAGAATAATAATAATAATAATAATAATAAACCGGGTGAAAAACAATAGGGTTTCAGCCCCTTCAGGGCTTGAACCCCTAATAAACCGGGTGAAAAACAATAGGGTTTCAGCCCCTTCAGGGCTTGAACCCCTAATAATAATAAATATAGCCGCAAGCGACGATGGGCGGGGTTCAAGCCTTGCGCAGATGACAAAGCTTCTGATTCTGACTAGGACATCCTCCTTGATATATCTGACAAGTTTCGCGATCATTGGACAAACAGGTGTGGAGTTACAGCCTTTTTTATGTTAAGCCACGCCCATTTCTGGCGTTTATGGCGCCCCCTTTTGGTCGAATTGCACAAAATTTGACACACATGGTCTAGGATGGTCTCCGAAGACCTCCTGCAAGTTTTGTGAAGATTCCTTAATCGGTCATGAAGTTATGACAATTTAGCTGTGAGGCCACGCCCTCTCACAACTTTAACGATCAATATCTCCGAAACTAAAGTAGCTTTCAAAAATCCACCAGACACGATTGTAGAGCTTGCTCCATAGATGCTTCCTGGCGAGTCTGGTGGAAATCGGTCCAACGGTCTAGGAGGAGATGCAAAAAATGTGTTTTCCAAACTTTTCCAAATATCTCAAAAACTTTCCAGGCGGACATTGAGGGTCCTTATGGCAAATTTGTAGAGCAGGTCCACCTGAACATCTGGAAAAAAAAAGTTTGAAAATCGGACCAACGGCGTGGAAGTTATGGCCTTTAACGTAAAACTGTCGATTATAGCGCCACCTTCAGGCCGATTCGAAAAATCTTTTTTGAGCACCTACCAGCCAACAATATCTGTCATTGGGCGAGGTTTCAGGTCTCTACCATTTACCAACTCACGGGAATTTGCGTTGGGGCAGATGAACAAGAATAATAACAAGAATAATAATAAACCGGGTGAAAAACAATAGGGTTTCAGCCCCTTCAGGGCTTGAACCCCTAATAAACCGGGTGAAAAACAATAGGGTTTCAGCCCCTTCAGGGCTTGAACCCCTAAATATAGCCGCAAGCGGCGATGGGCGGGGTTCAAGCCTTGCGCAGATGACAAAGCTTCTGATTCTGACTAGGACATCCTCCTTGATATATCTGACAAGTTTCGCGATCATTGGACAAACAGGTGTGGAGTTACAGCCTTTTTATGTTAAGCCACGCCCATTTCTGGCTTTTATGGCGCCCCCTTTTGGTCGAATTGCACAAAATTTGACACACATGGTCTAGGATGGTCTCCGAAGACCTCCTGCAAGTTTCGTGAAGATTCCTTAATCGGTCATGAAGTTATGACAATTTAGCTGTGAGGCCACGCCCTCTCACAACTTTAACGATCAATATCTCCGAAAGTAAAGCAGATTTCAAAAATTCCAAATTCAGGATTGTAGAGCTTGCTCCATAGATGCTTCCTGGCGATTTTGGTGCAAATCGGTCCAACGGTCTAGGAGGAGATGTCAAAAATGTGTTTTCCAAACTTTTCCAAATATCTCAAAAACTTTCCAGGCGGACCTTGAGGAAACTGGGGGGTACTTTGAAGAGCAGCATCACCTGAACATGTGGAAAAAAGTTTTTTGAAAATCGGACAAACGGCGTGGAAGTTATGGCCTTTCAAAGTTTGAAATTTGAACCCCTAATTATAGCGCCCCCATCAGGCCGATTCACAAAATATTTCTGGAGCATCTAGGAACCAACCATATCTGTCAGTGGGCCAAATCTCATGTCTCTGCAGTATACCAACTCACGGGAATTTGCAATGAGGCAGAGAGGAAAAGAAAAAATAAACCATAATATAGCCGCAAGCGGCGATGGGCGGGGTTCAAGCCTTGCGCAGATGACAAAGCTTCTGATTCTGACTAGGACATCCTCCTTGATATATCTGACAAGTTTTGCGATCATTGGACAAACAGGTGTGGAGTTACAGCCTTTTTTATGTTAAGCCACGCCCATTTCTGGCGTTTATGGCGCCCCCTTTTGGTCGAATTGCACAAAATTTGACACACATGGTCTAGGATGGTCTCCGAAGACCTCCTGCAAGTTTCGTGAAGATTCCTTAATCGGTCATGAAGTTATGACAATTTAGCTGTGAGGCCACGCCCTCTCACAACTTTAACGATCAATATCTCCGAAACTAAAGTAGCTTTCAAAAATCCACCAATCACGATTGTAGAGCTTGCTCCATAGATGCTTCCTGGCGAGTCTGGTGCAAATCGGTTCAACGGTCTAGGAGGAGATGTCAAAAATGTGTTTTCCAAACTTTTCCAAATATCTCAAAAACTTTCCAGGCGGACCTTGAGGAAACTGGGGGGTACTTTGAAGAGCAGGTTCACCTGAACATCTGGAAAAAAAAAGTTTGAAAATCGGACCAACGGCGTGGAAGTTATGGCCTTTCAAAGTTTGAAATTTGAACCCCTAATTATAGCGCCCCCATCAGGCCGATTCACAAAATATTTCTGGAGCATCTAGGAACCAACCATATCTGTCAGTGGGCCAAATCTCATGTCTCTGCAGTCTACCAACTCACGGGAATTTGCAATGAGGCAGAGAGGAAAAGAAAAAATAAACCATAATATAGCCGCAAGCGGCGATGGGCGGGGTTCAAGCCTTGCGCAGATGACAAAGCTTCTGATTCTGACTAGGACATCCTCCTTGATATATCTGACAAGTTTCGCGATCAATGGACAAACAGGTGTGGAGTTACAGCCTTTTTTATGTTAAGCCACGCCCATTTCCGGCGTTTATGGCGCCCCCTTTTGGTCGAATTGCACAAAATTTAACACACATGGTCGAGGATGGTCTCCGAAGACCTCCTGCAAGTTTCGTGAAGATTCCTTAATCGGTCATGAAGTTATGACAATTTAGCTGTGAGGCCACGCCCCTCTCAACTTTAGCGATCAATATCTCCGAAACTAAAGTAGCTTTCAAAAATCCACCAATCACGATTGTAGAGCTTGCTCCATAGATGCTTCCCTGCGAGTCTGGTGCAAATCGGTCCAACGGTCTAGGAGGAGATGCAAAAAATGTGTTTTCCAAACTTTTCCAAATATCTCAAAAACTTTCCAGGCGGACATTGAGGGTCCTTATGGCAAACTTGTAGAGCAGGTTCACCTGAACATCTGGAAAAAAAAAGTTTGAAAATCGGACCAACGGCGTGGAAGTTAAGGCCTTTAACGTAAAACCATCGATTATAGCGCCACCTTCAGGCCGATTCGAAAAATCTTTTTTGAGCACCTACCAGCCAACAATATCTGTCATTGGGCCAAATGTGAGGTCTCTACCATTTACCAACTCACGGGAATTTGCGTTGGGGCAGATGAACAATAATAACAAGAATAATAATAAACCGGGTGAAAAACAATAGGGTTTCAGCCCCTTCAGGGCTTGAACCCCTAAATATAGCCGCAAGCGGCGATGGGCGGGGTTCAAGCCTTGCGCAGATGACAAAGCTTCTGATTCTGACTAGGACATCCTCCTTGATATATCTGCCAAGTTTTGCGATCATTGGACAAACAGGTGTGGAGTTACAGCCTTTTTTATGTTAAGCCACGCCCATTTCTGGCGTTTATGGCGCCCCCTTTTGGTCGAATTGCACAAAATTTGACACACACGGTCTAGGATGGTCTCCGAAGACCTCCTGCAAGTTTCGTGAAGATTCCTTAATCGGTCATGAAGTTATGACAATTTAGCTGTGAGGCCACGCCCTCTCACAACTTTAACGATCAATATCTCCGAAACTAAAGTAGATTTCAAAAATCCACCAATCACGATTGTAGAGCTTGCTCCATAGATGCTTCCTGTCGATTCTAGTGCAAATCGGTCCAACGGTCTAGGAGGAGATGCAAAAAATGTGTTTTCCAAACTTTTCCAAATATCTCAAAAACTTTCCAGGCGGACCTTGAGGAAACGGGGGGGGTACTTTGAAGAGCAGGTTCACCTGAACATCTGGAAAAAAAAAGTTTGAAAATCGGACCAACGGCGTGGAAGTTATGGCCTTTCAAAGTTTGAAATTTGAACCCCTAATTATAGCGCCCCCATTAGGCCGATTCACAAAATATTTCTGGAGCATCTAGGAACCAACCATATCTGTCAGTGGGCCAAATCTCATGTCTCTGCAGTATACCAACTCACGGGAATTTGCAATGAGGCAGAGAGGAAAATAAAAAATAAACCATAATATAGCCGCAAGCGGCGATGGGCGGGGTTCAAGCCTTGCGCAGATGACAAAGCTTCTGATTCTGACTAGAACATCCTCCTTGATATATCTGACAAGTTTCGCGATCATTGGACAAACAGGTGTGGAGTTACAGCCTTTTTTATGTTAAGCCACGCCCATTTCTGGCGTTTATGGCGCCCCCTTTTGGTCGAATTGCACAAAATTTGACACACATGGTCTAGGATGGTCTCCGAAGACTTCCTGCAAGTTTCGTGAAGATTCCTTAATCGGTCATGAAGTTATGACAATTTAGCTGTGAGGCCACGCCCCTCTCAACTTTAACGATCAATATCTCCGAAACTAAAGTAGCTTTCAAAAATCCACCAATCATGATTGTAGAGCTTGCTCCATAGATGCTTCCTTGCGAGTCTGGTGCAAATCGGTCACACGGTCTAGGAGGAGATGCAAAAAATGTGTTTTCCAAACTTTTCCAAATATCTCAAAAACTTTCCAGGCGGACATTGAGGGTCCTTATGGCAAACTTGTAGAGCAGGTTCACCTGAACATCTGGAAAAAAAAAGTTTGAAAATCGGACCAACGGCGTGGAAGTTAAGGCCTTTAACGTAAAACCATCGATTATAGCGACACCTTCAGACCGATTCGAAAAATCTTTTTTGAGCACCTACCAGCCAACAATATCTGTCATTGGGCCTAATGTCAGGTCTCTACCATTTACCAACTCACGGGAATTTGCGTTGGGGCAGATGAAAAACAACAAGAATAATAATAAATATAGCCGCAAGCGGCGATGGGCGGGGTTCAAGCCTTGCGCAGATGACAAACCTTCTGATTCTGACTAGGACATCCTCCTTGATATATCTGACAAGTTTTGCGATCATTGGACAAACAGGTGTGGAGTTACAGCCTTTTTTATGTTAAGCCACGCCCATTTCTGGCGTTTATGGCGCCCCCTTTTGGTGGAATTGCACCAAATTTGACACGCATGGTCTGGGATGGTCTCCGAAGACCTCCTGCAAGTTTCGTGAAGATTCCTTAATCGGTCATGAAGTTATGACAATTTAGCTGTGAGGCCACGCCCCTCTCAACTTTAACGATCAATATCTCCGAAACTAAAGTAGCTTTCAAAAATCCACCAATCACGATTGTAGAGCTTGCTCCATAGATGCTTCCTGGTGAGTCTGGTGCAAATCGGTCCAACGGTCTAGGAGGAGATGTCAAAAATGTGTTTTCCAAACTTTTCCAAATATCTCAAAAACTTTCCAGGCGGACATTAAGGGTCCTTATGGCAAATTTGTAGAGCAGGTCCACCTGAACATCTGGAAAAAAAAAGTTTGAAAATCGGACCAACGGCGTGGAAGTTATGGCCTTTAACGTAAAACCGTCGATTATAGCGCCACCTTCAGGCCGATTCGAAAAATCTTTTTTGAGCACCTACCAGCCAACAATATCTGTCATTGGGCCAAATGTCAGGTCTCTACCATTTACCAACTCACGGGAATTTGCGTCGGGGCAGATGAAAAACAACAAGAATAATAATAAATATAGCCGCAAGCGGCGATGGGCGGGGTTCAAGCCTTGCGCAGATGACAAAGCTTCTGATTCTGACTAGGACATCCTCCTTGATATATCTGACAAGTTTCGCGATCATTGGACAAACAGGTGTGGAGTTACAGCCTTTTTTATGTTAAGCCACGCCCATTTCTGGCGTTTATGGCGCCCCCTTTTGGTCGAATTGCACAAAATTTGACACACATGGTCTAGGATGGTCTCCGAAGACCTCCTGCAAGTTTCGTGAAGATTCCTTAATCGGTCATGAAGTTATGACAATTTAGCTGTGAGGCCACGCCCCTCTCAACTTTAACGATCAATATCTCCGAAACTAAAGTAGCTTTCAAAAATCCACCAATCACGATTGTAGAGCTTGCTCCATAGATGCTTCCTTGCGAGTCTGGTGCAAATCGGTCCAACGGTCTAGGAGGAGATGCAAAAAATGTGTTTTCCAAACTTTTCCAAATATCTCAAAAACTTTCCAGGCGGACATTGAGGGTCCTTATGGCAAACTTGTAGAGCAGGTTCACCTGAACATCTGGAAAAAAAAAGTTTGAAAATCGGACCAACGGCGTGGAAGTTAAGGCCTTTAACGTAAAACCATCGATTATAGCGCCACCTTCAGGCCGATTCGAAAAATCTTTTTTGAGCACCTACCAGCCAACAATATCTGTCATTGGGCCTAATGTCAGGTCTCTACCATTTATAGGCCGTGTTGGGACCCATGAAAAAGTGCTTAGAAAATGAGTTTCGTTCCCATGTCATGGGCACTACTCATTCAATGCATTTTTTCATAGACAATACCCTTCTGGACTTTGGGTTAAAAGTTCTACTCATAATATCCTGCAGTATTTTGTCACAAGCCAGAAATGTATAAACAGTTTATAACCAAAAAACGAAAATCTTGTGCTGCTGTTTTTGCTTGTAAAATGTGTTTTTGGCAACACAAAATCTTTCTCAAATGTCATAAATGCTAAAATGCATATACTTAACATCTGAAACAAGTATTGGTGCCTTTAGTTTACTCATATGTGAATTTAGATCATGAAATGTAGCATATTTGTTAAAGAATATGCTTCAACTTAAGTGTTTGCCACACAGTACAATGAAACCTCCACAGTAAATTGTGCCAAAAGCTTATGTTTCATACATAGAAAATGTCTCAACCTACTGTGTAATGAAAGGTAGAAAAGAAAATCAGGGCACCTTGGACCAAAATGGCAGAAAATCTATCAAAATGTTACCACGCCCCCTAAATTGGAATAATGCAAAAAATGGACAAGACTAAAAATTAAAGTACTAGAGGTCAGAATTATTACAACATATGGTATGAAACATTTATTCAAGTACCACAAAGTGTCACAGCATCTGTCATTTGTCCACCCCCCCCCCCCCCCCGCCAAGGAAATATATGAAAATACAAAATAGCATACAAATGCATCACAATAAAACCTTCTGTTGGCTGTGTAAGTAGTCTGTGCTGTTTGCATTTATGCATTGCATTTAACTGGATGTAGGCAGTGTGGCAATTCTTTAACAATTTAATAATTCTTGAACAAAACAAGTAGTAGGCCTACATAGTAACATGTTGGGTTACTCATGCCTATCACTTTCATCAGAGTCATCATCCCATGTACCTCTTTCTTCTGTTTCCTTTGACACATTTTCACAGTCCTGGCAGTGACATAAATCAGTGCAAGACAGTTTTGCAGACATGCATGAACATCTTCCAGTTTCACATTTGCTTTTTTTACAATTACAGTGGACTACCTGCAACACACTATCAGGGGCAGGATTTCTAGTCATCCATGTTACTGTTAACTCCCCATCCTCCATGCCCCATCCATTGCCAATGGGTGAAGGAGCACACATCCTACTAGTCAGAGAACGTCTCATCACTGCTGCTTGGTAGTTTGCCCTTTTGCAATGTTGGTGGAGAGCATCACTTGTTGGGGGAATGGACAGTTCTGGCAAAGCTGATGATGCCGTACAAAATGATTTGTACCTTGCATCGTTCACGTTTTTGGCAGATGATTGGCCATACAGGTGGCACACATATTTGCTCAGTGTGTTGAAAGTTGACTGGTCAAGGTTAAAACTGCTGCCAAGATTTGTGAACCCAGTCAGGTATTCTTCTTTCTGGCAAGCAAGAGAAAATGTCTTCCCTTTGCCCTTGCCATGAAAGGCACTGGTCGAGTCACAACCTGTGAAGGTATGGATGCCAATGAGTGCAGAACAAACACTGGTGCCAAGAGCTGCTGACACCTTAGCCACATCAATGATCCTCGTTCTGTTGCCTACTCCTGTGAAGAAATACAAGCTACACTGTAAATCTCTCTGCAGACTTACAGCAATCACTGCCACGTCAGTATCGGGGCTTTTGATGACTACAGTTTGGTGTTCTTGTGCAGCATGCTGTGCATGTACAAATACCCTAGTGTCATATTCCTCATGGTCACATGTCAGTTCTTGAACAGCAGTGACAGTTTGTGAACCCTCTTTTACGGAAACACAGTGACACAGTTCTCCATGTGCTATGTACAAGCTGAGGTCCCTGCCCAAAATGGTGAGGTCAGCATCTCGCCATGCAACATAGAGGAATTCTGCCAGTTCTGCTTTGTTTGTTCCATCTGATAGAAACTTTTTCCATTGCGTTGGTGCCTTTTGATCCCGTCCATAGATTTGCACCCGTTGTGTACCGACCCCAGCCCTACGTGACCGCTCTAGGTTCTTAATGCTAATTTTTGGATACTGGTCAATGACACCCCCCCCCCCCCCCCCCATTTTATTCAGTCAGGCAATGATAAAAGGAAACAACAGACAATGAAATGAAATTATTTTTTACTTTAATGTGACGGCTCTGCTGTGTTTGGAAAATGTTTGTGCTGTTACAGTAATTCGTTTTACCATCATCTGAAATAAAGTATATTGAAGGTATTTTGGGCAGAAGCTTAAAGTAAAAATAATACTTGTGGTAATGGTTTAATTCAAGGTTTTCTGCTTAATTAATTTGTGTCTTTCACTTTCAAGTGTTGGATGAAACACACCAAAGTTACCTTTGCAGTGATTAGAAATGGTTAGACTAGTATCCGTAGCTCCAGGCTAAGAACAATGAAATCCATAGAATAATGAAATTAAACATAATGATCCATAGGCTTCTGAGTGCTGAGTTGTTTTTCTTCTTATTGGTGGAATAAATTAGCTATTCTTTTTACCCAGTGTTTCTCATTCACAGTGCTGGCTACAAGAACTGCGATATAGCCTACAGTATATTCTCAAGCTCAGCTAGTCACAGGGTTTGGCCACTCTGGCTGGAGATCAGGTGGCTTGATATATATATACCGTATATATATATATATATATATATATATATATATATATATATATATATATATATATATATAGGCTATATATCAATCAAGATATATTTTTTGAGTGTATGGATTTTATATAGGCTATATATAAAATCCATACACCATCTGTGTGCAGCGTTTCTCAGCCAAACCCAAACGTCTTTTACAAATAAAGCGACGGTAACACGTCGCGTGAAATCCAGCGTCCTCGGGAACATGGTCAAAATCCACGTCCACGCAATGTTTAAAAGTTTCAGCGATAACTTTACTATCGCCGTCCAGACAAAGCCACTGTTTGACGACAGACCTGTAAGTGTCCCACCTTGTCTGGGTAAAATCCTGCACGTCCTCATTCTGTACTGACAAAAGGTGCATATAGCATCGTTTGGAGTCCTTTGATTCCCGGCTTTTACGCACTTTTTTCCGCTGTTTTGGTTTCTTTTTCCCCTCTTCGCTGCTTGAACTGGTGGTCGCCATGGCTCTAATGTTATTACGGCAAGGGAATAAAGCGTCTACGCGATTGGTCCACGTGATCAAAACCACACCACTCCCCTTGCACAGATTAGTACGCCTAGTAAGAAATAGTGCCGTCTTTGACCACTGATTATAAAAATACTGCAGGATAACACGAGTAGAACTTTTTTATTTGTACTTTCTACCTATAGATCTCTTTTATGGAGAAAAAAGTGTGTAGTGCCCCTGCCGTGGGAACGGAAGTAAACGAAAATGCTAGTCACAATATGGCCTATTACCAACTCATGGGAATTTGCGTTGGGGCAGATGAAAAACAACAAGAATAATAATAATAATAATAATAAACCGGCACAAAAACAATAGGGTTTCAGCCCCTTCAGGGCTTGAACCCCTAATAAACCGGCACAAAAACAATAGGGTTTCAGCCCCTTCAGGGCTTGAACCCCTAATAATAAATATAGCCGCAAGCGGCGATGGGCGGGGTTCAAAGCTTCTGATTCTGACTAGGACATCCTCCTTGATATATCTGACAAGTTTTGCGATCATTGGACAAACAGGTGTGGAGTTACAGCCTTTTTTATGTTAAGCCACGCCCATTTATGGCGTTTATGGCGCCCCCTTTTGGTGGAATTGCACCAAATTTGACACGCATGGTCTGGGATGGTCTCCGAAGACCTCCTGCAAGTTTCGTGAAGATTCCTTAATCGGTCATGAAGTTATGACAATTTAGCTGTGAGGCCATGCCCCTCTCAACTTTAACGATCAATATCTCCGAAACTAAAGTAGCTTTCAAAAATCCAAAAATCACGATTGTAGAGCTTGCTCCATAGATGCTTCCTGGCGAGTCTGGTGCAAATCGGTCCAACGGTCTAGGAGGAGATGTCAAAAATGTGTTTTCCAAACTTTTCCAAATATCTCAAAAACTTTCCAGGCGGACTTTGAGGGTCCTTATGGCAAATTTGTAGAGCAGGTCCACCTGAACATCTGGAAAAAAAAGTTTGAAAATCGGACCAACGGCGTGGAAGTTATGGCCTTTAACGTAAAACCGTCGATTATAGCGCCACCTTCAGGCCGATTCGAAAAATCTTTTTTGAGCACCTACCTGCCAACAATATCTGTCATTGGGCCAAATGTCAGGTCTCTACCATTTACCAACTCACGGGAATTTGCGTCGGGGCAGATGAAAAACAGCAAGAATAATAATAAACCAAGGGAAAAACAATAGGGTTTCAGCCCCTTCGGGGCTTGAACCCCTAATAAACCGGGTGAAAAACAATAGGGTTTCAGCCCCTTCAGGGCTTGAACCCCTAATAATAATAAACCGGCACAAAAACAATAGGGTTTCAGCCCCTTCAGGGCTTGAACCCCTAATAAACCGGGTGAAAAACAATAGGGTTTCAGCCCCTTCAGGGCTTGAACCCCTAATAATAATAAACCGGGTGAAAAACAATAGGGTTTCAGCCCCTTCAGGGCTTGAACCCCTAATAATATATTCGGATTTACAAAAACAATAGGGTTTCAGCCCCTTCAGGGCTTGAACCCCTAATAAATGGGAAACGGAAGGTGCGATGGTGATCCCGGGCCTCCTACCGCTACTTTTTCACCCCGAGTCCAACGCCGCCATCCGTGAGTCTCTACGAGTTACGGTTGCGGAGATACGTTGCTGTAGCGCCCCCCATAGGCAAACAATAGCGCCCCCTACAGGCCAAATGACACTTTCTTTTCTGAAATCAGCTCAGAAGTGTCAAGTGTCAATACAAGACATCAGGCTGGCCATAATTCCAATGAATCAGCACTTCCTGCCGCCCTTCAAAATCAAACAATTTAGAAGGTACAGGTACTGAATGCTGCTATAGCGCCCCCTTTTGGTCGAATTGCACCAAATTTGACACGCATGGTCTGGGATGGTCTCCGAAGACCTCCTGCAAGTTTCGTGAAGATTCCTTCATGGGTAATGAAGTTATGACAATTTAGCTGATAGGCCACGCCCTCTCACAACTTTAACGATCAATATCTCCAAAACTAAAGTAGATTTCAAAAATCCAAAAATCACGATTGTAGAGCTTGCTCCATAGATGCTTCCTGGCGATTTTGGTGCAAATCGGTGCCACGGTCTAGGAGGAGATGTCAAAAATGTGTTTTCCAAACTTTTCCAAATATCTCAACAATTTTCCAGACGGACCTTAAGGGTTCTTGAGGCAAATTTGTAGAGCAGGTTCACCTGAACATCTGGAAAAAAAAAGTTTGAAAATCGGACCAACGGCGTGGAAGTGATGGCCTTTAACGTAAAACCGTCGATTATAGCGCCACCTTGAGGCCGATTCGAAAAATCTTTCTTGAGCAGCTACCAGCCAACAATATCTGTCATTGGGCCAAATTTCAGGTCTCTACCATTTACCAACTCACGGGAATTTGCGTCGGGGCAGATGAACAATAATAATAATATATTCGGATTTACAAAAACAATAGGGTTTTAGCCCCTTCAGGGCTTGAACCCCTAATAAATGGGAAACAGAAGGTGCGATGGTGATCCCGGGCCTCGTACCGCTAATTTTTCACCCCGAGTCCAACGCCGCCATCCGTGAGTCTCTACGAGTTACGGTTGCGGAGATACGTTGCTGTAGCGCCCCCCATAGGCAAACAATAGCGCCCCCTACAGGCCAAATGACACTTTATTTTCTGAAATCAGCTCAGAAGTGTCAAGTGTCAATACAAGACGTCAGGCTGGCCATAATTCCAATGAATCAGCACTTCCTGCCGCCCTTCAAAATCAAACAATTTAGAAAGTAATGGTACTGAATGCTGCTATAGCGCCCCCTTTTGGTCGAATTGCACCAAATTTGACACGCATGGTCTGGGATGGTCTCCGAAGACCTCCTGCAAGTTTCGTGAAGATTCCTTCATGGGTAATGAAGTTATGACAATTTAGCTGATAGGCCACGCCCTCTCACAAATTTAACGATCAATATCTCCAAAACTAAAGTAGATTTCAAAAATCCAAAAATCACGATTGTAGAGCTTGCTCCATAGATGCTTCCTGGCGATTTTGGTGCAAATCGGTGCCACGGTCTAGGAGGAGATGTCAAAAATGTGTTTTCCAAACTTTTCCAAATATCTCAACAATTTTCCAGACGGACCTTAAGGGTTCTTGAGGCAAATTTGTAGAGCAGGTTCACCTGAACATCTGGAAAAAAAAAGTTTGAAAATCGGACCAACGGCGTGGAAGTGATGGCCTTTAACGTAAAACCGTCGATTATAGCGCCACCTTGAGGCCGATTCGAAAAATATTTTTTGAGCAGCTACCAGCCAACAATATCTGTCATTGGGCCAAATTTCAGGTCTCTACCATTTACCAACTCACGGGAATTTGCGTCGGGGCAGATGAACAATAATAATAATATATTCGGATTTACAAAAACAATAGGGTTTTAGCCCCTTCAGGGCTTGAACCCCTAATAAATGGGAAACGGAAGGTGCGATGGTGATCCCGGGCCTCGTACAGCTAATTTTTCACCCCGAGTCCAACGCCGCCATCCGTGAGTCTCTACGAGTTACGGTTGCGGAGATACGTTGCTGTAGCGCCCCCCATAGGCAAACAATAGCGCCCCCTACAGGCCAAATGACACTTTCTTTTCTGAAATCAGCTCAGAAGTGTCAAGTGTCAATACAAGACGTCAGGCTGGCCATAATTCCAATGAATCAGCACTTCCTGCCGCCCTTCAAAATCAAACAATTTAGAAAGTACAGGTACTGAATGCTGCTATAGCGCCCCCTTTTGGTCGAATTGCACCAAATTTGACACGCATGGTCTGGGATGGTCTCCGAAGACCTCCTGCAAGTTTCGTGAAGATTCCTTCATGGGTAATGAAGTTATGACAATTTAGCTGATAGGCCACGCCCTCTCACAAATTTAACGATCAATATCTCCAAAACTAAAGTAGATTTCAAAAATCCAAAAATCACGATTGTAGAGCTTGCTCCATAGATGCTTCCTGGCGATTTTGGTGCAAATCGGTGCCACGGTCTAGGAGGAGATGTCAAAAATGTGTTTTCCAAACTTTTCCAAATATCTCAACAATTTTCCAGACGGACCTTAAGGGTTCTTGAGGCAAATTTGTAGAGCAGGTTCACCTGAACATCTGGAAAAAAAAAGTTTGAAAATCGGACCAACGGCGTGGAAGTGATGGCCTTTAACGTAAAACCGTCGATTATAGCGCCACCTTGAGGCCGATTCGAAAAATCTTTCTTGAGCAGCTACCAGCCAACAATATCTGTCATTGGGCCAAATTTCAGGTCTCTACCATTTACCAACTCACGGGAATTTGCGTCGGGGCAGATGAACAATAATAATAATATATTCGGATTTACAAAAACAATAGGGTTTTAGCCCCTTCAGGGCTTGAACCCCTAATAAATGGGAAACGGAAGGTGCGATGGTGATCCCGGGCCTCGTACCGCTAATTTTTCACCCCGAGTCCAATGCCGCCATCCGTGAGTCTCTACGAGTTACGGTTGCGGAGATACGTTGCTGTAGCGCCCCCCATAGGCAAACAATAGCGCCCCCTACAGGCCAAATTACACTTTATTTTCTGAAATCAGCTCAGAAGTGTCAAGTGTCAATACAAGACGTCAGGCTGGCCATAATTCCAATGAATCAGCACTTCCTGCCGCCCTTCAAAATCAAACAATTTAGAAAGTACAGGTACTGAATGCTGCTATAGCGCCCCCTTTTGGTCGAATTGCACCAAATTTGACACGCATGGTCTGGGATGGTCTCCGAAGACCTCCTGCAAGTTTCGTGAAGATTCCTTCATGGGTAATGAAGTTATGACAATTTAGCTGATAGGCCACGCCCTCTCACAACTTTAACGATCAATATCTCCAAAACTAAAGTACATTTCAAAAATCCAAAAATCTCGATTGTAGAGCTTGCTCCATAGATGCTTCCTGGCGATTTTGGTGCAAATCGGTGCCACGGTCTAGGAGGAGATGTCAAAAATGTGTTTTCCAAACTTTTCCAAATATCTCAACAATTTTCCAGACGGACCTTAAGGGTTCTTGAGGCAACTTTGTAGAGCAGGTTCACCTGAACATCTGGAAAAAAAAAGTTTGAAAATCGGACCAACGGCGTGGAAGTGATGGCCTTTAACGTAAAAGCGTTGATTATAGCGCCACCTTGAGGCCGATTCGAAAAATCTTTCTTGAGCAGCTACCAGCCAACAATATCTGTCATTGGGCCAAATTTCAGGTCTCTACCATTTACCAACTCACGGGAATTTGCGTCGGGGCAGATGAACAATAATAATAATATATTCGGATTTACAAAAACAATAGGGTTTCAGCCCCTTCAGGGCTTGAACCCCTAATAAATGGGAAACGGAAGGTGCGATGGTGATCCCGGGCCTCCTACCGCTACTTTTTCACCCCGAGTCCAACGCCGCCATCCGTGAGTCTCTACGAGTTACGGTTGCGGAGATACGTTGCTGTAGCGCCCCCCATAGGCAAACAATAGCGCCCCCTACAGGCCAAATGACACTTTCTTTTCTGAAATCAGCTCAGAAGTGTCAAGTGTCAATACAAGACATCAGGCTGGCCATAATTCCAATGAATCAGCACTTCCTGCCGCCCTTCAAAATCAAACAATTTAGAAGGTACAGGTACTGAATGCTGCTATAGCGCCCCCTTTTGGTCGAATTGCACTAAATTTGACACGCATGGTCTGGGATGGTCTCCGAATACCTCCTGCAAGTTTCGTGAAGATTCCTTCATGGGTAATGAAGTTATGACAATTTAGCTGATAGGCCACGCCCTCTCACAAATTTAACGATCAATATCTCCAAAACTAAAGTAGATTTCAAAAATCCAAAAATCACGATTGTAGAGCTTGCTCCATAGATGCTTCCTGGCGATTTTGGTGCAAATCGGTGCCACGGTCTAGGAGGAGATGTCAAAAATGTGTTTTCCAAACTTTTCCAAATATCTCAACAATTTTCCAGACGGACCTTAAGGGTTCTTGAGGCAAATTTGTAGAGCAGGTTCACCTGAACATCTGGAAAAAAAAAGTTTGAAAATCGGACCAACGGCGTGGAAGTGATGGCCTTTAACGTAAAACCGTCGATTATAGCGCCACCTTGAGGCCGATTCGAAAAATCTTTATTGAGCAGCTACCAGCCAACAATATCTGTCATTGGGCCAAATTTCAGGTCTCTACCATTTACCAACTCACGGGAATTTGCGTCGGGGCAGATGAACAATAATAATAATATATTCGGATTTACAAAAACAATAGGGTTTTAGCCCCTTCAGGGCTTGAACCCCTAATAATAATAAACCGGGTGAAAAACAATAGGGTTTCAGCCCCTTCAGGGCTTGAACCCCTAATAAGTCAATGGCCTCCTCTAAGGACAGACAGTCTTGAGTTTGCGTTTGGAGTATTGTGAACAATGTTGGCCCTCACTGTTATACCTAGTGGGGTTATGCCATCCCCAAAATTACTCAAGTGAACTGCCAGGGGTCTAGCCCGCCCCTCCCCCACTCACAGCACCTTCTGGGGTTACCCTCCGCCCCATTGTTTATTGCCACAAGTCTACAGGGTCAATACATTGTCACTCTGTAAGCTGTGAATGTTCACTCAGGAGTCATCTTGTTTATGAGGATTCATTGCAATCAAATTATAAAGTAAACAATTGAATATGTACTCACAGAGTATCTCAAACATTATCTGCCATACAAGCGACTTGTTGTACTAATAAGAATACAAGAAATTATTTTGTTTAAAATACAGGCACATTGTGAAATCTGATGTTTACAGGTACAGTGGTACGTCACCAGAGGACCACACACCGGGACAATTCCAATATCGAAGATGTGGGTTTCATTTTTGCATAGTGGGATCTAAGCAAATCATCATGCACTCATTTGGTTACAAATGGAATCAAGGGGGTATGGGTGTAGCATGGGTCAAGGGGGCAACCATATTATGACGAATTTGGAAATGATTAGATGCATTAATGGGGTTAAGTTGTGTTTGTGCTGAGGTTTAATGCTGTCTAAGTGGGTTCCAGGAAAAATATGGGAACAGATATGTTACTGAATGAACTTGTGACCATCAAGGTCAGACTGAATGTTGGTCATTAGAGGTTTATGTTAGATTCAATAAGGACCCAAGTTGAAGTGGGTAAGTTGAAGAATATGTTTAAAATAACTCAAATCACAGTGCTATAATATGCTATGTTTCAGGAGAAGCAATTGGACCGTCCGGTGCCGCATTGGGACGAAATAATGGAGTAAAGTTCACACCTATTGAATAGGTGTGAAAGGGGGATTGATAGATTTCTCTCCCCAATCTATGGTATTTTGATCAAACATTTCTCCATAGGCCCAGTTTGGATTCAACAGGAGGCGGATATTACAGCATGGCGGCCCTGCATGCTGATATGAAAAATATGCAATTACAGAGATGATCTTGTCATTTGTTAATTCAAATATATCTTTGATTCCTGAAGTACACTTGTAGGTCATCGAGTGAGCTGCTGAGGAACCTTTAAACTTTAAGATAAACGTCTCTCCTTCCTGCCAGGAGATATGGTGGCCGTAGGGATTAACCATTAGAAGGTTTAGTGCTGTTTATGGCCGGTCTGGGAAAACATTTAGGATAGGCTCAGTTAACCTTAGAGGGCAGAGGTCACAGAGATCAGCCGACAAAAGGACATTCTATATGTCTCTGCTCAGTCACGTTTGGAAAACAACACAGGGTTTATGGCGTCTCTCTAAGATAAATGGTTACAAGTGCATCCACAGAAGTGGGGAAACATTCCACCAGATGCCCCAGCAAGCAGAAGCTGTGGAAAGGAAGCGTTTCTCTCATGCTTGACTATTGTTGCTTATTATTCAATATATCCTACTGATTGACTGACTGGTTTTGATATCTGATATGGAATAAAGATTGGACTATACATTCGATGTGCTAACCTTTTTCCCCCGAGGAGACAGGAACAGACGCAGCACAGAGCAGAGGAGAGGAACCATGATTTGAATCTCAGACGGCCGGCTGGGAATGTTGGATGATTTGTAGAATATATATTGGTTGTCATATGAGAATAGAGTGTGTTTAGATCAGTCTGATGTTGTATTTCTGTGTTTTGAATAACTTCAAACTTGCATTACTTGCTACACAATAAGGGAGCTATATAATATCTAGATAAATAATAGCCTATTGTTATTATTGTAACCAAGTGGAAAATAAAATGTATAGTCAAAATAGTGGTCATATTAAAGTTGAATCTGCCGACCGAATTGGAAGGTATAGTCAAATTAGTTGATAACTGGTAATTGATAAGAGTTTTCTCATCCGGGTTAAACAGGGTGAGTTTTTCTCTGATTTGTTGAATTTAACTTTTGAAACTATCTCTTCTCTTTTTACACTCATAAGTGGTTTTAGACTAAAGAGATGGTAAGTCTGAACTGTATGATTGTTTTTCCAGTTTAGACTGGGATTAGCCCAAATATAGCTGAATTCGATTCTATCCAGAATATAGTTTAGTTTATCAAGTCTAACAATAACCTTACATAATGTTCTAAACTAGGACTTTAATAGGTAAATAGCTAAATTAGCTGACCCAAATTATAAGAATCAAAATAGGAATTTAAAGTAAATATATTAACAGTTGCTTTGGTAGATAGGAAATAAAATAAGTGACCAGTATTCAAGTGAGGTTTAGTGTGTGACCTCCAGTGGAAGCCAAACAGGATGTGGACAAAGAGGGGGAGAAAAACACGCCTGTCAAGTAGGTGACCACCAATGACAGCCCAAGCAGTGAAGGATGTCCCCAGATGGAGGAGGAAACCTGCGGGGAGAGACGCCCCCAAGAAGATGCAGTTTAAAAGGACACGCAAAAGATAAGGGAGGGGTCGGTTTGCAGGGGTCTTCTTTTGACCTGCTACATATTTTGCTGTGAGGGAAAGACCACTGGAAAATCCACCTCAGAGATCTCTGAATGGGTAATATAAATACTTGATCTGCTTTGTACTGAATATGCAAAATTCTCTATATAAAATAATGTTCTAAATATCAGAATTGCTTGTTGTATTGATTTTTCATATATCTGGAATGATTGGACACACTGGAAAGGTATTAACATATGTCACACCTTCTGATTGGAGTGAGCTGTTTTTAATTAGGTTGAACGAGGTACAGACAAACCTTTCCAACAATATCCAGCTTTTTATGTATACGGTGTACTGTATATTTATGTCTGTAAATAGCAAATATTTATGTTTGACTCTGTTCAGCTTTGTTGTCCTTGTTTTGAGCTGTATTCGGTGTCAGTACATTGAGAGCCACTCAAAGCAGAGTAAAAATCGTTTTATGTGAACAAATACTTGGTCAATAAAGCTGATTCAGATTATGATGCATATGAAATAAGCATAGTGGCAGTAATGGTTACTTACTAATGAACCCTCTGCTTTGTCTTTCAGGTTACTATCAGGGGTAGAAAGACAGTGTGCGACAACAACACAGCAGGGATCGTGGAACACATTACAAGGGGAAATTGGAGGTCGGCAGCTAATCTGATAGTTAGACACCAAGAGCTTTTTGGAAAACTCAAGGAAAATGTCCTTCAAGTCATAGAGGATGAGACCAAAATACTCTGTAGCCAAATGAACGGTTTCATGCTGTGGCGGTCATCAGCAGATGATATGAAGGCGTTTTCATTTGAGAACTTGTTGTCCGATCTCCAGCGTATGTCACCATTCCTTTTTTCCATTTTTGACAAAATCACAAACCAGTCTCCCCATTCCACTGCTGCAGCTGCTGCTATAGCTTTGAGAGGAAGGCAACCCAGATTATCAGCTTTTGCATACTACGTGAATAGTGTCCTACAGTATGGCGGGGCGAAGAAAGACGTTTTTAAAAGGCTATGCAAACTGGGCATAACAACATCGCATACAAACGCTGTATTGAAACAACACCAATTGTCCAAAACGTGCGGCGAGGATTTTCACCTCCTGAAAGTAGCCAACGAAATCTTCCTAACCTCCAACCGAGTTGAGGAAGACAGAGACACAGACGCTGCTGGCCAAGCAGTAGAAAACACTTGCAGGACAGTGGATGCAGCTGGAACTACTGGAACAAGCCCACTAAGTGACACTGCGGGTGTGATGGACCTTGGCAGGGCTGCCCAAAGCATGGAGCAGTTAATCTTGTCAGGTGAGAAAGGCCAGACATTAGTTTTGGTGTTCATGGTTTGTATTGTGACTGCAATGGTATCTTTTTCGATGTGCGATGCTACTTTTATGTGTCCATTTATGTGTAAAGATTTTTAAATGTTTGTTTTTTTTGATACAGAGGAAACACAAAGCGCGTCGGAGAACACCATCTCCACACAGGGAGCTGCTGGCATCCCCAGTGCCACTTTACAGACATGTCCGCAGACTGAGCTGGGAACAGGTGATGGCACAGCTGAGTTCACCTTCACTTCATTAACAGATGCTGAAATGGCAGATCTGGGCATCAGCTTCTTGCCTGTAGCAGCACCATCAACCCAGTCAACTCCACCACCCACATATTCAATTGTATTTGACAATGTGGACTTCTTCATACGCACACACCACCAGTCTATCAGCCAAGCAAACCAATCAATCCACTGGACCCACCACATGGCTGTAGAAGACAGAGTGCCCACCAACCATCTCAGCCAGGACAAGCCCACTCGGCCAATTATGGACTATGACATCGGGAACTCCCTCCCTGGTCCTGAGACGCAAGCCCATATGCGCCGCGAATTCATTGTCCTGGGGAGCCGAATCCTGACACAGCACCTAGATGCCTTCAAGCCATTATCGACTGTGGTGGTTCATCACATCCCTCACCAATATTCATCGATAATGACAGAGGCCTCCACCCATGTAAGTATAAAATGAAGTACGCTGCAATTGTGAGTTATACGTTCAGTTAACTTTGTGGGTTGATCAAGTACTGACTACAGTACTGGCATATAACTTTAACGCAAACCTTTATGCTATTACAAGCCATATATTCTCTCTTCATAGCACCCTCTTGGACTTCTCTTCAAAGATGAGAACAAAACTGGGGACTTGGTGGATGTTCTACAGCACCTCCAGAAAGAGTAAGTATGAACTAAGGCAGGAGTGGGCAAAATCTTTGGCACATGTGTTTCATAAATTCCAAGGCAGGTCACTAATTTATCTGATGTCAGTCTTTGCGCATTTCAGCAGGCATTGTTTGACGCAAAGTGACACCTGCACCAACTTATTGCTTTTCTACTATGCACATACATTGATGTGGTGCATTAACATATTTCATGTAGGTATGTTCCAAAGGGCCCACATGGAGTGGTGGCCAGCGTATTGGTGGGCGGGGACAGGCTGTCGGAGGGGAGCAGTCGGAACATACAGTGGGCCTTTGCTGAAGGAGAGAGCAGTGAAGACAGACTAGAAGGCCTTGTCTTCAAGTTTGAGGATTGGCATGCAATCCGAAACCTGTTTGAGGTAAGTGAGCTCACTCAATGTATCAGCTCAAACTGATTAATCACAGCAATATGGATTATCAGCTGATTCTTCACCCACTACACCCACAAAACAATGTTTTCAGAATTTGAAATTACTTATCTATGCCTTGACTAAATAGACAAACTATTTAATTTCAATTCCCTCTACATGAAATTGTTTGCTTGCTGTACTAAAACGAAAGTGCATTTTAGATCTATCACAGGATATTTTACAAAGAGGATTCTGCACGAGACCATGGGACACTGTTATCAAATATGAACAAGTTGAGGTAAAAATAAACGCCGTCATAATTTTAATTGTGGATGATTGATGAGTGATGTATGACTGTAGATTGATGACGCATGATCGATGACTGATGATCGTGAACATGTGTGGTCTTCTCAGTAGGTTTTTTTTTTTTTATGTCAATATGTTCTGCATGCATGTTGTTATATCGACATTTTCTCAGTTAAACTGCATTGTTAACTAGTCTCCAAATGTTTTTCAGGGTTGTTATTTTCACTGATGAACTCCAGCCACCATGAATTACGGCTTGGTACTTCATCATCACGACTAACAATGCTCTGTACTGAGGGGAGGTGAAGTCCAGCCACAATGAATTCCGGCTTGGTACTGCTGGGGGGAGGGGGTGGTAGACTACTGACTCCTGACGACTGCTGATCGATGACCTGGGTTTGTGTATGTGTTGTCTGTATATATTCATGTGTGTGTCCTTCTCCTACCGGATCAAGTACAAACTCCTTTCCATCACCTCTAAAGCCCTTTACCAACTTCACTGAGATCCTCTCCCCCTCTCCCAGTCCCTCAGACCCACCTCTGCTGGCCTCTCCACCCCAAGTCTAACCTCCGCAGCTTTCTCTAGGGCAGCTCCCAGGCTCTGGAACCCCCTCCCCCCTGACATGTGAAAATCTGAGTATTACAATATTTCTATCCCACCTCAAAAGCCATCTCTTCTCCACCGTCTTCTCCTAGTCTCCCAACTCTCATCCCCCATCCATCGCTGTCTGTCTGACCCATGTTTTGTCCACTGTTTGTTTGACTAACATCGTCTCCTCAGTGGTTACTGTACAGCGTCTTTTAGTTTATGTAAAGTGCTCTTTGTTATTATTATTATTATTGTTATTATTAGTACTGTATGTATCACCACGGCGCATCAGGTTAAAAAAATCCAGCCACCACACATTTGACATTAGTCTGGTGGTCCTCTACACATCAGTAATTCCGAGCAGCTTGCAGGGGGTACTTGGAAAGATTTAAGATTACAATTTACTTTCAAAATGATAAAAAAAAAAAAAGTCATTCCAAGTCATTTCTTAAGCCCAATGTTAAAATGGTACGTGCGTGCTGCAACTATTCCCCCTGGCAAGTGTCAACTATTAAGCTGATAAATGGCATAAAAACATTCAGTTGCTGTCACTCCAGAAACAGGTTTAGGGGAGTCTGGTGACAAAAGGAATAAAAGGCCAAGCCCAAACATTGGCAGTTCAATTAAACAAATATTTTGTATGGATTTACTTGTATGTCTGCATATCCAACTAAAAGTTATAGAACAAATGTAGGAGAATCATCAACATGCATGAGTGAGGGGGTAGGCCTACTATTGGCATGGAAAAACAGCTTAAGGGGTACATAAGACATAAAAGGTTGGGAACCACTGCTCTGCATGCCATCATCTCCAACTGCTTTATGTGATTATTGTTCTGCTTCTGCTTCTTCCTGCTCCTCTCCATGTTCTCATCATCTTACAGGTGCAGCAACGCGAAACAAGGTCTGCATGCTGCATTCAATGCATATAAAGAGTTTGTGCATAAGGACACTGCTGCTCTCTTTCTGGCTGCCACAATGGACCATTTCGGATTGAAGGATGTCACAGGTATACAATTTATCCTCATCACTTAAACAGTGGGGTGCAATTATGGTCACATACTGGCTGGTCACTATATATTCTTTCTAAACATCTTAACACTTAGTAATAATTTCAATAGGAACTTAACTTTTTAAAAGGTGAACACTGACAGATAAATAATCAAATTCGCCACCCACTCAGTGGTAAATTATTAATTTCAGTCAAAAATCTCCTGCCCACTTTCACATCCAACATTTGGCAGGTGAAAATTCCTTCCCTGCTATGCTTCTGAATTATTAGTTTTGAATTGTTTAAATATCATGGCTCTTTTGTCATGTGTATTGCTTCCACAAATATCGAACTGTAATTATCGTTTCTTTTACTATTATGTTTCAACAGATGTCCCGGACGGCTTCATCCCCGACCACATCACGACTGGTTCACCAGGTGTGAAAAGGAGCTGGCTGCATGAAGCCGTGTCCCAAATTGTCGACCGGTTTGTCATGTTTAATGACATCCCAGACCTTGTAACCGGTGTCAGAGACAGCGCCAGCGACCAGCCTCTACAGGCGAAGAAGCTCCCATGCCGCATGCCAGGTTGTCCCATCACGTACAAATACAGCAAGGCCAGGGAGAACCACGAGAAAAAAGAACATGGCTTAACAGTACCTTCTGGAGTATCAGATACAGCTAGGCCTACTTCAGTGGACCACAAAAAAAGCCACACAGAAGCAAGACTGAGCTTTGGCTTCTTGCTGGCCAACATGCAGGATGCAGTGAAGGAGGGAGATGGGGAGAGGTTGTTTAGGTTGTATACTGTAGCATTGTTATTCTACAAGGCCCACGGTCACAGCCAATATGCTTACAGTACACTCCTGCTGACCTTGCAGATCAAAGCCACTCTTTCCCCTCGCTTGGCACACAGTTTGACCTGGAATAGGTTCTGGAATGGGAGAGGAGGGAAGGGAAAGAATATCCCCCTCGATTTGCACATGGAACACCTCAACAACTTCTTGAAGTCTTTCCTGAGGCGCAGCGGTCCAAACATGACAGAGAAAGCAGCAGACAGGGTCAGCAAGTCCATTGGCGTCCTAAAGGACCTGATGGACACCACAGACACAGAGCTAGATATCTCAAAGCCCTGCGGCACACATAAAGCAAGTAACCAGACAGAGGACATCCTTGCACTTGTTGAGGTTGTCAGAGAGGCCGAGCTCTTCAGAGACTAACCAGGCAGACAGTTCACAGCGTTCCCCAATTTCCAAAGAAACCTGCTTTCCAAAGTGAAGCACATTGAGTTGTGGGCCTGGATGAGGAGCAAATTGAAGGAGTGGAGGGAGGTCCCCATTTGAAAAGGGACTAACAAAAGAAAGACAGAATTGCTTACGCGTACTCTCCGCTCACAGGACGGTAATTATCTTACCGTCCCTAAAATTAAGAAAAAATCAGCAGGTAGCAGAGCATTTTCTTACCGTGCTCCACATCTCTGGAACCAGCTTCCTCTGTCAGTCAGGGAAGCTGGCTCCATTGAAATCTTCAAAACTAGACTCAAAACCCATTTATTTTCCCAATCATTTGGTTGTGCTTAGATAGAAAATCTAATAGCTGGTGAATAAACTTAGTCCTGAACTGTTGAGCAGGCCAGCACCGGTAGCCAGCAGTATCAGTCTAAATTTAGACCTAGACTACCTAGACCTGAATTAGCAGTATAGTCTCGGAGGGGAGGGATATAGAATTAGCTAGACATATTTTCTGTGAAGCCCTCTGAGACATGCTTGTGAATTAGGGCTATATAAATAAACTTGACTTGACTTACCCAGGTGTTGGAACTTTTATCTGTAAATGTGTATCATAATTGTATATACTTAATGTTTGGATTTGATTCAGTGTTTTCATATTAAACTTTTTTCATTTACTTCAATGTTTTCATTAAGTCTTTTACTTCCCCCTGTCCCTTCTCGAACAGTTATTGAACTGACCTTGGAAAAGGTCTTGTCTATTTACCTGTTTTTGTTTTTAAAACGGTTTTATGTTCTTTGTTCGAGACAAATAAAGATCAAATCAAATCAAAATTATGTTTGCTAGTAAATCTATTCCAGAACAAGTTATATTTCTACACTATCTGTAAGTTAGTTCATGTGTGTCACTGTTCTCAATGTAAAATGGCAAATTTGGATTAATGCTTCCATAATCATTATTTGAAAATATAATAGCTGAAAATAAAACACCATCAGACCGTTTTGAAATACACAAACTTTTAATCAATCGCTTATATGGCAAAACCAATTTATTCATGATCATTTATCCAACTAAACAAGTCCACTGAACAAGACACTCCAACGGCTGAAGTTGACACCCCATCTCCAGAGTCATGTACAAATCAGAATCAGAAAGACTTTAATGATCCCTGGGGGGAAATTGGGACAAGTTACAGTAGCTCGCTCACAGAACACTCATAGCATAAAATAACATAAAAATAAACCGTAGTAAATGCAATATTAAGCAAATAAGCAGAAAAACACAACATAGCATAGAATAACTAGTAAATGCGATAGAAGCAAAAAGCAAAAAAATAAGTAGAATGTCTAAGTAGCAAAATACAAATACGTAGAGTAAGTATAGTATACATTCCGTGTCAATTCTCATTATTGCACGTGACATATTGCACATATTGCACAAGAGCCTCTAATGGCCTACTGCGTAATGTTATTCCCACGAGTCTGGGCTGCTGTTTGTTGATTGTTTCTCAAAGTCGTCCTCGTCTTCCTCATCAAAGTACCCAGTATAATCAATGTCTGGCTCAGTGTAGCTATCCTCTTTGGGAGTAGGCTCTATAGCCTCAATATCAGCAAATACTTCACTGATTATTAGCAGTATTTCTCTGGCATGTTTTAATCTGAATACTGGAAGGTTTTTAACAATGTAAGCCAAGTCAAATATGTGTGTGCTGTGTTCTACTACTGCATCAATAAGTTCAGCACTGAATCCAGTACATGCTGACTTGCTAGTGTAGACATGTGCAGTGTCTTTAGCTAAACAGCTCATGTATTCCTCTAACATGTCACGGATTAAAGATTTATCCTCCTGTGTTACCACTCTACATTTCCCTTGAATGCTAACATCCTGTTCGATTACCTCATATTTGGGAATAGGCTCTGCACAACCTTCAGTTTTACATGCACATACTGAGTGGCAATAGGTACAGCACAGATGCCCTGGCTCAACACTTGTGGTCTGCTCTTCAAAATGACCGTACAGCGCTTTTCTGAAGCAGCTCTTAGTGCCTGTCTTTTTAAGTTCTTTAACATCTGCATTTACCATTGCAGTATTTTTTATGGCATACAAAACAGCATGTGACTGCAACCCATTTCTGCCAGCCCTTCCAACCTGTTGAACAATGTCTTCAACATCCCCTGGCAAGCCATACATGACAACATGTGAAACATTTGGAAAATTCAAGCCCATCCCAAGAGCTATTGTTGCTACGACAACTCTGCAGCTACCCTCTCCATTAAAAGATGCCAAAACCCGGTTTTTGTTCTGTGGCAGTGTGTTACTGTGGAACATTCCTATCAGAAGGTTTTTAGCCTGACGATCTGGGTCTCTGTCGACCCAAGCATCTTCCCCCAGTTCAGCTTTAAGATAGGTGAACACTTTTCCTACTGCCTTAAGTGATCTGCAATAGATTATGATGGGAGACATTGATAGACCCTTATCTTTGACCTCCTTCACTACCCGGTCCATACAGTCAAAGTTGTCGTCAGGAACCAGACTCAGTCCTAGCCTGATGTTTTTCCGGTTTGGGCTAACAGTCACTTGAGTTGCAGCCTCCATACTCAGCAGCTTGGTGACACGGCCTCTGTTCTTGGTATCAGCAGATGCAGTCAAGGCTAACACAGGTGTACCTGAAAAACAAATAAATGCACACATGCATCAACAACAACCCCTCACATACAATCAATGCAGATCTGAGGAGACTTACCCCCTTTTCTGAATTACTATTAAGTAATAATGGATTTCTTCAAGGAGTGTTACTGAAGTGTATTTCAAAACTCACCTTCTTTGACAATGGATCGAAGCTCCCCTAGCTTGGCAAAGCTCTCTCTGAAGGCTGGCTGCTTTTTGTCCCCCTCTCCCCTGTTTGAAAGAAAATTATATCGAACAATGAGTCTTGGTAATTAAGTTTACCAATAACGTGCATAGTTGATAACAGTACAGCAATACAGTTACAGTATCAGACTCAGTGTAAGATGTAGTGTTTAATGTCTTATGTTGTAGGTTCAGATAAACATCAAACACTTCATCTTACAGTAAGTACGAGACTGTAACAGTATTTTTATAAACCTGTTCATCTTCACCGATCAGTTTTACAGTCGTTAAACATTATATTATACAACCATTAAACGTTGTTTAACTTACCATTTGTATGTGACGTGAACTTCATCGACGACAATCCCCACTAGGTTTTCACGGTACACTTTTGAGGAAAGCATATTCCGCCATTTATCGTTAAGTAGCCAAGACTCGGGACTACCAAAAACAAGCTGGCATCGCCCATTGAGGATGTCTGTGTGACCGTCAATATCTCCGAGTTGCATAGCAGTGACTCCCAGCTCCCTCGCCTCTTTGATTTGATCTGCTACAAGGGCAGCCAACGGAGACACGATGATCAATATAGGATTGGGCTTTGTCCCCATTTTCTTAACTACCAGCGGAGCCAGTTGGTAGATCAAACTCTTGCCGAATCCAGTCGGGAGAAGAGCAAAAACATCTTTTCCACCCAGAAAAGCCTTCAGTGCAGTTCTCTGCTCTTCTTTCAAGGAAGAAATGTTGTCCAGTTGAGAAATAACTGAAGTTATTGCTGCATCTACGATAGCCTCGCTAGCTTTAGCTTCCGCAACGGCAGCCATGTTGACGAGTGAAAAGAACTACAAAGACCATGTACCCACTACTTGCCCAGACGCTTCTCAGTAGCGTCACACAGAAAGCCCGCCCAAGGCTGCCGCTGATTCGTCGAGCCATGGCTCGACCAATCATCCTTACTGCCTGCTTATGACAAGATGGATTACGTCGAGAGAATCTCTTCAGATCTCGCGAGGTTATCCATCTTGCAAGCAAGGTTACATTATCTCAGCTTCTAGAAAAAAATTGCTGTTTTTGGTTAAATCAAGCTATCTTCTCCGGCTCATAACTAAATAACGGAAAATGGGATCAATAAACTTTTTTTTGCAGATGATAGAAGAGAGTCTCATCGTTCTTTGTGCATGTTCAGTGTCTACATAGTAATATCACACAATATTCTGTGGGCCTCGAGAAATCACTGAAAACGCTCTGAAACTCTGGCACTGGGAGCGTCCGTTCTCCAAAAGTGGCTGGCACTCAATGAGTTAAGACTGAATAATGACATCACAACTGTTAATTTAAAATGAGTTATTCCTCTAAACCTGGCTTCAAATGCACCAAATTTTTCGTGCTGGCGCTGTTCAGCCCTCAGCAAAACCTGGTAGCGATGACATTTTTTGTGGCCCTCTCTATCATCAAAGCTGCCCATCCATGGGTTACGGCATGACAATATTTGTTCGGCCCCCGGCAACAATCTGGGTTTCTCATGTGGCCCCCCATGAAAAATAGTTGCTCATATGTGTTATATATGAGCCCTTATCATTTTAGTGAGCCCCTGTGTTAAGGGCTTGCACAGGGGTGGAGCGGGATTCGATCCGCCGACCTCCCGCATCCAAAGCAGCTGACTGAAGCTCAGTGAAATGTACTTTGTGTGCACTGTGGATAAAGTTTCAGTGAGCTTCAGTCAGCTTGTACATACAGGAGCGTGACCCCATTGACCTTGCATTGGTTTTTGCCCTTTTTTTCCAGCAGTTTGTCAGCAATCTCCAACCAATCATAATTAGATATGGGCATGCAGCATGGACATAAACACTGAGGGGTTGTTGTGTCCATGGTGTTTGCACCCGGTTTTATAATAGCTGTGAAAGTTTTTTAGACTCATTTGTGTGGGTAATTAATGTGATCAGCTGTGATATCCTATAAAAAATTGAGATATTTGAGAGTGGATTGCCAGAGGCTTTAACCATTAAGTCTGATGCATTGGTTCCCTTCACACACAGAGATAATTGGCTGTGTTTGCTGATTGGTCTCAAACTCACCGCCTCTCGTCTCCCCGCAGGGCATGGTGGGCGGAGTCACAGGCATCATCACCAAACCGGTGGAGGGTAAGTTTCCTCACGACACACTGAGCTGGAGGGTCTGCTCAACTGACCTGCTGATGGGTGAGCGCGAAGCGTGCTAGATATGAGCACACAACCTAGATATGACCATGCGAAGCGTGCAATATTTCTAGTAGACTCTATAGTTTACTCTATAGAGTTGACTGAGTGAGTGCAGGGTGTTTGTGATGGTGATGAGTTGACTGATTGAGTGCAGGGTGTTTGTGATGGCTTGACTGATTGAGTGCAGGGTGTTTGTGATGGTGATGAGTTGACTGGGTGAGTGCAGGGTGTTTGTGATGGTGATGAGTTGACTGAGTGCAGGGTGTTTGTGATGGTGATGAGTTGACTGGGTGAGTGCAGGGTGTTTGTGAAGGTGATGAGTTGACTGGGTGAGTGCAGGGTGTTTGTGATGGTGATGAGTTGACTGGGTGAGTGCAGGGTGTTTGTGATGGTGATGAGTTGACTGAGTGCAGGGTGTTTGTGATGGTGATGAGTTGACTGAGTGGAGGGTGTTTGTGATGGTGATGAGTTGACTGGGTGAGTGCAGGGTGTTTGTGATGGTGATGAGTTGACTGGGTGAGTGCAGGGTGTTTGTGATGGTGATGAGTTGACTGAGTGCAGGGTGTTTGTGATGGTGATGAATTGACTGGGTGAGTGCAGGGTGTTTGTGAAGGTGATGAGTTGACTGGGTGAGTGCAGGGTGTTTGTGATGGTGATGAGTTGACTGGGTGAGTGCAGGGTGTTTGTGATGGTGATGAGTTGACTGAGTGCAGGGTGTTTGTGATGGTGATGAGTTGACTGAGTGGAGGGTGTTTGTGATGGTGATGAGTTGACTGGGTGAGTGCAGGGTGTTTGTGATGGTGATGAGTTGACTGAGTGAGTGCAGGGTGTTTGTGAAGGTGATGGCTTGACTGATTGAGTGCAGGGTGTTTGTGATGGTGATGACTTGACTGAGTGAGTGCAGGGTGTTTGTGATGGTGATGAGTTGACTGGGTGAGTGCAGGGTGTTTGTGATGGTGATGACTTGACTGAGTGAGTGCAGGGTGTTTGTGATGGTGATGAGTTGACTGGGTGAGTGCAGGGTGTTTGTGATGGTGATGACTTGACTGATTGAGTGCTGTGTGGCTGCAGGGGCGAAGAAGGAAGGAGCGCCGGCTTCTTTAAGGGCATCGGGAAGGGTCTGGTGGGGGTGGTGGCCCGGCCTACTGGCGGCATCGTGGACATGGCCAGCTCCACCTTCCAGGGCATCCAGAGGTACGAAACAAGCACTCCTTAAGACTTCCTTTACTTCAGTTAATGTGTCATTTTAATTTATGTGTTTTGGTGTGAATACCGTATTTCCTCTAATATTGGCCCCTGACCTTTTATTTACCTCAACTTCAACTACCGGTACTGTTTTTTTAGAAGCAGGCTTATATTAGAGACAGACATCGGGAGAGACCATAGAACATTCCACTCGGACCAAAACTTATTATTATATTTTCTTTAAATCCGCAATTCATTTACGTTTTGGTCTGAGTGAAATGTTATGTGGTCTCTCATGTTCCTAAATATATCTGTACCGTTTGGTTTGAACAAGTAAAAAAAAATTATAAGCATTTTACGAAATGTCTAAGGGAAAATAAATGGCGGATGAAAATCTCTGGTACAGTGCTGAAGCAGGAAGTAGGCGGTCACTTTGCCTCTCTATATCATCGTGTCCTGCGCTCACGTACACAAGCATTATGCATGAGTGTTGCAGCAGGGGGTACGGTAGTCCGTACACAGTTGTTATCGTACGTTGGCTTGATAAATGAGGGCTCAGGAGTTTACTGTATTCACCGTTGTTTTTTTCCTTTGTTTTTTACCCGCCTGTGTTTGGGGCCGGCCAGTATCAGTGACCAGGCTTTTAATTGACTATTAGAGGAAATATGGTATTTAAATATTTTTGCACAGTGTTTTGTGTGAATTTCTTTAAATCCATCTTCTTTAACATAGCAATGCGGTGCTTATTCTGTTTGTTGTATTTTGTGTTGAACATGTCATGTAGTGTAATGTGCTAACCATGTTGTCTCCTCTGTTCTGATTCTTGTGCGCTGTCTAATTTTGACATTCTGCTTGTGTTTTTTTGTCTCATAAGTTAATGCCTGGGACTTTTCTGTTTGTTTGTTGTTGTTTTTGTTGTTGTGTGAGTATTTGAAGGAATGTCCACTCATTCATAGCTACTGCTATTAAAGCAGCGCTCCTTAATCACTAAACACACAGAGCTGCTGTGCCAGCAGGAAAATCCACAGCTTCTCAGTTCAGTATCAAAATAAAAGCCCTAAAGATTGAGGAGATCAGCTTTAAAATGCATTTCATATTGAGGTTAAACTAGGGCTGCACCATAAGCAAAAAAATAAAACGTATTGCAATTATATTGACAGGTATTGTGATTGGATATGAATCAAGATTTTAGTGGGAATGCAATTTTTTTGCATTTTCACTGAAAAAAAAAATATATATATAAATGATGATGTGGTTTTTACTGAGGTCTGTACCCAACAAGCATGTCCCCTTGCCTCTGGAGAATATGATTTGTAGGCCAGGGTATCAGTGGCATGTCCAGGCCATTTTGACTGGGGTGGCCCAGGTGGGGTACAGACTCAAGCACGGGTGGCACTGAGTGCGGCATTTAGGAAGGATGTAGACAGGTTTTCCCTCGCCAAAATGTAGCCTAAATCTGGGGCGATATTTACCCCCCTTGCCAACAAGCTAGAATGACATGCTTGGTAGTAATGGACGCTTTAGGTCTTCTAGTTTAATATGATACCAGTATCTTTACTGTAGCTTTAAAATTGGGCCTGCCGCACAGCCTCTAGCCTCAGGAGTTTGGGGTGGCACCTGGGGTGGCCAATTAGATTTCAGGGGTGGCCAGTGCCACTCCCTAGAAACGCTCCTCCAGGGTATCTCTGTAGCACCACAATGCTTCATTTAATGGTATGTTGTGACACCCTACCTTTATGAAATGGCAGCTGCTCCTGCGATTTGGTTATCGATTCGATTAATTGTGCAGCCCTCGTTTACCTGTATGTCAGATTGAGGAGAGCAGCTTTAAACTGTATGTCAGACTGCAGTTTTGCTAGGAAGCGTGCTGGCATGAGGTGTTTTTCCCCCGCAGGTCGCAGACAAGACAGGTAAGTGTCTGCATTGTGTAGAACCTGAAGGACTTCCATCCATCGTGTGTTTCCATACTGAACCACTACTGTGCTCAGTGAGCGGCCAGAGAGAAGTGACTGGATTAACACTCCACCTTCACACACACCTCTCCTCTCCATCACTCTAATGCTGCGAGTAACCCCGCCCTCACACACACCTGTCCATCACTCTAACGCTGCCAGTAACCCCGCCCTCACACACACCTGTCCATCACTCTTAACGCTGCCAGTAACCCCGCCCTCACACACACCTCTCCATCACTCTTAACGCTGACAGTAACCCCGCCCCCCTGAGTAACCCCCGCCCCCCTTGCCATGCTGCAGCATTGTGAGTTGAACAGACCCGACCTGAGGAAAGAGCCGACAGTACCGCTCCTTCACTACAGACACAGCGTGCGTTCAGACGCCTTCTGCACATTAGCATGTTTGAGTTCGCTCCTTCTCATCGTTTCCAGCATGTTGAGAGGATCAGCGCTCTCCTCTGCCAAAGTGATGCATCTGACATTTTTACAAGCTCTCTGTGTTTGAAACGGAATTGTATCGAATTTCGGACACTTGCGTAATTTCCAGTCTTTACCAACATTGTTATACAGAGTTCCCAACTGAAAGATAATTTACATAAGTTCTTACACATTTATTAATAATAATAACAATAACAATAGTAATAATAAGAATTGATTGGATTTATATAGTGCCTTTCTAGACACTCAAAATGCTTCACATATCAGAGGGAGGGATGGGAGGGAACTCAAGTCATCCAGCACCAATGTGTAACACCCACCCTGGGTCTCAAATTTCATAAGTATCTATAGCCTACACATTTAAGAATATCAAACACTAACTTATGAACTTAGTCACGGACAACATCCCACATTGGGCGACAGTGGAGATATTCGGTATTGGCTGGTAAATTTATGGAAAAATAAGAGCTTTGAGTACATAGCCTGCTCTTCTTAAAAGTATCTGTAACATTGTAAAGATAGAGGAAGGGTTGATTAATATTGAGTATATGAATACACAACACAGTGGAAAATAAGTGCCCGGAATTGGATATGAATTTTGAATCTCATAATAAATGTGCTATCATCCAATTGTAGAGACTGGAAGAAAATCAAGGTCAAAGCGATATTAAACTTTACAATAGATAGATGGAGGATTGTTAATTTCTGACACACTTAAGTGAAAACTGTACACTGTAAAATATATTTGGTATATGATTGTGTTTTGTTTTGGTCATATGCTATCTGGAATTGGATGCCGTGCATCGTCCAATAAACAATAAGCATGAGTAATGGCAAAACAACCATGGAAGATGAGCTTGTGCTACCATTTCAATGATCATCACGACATGAATGTAAAAAAAAAACAAGGCAATGGGGGCTAGCTGTGTGTTTATGATTTCAGCAATAAGGTAGTTTTTAAGAACTTGTAAACACTGAACAGTGTCTGCAAGCTAGGCTAATGCTAGCTAAATGCTAGCAAAGTTATACCTCAAACGCATCTCAGTTGTTTGCAGTGCGCTTTGCTTTGTAAACATGTGCAAAAGGTGTCGTCTGAACGCACCCACACCCGTATATACTTCCTAAACATTTCAAATTTATGAATCATGTAGACTCTAATGAAAAGAAAAGCTTTGTCTTAAAGTCACATAGAACACCAAACATTCATCCAAGCCCTGCCTCCTCTCTCCTCGTCTGTTCTCTCCTCAGAGATTGGCTGACTGACTGAATGAGCGCATGGCACGGCCATGCTGAGTTTGGAGTGCTTCTTCTACCACAACTTGTTGACCAATCAGAAAATATCTAAATAGTAACACACTTTTTGTCCACCAGTCATAGTGTCAAGTTCATTCCAAAGTTCACCAGCAACTTCACAACAACCCATTCAATACAGTTAAAGTGCAGAGCTGAAGCTGAACTTATTGCTCTATAAAATACATTTAAAACCAATTTAACATCTAACAGTGATTTTGTAAAGTACCGAAGGCATGTTGAAGATGAAAAATGGCAGCTTGTGTAGAATGTGAAAAGCAATAAAGAATAGTGTCATCTGCATAGAGGTTGACATCTCAGGCTCTCGAAGACGTTGCCACAGCATTTATACACAAGGTGAACCACACTGGATTTATGGGTAATGAAGTCCTCCACCTCCCCACAAGAAGACATTTAGGTGTGAGGAGGTTTAGGTTAATTTCCTTAAAACGTTACTCTTGCCTAGTGCAGCTTTGAAGTTAGATTTTAGGCAACATTATATTGTTGAATTAATGCAGGTGTCAGTTTGATTAAAAACCCAATCAGTACCTTCAGCTGTTTGTGGAGCTAAATCAGACAGTAGGTCTGGATCATCATGTCTCTTAACCCTGAAACACCAAGACCGCCGCCCACGGCTAAAATAGATATTGTTCTAAAATCTTCTGAGCTGCTAATCATGCTTTAAAAAGTCAGGTAAAGTTCAGCAGGTAAAAGTTAATCAGCTTTTCAGTAGTATCACATATGTCACCTTTTCATGCACCCACACGCTCACCTCACGTCACCCCAAAATACCCCCCCCCCCCCCCCCCCCCCCCCCGCCATCCCCCCGCCTCCACAGTACTGGAGACCCATCCGTCATGTAATCTGCATCCTTTACTGTGACCACTCGCTGGATTCTGGATAACCTGATGAACTTACTGTTCCATGCTTTCACTGTAGAGGTAACATAAGGTGAGATGTTCCAGCAAACATTTGACTGCAACTCGCCCGTTTTGGCCTTTACATAGTTTGCTTTGTTTGAGTTTGGTCCCTCTGAGTTGGAGAATGCGGCTGCTTGTGGCACCTCGCTCAGCGCTGCCTGGTGGCTGCTTGTGGCACCTCGCTCAGCGCTGCCTGGTGGCTGCTTGTGGCACCTCGCTCAGCGCTGCCTGCACGCTCTGACAAAGCATCTTCCTTTGCAAAGAGATGTTCTGCATCGGTTGCTTCATGTTCTCTCTGAATGTCAATCCAGACCTGCTTGTCAAAAGTCCTCATGAGCTTGAGATTATAGGTAATTACTAATGCATAATTAACGCATTGTGGTCCTTAGTGTTATTGTGAGTTTCCATGGTAACTTACTGTAGATGTTTGTAACCTACAAACACCTATACAAAATCCATTGTATATAAAAAAAATATATAAATATCCACCTTGTAGTTGTATGCCTCCATCAACAAGTCAAGTTGCAGTTAACATGTCTGTCCAGATGACTAAAATATACTGTATATGTCACAGTGAAGTTGAGCTTTGAACTTAAAATGTCATAATTTCATCCTATTAGACATTTGGGTGAAATTTTGCCATAATTAGCTGAGTTATGACCAAAAAGGGTCTTTTGTGAGGTCACAGTGACCTTGACCTTTGACCACTAAATTGTAACCAGTTCATCCTTGAGTCCAAGTGGATGTTTGTGCCAAATGTGCAAAATTCCCTCAAGGTGTTCCTGAGATATCGCGTTCATGAGAATGGATGGATCCCGAAAGCAGCGTCACGCAGCTGGCAGCAGTGACGTGTGAAGGCAGAAAACAAACTGTTTTTGTCAAGCTGATTTGCTAAATTCTCCAGTCACTTTCCTTATTTAAAGGACTTTGCTCATTTCCAACCAGCTTCGTATCATTACAGTGTGGCTAGTATTATGCAGATGAACATTGTTTACCTTCTCTGCATGTTTCCTGCACCAAGAAGATCTCCATTCATCTGCCTGCAGAAACTCCGCCCCTGCCAGTTGGTATGGCTCATTAACACTCGTTAAGGCTCTCCATGTGATTCTCCAGTGGATGAACGCATACAGAAAAAAGCCTAATAACAAATCTGCAGTTCAAACAACAGCCCTCGAGCAGAACATCTGTTCACGACTGAGAATGAAGATGGAGGGAAGTTACACATTGTTCATCTACGTAAACCCACATTGTAACGATACAAAGCTGGTTGAAAATTGGCAAAGTCCTCCTTTAAGTTGCCAGCCAGATCTTTAAAGCAGAGTAGAAAACTGCCTGCTCGTAGGCTCCACCATCAAACTGAGGGCAGAGCCACTGTCATTAGGCTGACGTGTGTGTGTGCGTGCGTGTGTGTGTGTGCGTGCGTGTGTGTGTGTGTGTGTGTGTGCGTGCGTGTGTGGTCAGGGCGGCGGAGTAGACAGAGGAAGTGACCAAGCTGCGGCCGGTCAGGCTGATCAGGGAGGACGGCGTCATCAGACCGTACGACCAGACCGAGTCGCAGGGCTTCGACCTGTTCCAGGTGAGTTAACTGTAACCCTTAACGGGGGTTAACCCTTAAGGGGGCATGTCTGTAAAGGCGAGACTTGTGGGTACCCATACAACCCATTTTCATTCAGATATCTTGAGGTCAGAGGTCAAGGGACCCATTTGAAAATGGCCATGCCAGTTTTTCTTTGCAAAACTTAGCCTAACTTTAGAGCATTATTTAGCCCCCTTCCTGACAACATGTCATGACCATTGGATGCCCTGACAGGTCTTCTAGTTTCAGATGATAGAAGTATCTTCACTCTGGCTTTAAACCTGAGCTCTCTACAGCCTCTGAAACACACGAGGAGAAGATGATTTATTCAAGGGTTGTAGTGCAGCACACCATGTGTGGCACAAACTCTGTGATGTTACATCTGTGATTCCACAATGCAACTGATTAAACAACAAGTTCACTTTTATATTTATGAGTGTGAAACCACACAGTACAGCTCGAGTCTGTTTTAATGGTGCTTTTCCACCGCTGGCTCGACTCAACTCTACTCGTTTTTTGTTTTTACATACAGGTACATACATTTATTACCTGGTAGTTTTTTTGGTAACACCTCCGTCGAGGTTCTAAGCGAGCTGAGGTGAAACCAAAAGGTGAGGTGAAAACACTGCAGACTGCTGATTGGAGAGAATTGTCATCATTGCGCGACATGAGATATCCTGCACAAAAACCTGCCATTTTTAAATAGCCAGGCTACTGTAGCGGCTGCAATTCCTTTCCACTGACTACTTCTTTCTACCATAATCGTACGACTTTTACTAGTATTAAATGGCAACCCGCAAAACTACGCCGTGGTCAAATGAGCAAGGAGCTACCGAGAATCAAGAACACCATCCCTTCAATATCGTCCATTGTTGTCTGTCTGTTTCCTACTGTCAGCACTGTGCGTCTGTCTGTTTCCTGTCTGTCAGCGCTGTGTGTCTGTCTGTTTCCTACTGTCAGTGCTGTGTGTCTGTCTGTTTCCTACTGTCAGTGCTGTGCGTGTCTGTTTCCTACTGTCAGCACTGTGTGTCTGTCTGTTCCCTACTGTCAGTGCTGTGCGTGTCTGTTTCCTACTGTCAGCACTGTGTGTCTGTCTGTTCCCTACTGTCAGTGCTGTGTGTCTGTCTGTTTCCTGTCTGTCAGCGCTGCGCGTCTGTTTCCTGCTGTTAGCTCTCTGCATCTGTGTTACCTGTGTGTCAGTGCTGTGCGTGTCTGTTTCCTATCTGTCAGTGATGTGCATCTGTCTGTTTCCTGTCTGTCAGCACTGTGCATCTGTCTGTTTCCTGTCTGTCAGTGCTGTGAGTTTAGGCTCGTTTGAGATGACTGCCGCCTCGCCTGGAAAGCAGACGAGAGCAGGTGAGCACAGTCAGGCGAGGCGTCAACAAGTCGAACACCCCCGCAGCACACTCACTGCTGCTTTTCTTCTTCTACAGTTTTGTTTAACAGCGGTTTGTAAACAAATTAAAACATGCATTAGCGCCACCCACACTCACTGCTCAAATAACACAGCCCTTCAGATTCCTTATTTTTATTTTAATGTAGGCATTCCAGGTGGTATTTATGTAAAATATGGAGTGACAGCTTGGAATAGATATAAAATTGAAGTTTCTACACTTCACTGTGGGTTTGTGATGCACCTGTGTTGAACCAATGGGCGCTCAGCTTGATGCGTTTCTCGTCATCCTCTGTCATCCACAGTCGGGCGCAGTTGGTGGGGAGCAACTGCGGCGCCTCGCTCCAAATCTGCGCCCGCCTCGCTCTTGCGAGAGTCACGTGACTCACGCAGTCGGGCAGGACGGAGCAAGTCGGACAACTTTCTAACCATCATGCAACGGGGCAAGCAAGGCGCTGGTCGAATCTGCGCAGAATTTGCTCATCTCAAACGAGCCTTTTGTTTCCTGCTGTCAGCTGTGTGTCTGTCTGTTTCCTGTCTGTCAGCGCTGTGCGTCTGTCTGTTTCCTGTCTGTAAGTGCTATGCGTCTGTTTCGTGTTGTCAGCTGTGTGTCTGTCTGTCAGTGCTGTGGGTCTGTCTGTTTCCTGTCTGTCAGTGCTGTGTGTCTGTCTATTTCCTGTCTGTCAGTGCTGTGTGTCTGTCTGTTTCCTGCTGTCAGCTGTGTGTCTGTCTGTTTCCTGTCTGTCAGTGCTGTGTGTCTGTCTGTTTCCTGTCTGTCAGTGCTGTGGGTCTGTCTGTTTCCTGTCTGTCAGTGCTGTGTGTCTGTCAGTTTGCAGCCTATAATCTCTTCTCTGTTTCTCTTCCATGCAGCATGATGAGGAATAGAAGGCTTCAGTTCTAAACTGTATTTCAAATCTTTTAATGCTGTTTGTGTCCACTCTGTCTCAGACCAGTCCTGTCTCAAAATGCTACCTGCATTGATTTAATCTGTATAAACGTGTGTGTGGCAGAGTTTTGCTTTTGTAAACTAATAAATGTATCTATCAATTATTAATAATAATAATAATAATAATAACTTTATTTATAGAGCACCTTTCACAGACCGAAATCACAAAGTGCTTTACAAAGCAAAAGAAAATACAGAGAATACAAATTAGAATCGAGAATAAAAATAGAGGTCACTGAACTAGTGTTCAGGACAGTAAACAATACTGCAAAATATCCTACACAATACAAATGGACCACGTTGTTAAAGATACATCTTTCAATAAGACATCAACAATCAACAATCAACAATCAATTGATGCAGGGCAAGATCTGCATCAATCTTTGAAAGCCTCTCTAAACAGGTGAGTCTTTAGGAGGCGTTTAAAGGACTCCACAGAACCAGCCGATCTAAGGGGCGGAGGCAGGCTGTTCCACAGTTTAGGGGCCATTATTGTGTAATGCAGGTTTCTTTGCATGCCAAAGTAAATATCTTGTCATTCGATACCTCAAAGCATTTTTTTTTAAACAGCGGATAGATTTTTTTCTGTAACTTTTTTAATTAAACGTTTATTATTATTTATTTATTTTTTATTTATTTTTTACAATTATTTCTGAAGCACTCTAGGATGCTATGTTTAAAACCATTTATAATTTAGATTGTATCCAAAACTACAATGGCAGGTTGTGGAAAATATTTTACTATAAACACAGAAATGAATTAAGGTGTCTGCTGTAGAACGTAGCAATATTTTTGTAAAAGGTTTGTAGCATCACCTTTTAAACCATTGCTTTCATACTGTGTGTATATATATATATATATATATAACTATATAAATGTGATCTTCATCCTGTGAACATGATGCAGTTTGTGAATTGCATATAAACTGATAGAACTTCATGCAAATGAGGCCTTCCTGTCCCTAGCATGACATCAGGACTCACTGTAGTATTTGTGCATTACTTTAACCCATTGATACCCGATGCAGCATTTGTGTGTGTATCCCTTTAAGACTTAAAGGGATAGACACACAAATGAGGGATATACACGCAAATGCTGCATCAGGTATCAATGGGTTAACCCTTTGGTTGCCTTAAAGTCCACGGATGTAGACGTGTGTTTGTGTCCTTCAGTGTGAAGTGTGTGTTCAAACCTGATGAATAAACAGATCTTCCTTATTCATAGTTTTCACTTTGTCACTGTAACTTAGTGTTTCTCAACAGGGGCAGTACTGCCCCCTAGCACTAGCAGACGTTCAGAGAATGTCAGGCGGCGCTGGAAGCAATATTTTTGAAAGGGGGGCGTTGAGGTAACCTCGCAAGCAAGCTGGATTCCCTCGCGAGATTTGCGAGAGAATGGTAATACCGCCTCCATCTGGCAATGTCAGGTTAGCGTTGAGGTGTCCGTGGGGAGCATTTGTTTAAAGGACGGCTTTACCGTGGGGAATATGAATATATATTAAATCTCACGCCCCTAAGGTTTTCGAATCCGTTGAAATTTTTGAAATTGGAGGTTTACAGCCAGAGATATCAAGCATCTCTCACATTATTTCCATGTCGCTCTGACGCAAAGCGCGTCAGAGCGACAAGTCCAGCCTTGCGGAAGTCGAGGACCTATGAACTACAATTGTTGTGAGCCATGGTCCCGCCTCTAGAGGTCCTCCACGCCCCTTCAGAGGTCTTGAACAAAACCAAAAGGCAGCCATCTTTTTCCACCACCTAGCCTGCTGTAGCTAGGTTAGCTTTCCATAGCTCCTTGCAAAGAGACGATTTTCTCGGGAACGGAAGCACGGACAGACACGTGACTGGCGGCATTGGAAAGCTCGTCAAATTCTACATCTAGTAGTAGGTGCGTTGAAGTAACGAAATCAACGCTGAGCAATGTACCCGTTTTTACACATTTTTACATAAAATAGTTACAACATCAGATGCGCGTAACTCCTACGAAAATGCCTTAAAATGCATGATTTTTTTTTTATGAAGACATCTCCCGACATATATACTTCGGTTTAAATTTTGCAATTTGGAGGCAATTTTATTTTCGATTTTTTCTTCTTCTCTATATGTTTTATTGTCGAAGCCTTCTTCTTCTTCTTCTTCTTTGAGTTTTATGGCGGTTGGCAAACCATATATGTGCATTACCGCCACCTACTGGAGTTTGATATCAGCCAAATGCCTGAGGGGTGGGCATGGAAACGAAGGCCACGCGAGCCCAGTGCATTGTGGGAAATGTAGGATTTCGAGTCCCCGCACCCCCCCCCCCCCCCCCCACACAGAGTGGATTTCTGTTGATATCTCAGGCTGTAAACAACCAATTTAAAAAATTTAAACGGATTTGAAAACCTTAGGGGCGTGAGATTTAATATATATTCATATTCCCCACGGAAAAGCCGCCCTTTAAGGCCAGTTTACACCAAAGATTCGCAACAAGACGAGTTGAAACTTCCAACTACTACAGAAGAAATGTGGTGTGCCACATTCTAAAATCTGTATAGCATGCTGCTTTCACGGGAACGGGACATCACAGTATCAACTATAAAATGTCGCCAACATGGCGTTTATGTGTCAACTCAGGAAAATGGACGCTCACTTCCTGTTGAAAGCATTAATTTCTCCTGAGGATAATGCGGTGTCATCGCCATGGTTACAAATTTACAAGAGGGCTATTCTGCTGTCGGAATCTATTTTGAGGAGGTAGATGAAGAAGTAGGAGGAAGAGCACAACAACAAATGAGAGATAGCCTACATGAGGGTCCATCAGCAGAACTTTACAGACCAAAAATCTGCTTAAACGCATTAAAAGCAAGTTTACTCTACATCCCCCAAGGCTCGACCTTACAACCTTAGCCACCAATGGCAAGTTGTGATCAAGTTGAGCAACTTGGGAAGTGGGAAAATCAGCGGAAGCTTCACACTATGACTTGGCCAACCACCAGGGTGCAGTATAACCCTTGGTTCACACCAGGCGCTATGCAGAAGCAGCGCTTAACAGAAGCTGAGCCAAAGAGCATGGAAGGAAAGAGACGACACTCCGGCCATTTTTGGAAACAGAATGCGCCTCGCAGTGGTCAGCTGCGGTAGCGCTGGCCCCTATAATCAGCCTCTCTAAACAGTAACTCAACGGGAGTTGAACCTCGGGTCCTTTTCATTAGGTATTTGTCTTGAAAAAACTAAACAAAGAAAACGAAAAAAAATTATTCGTTTCCACAATATGGTTGTTGTTTTACATCCCTGCACTACACCACTTCAATCAAGATTTGCAGTACGCCCGGAAAAGATGTGAATCCCCAAAGTTTAGAGTGTTCTCCCGTTGAGTTACTGTTTAGAGAGGCTGATTATAGGGGCCAGCGCTACCGCAGCTGACCACTGCGAGCCTGTGCGAGGTTCTTTTGGCGCTGTCACGCTTCCAAAAATAAAAAATGGCAGAGGCTGCTGGGCGCTGATGTTGCAATGGGGCAATATGGAGCTGTCATTTCTTTCCATAAAAGTTCTTTGGCTGAGTGCCACGCTAAACCGCTCACACCAGAAGCACTCTTTTCCTCAGCGCCTCGCTCAGCTTCATGCCTGGCAGCTCAGGTGCAGTGCGCTCCACACTGGAAAAATAGAACTAGAAGAATAGAAGCTGAAACTATGGCTTCAGCGTAGCTTCGGCGTATGGTGTGAACGAGGGCTAACAGCTGTCCATGCATTTACAGGCAGATTTCAAACTAGTGTCAAATATTCAGTATTCAAGACAAAATTCTGACAATTTGCATACTTCATCTATACAACATAAGAGATGTCTGTCATTTGTTTGTACACAGATTGATTGCTCCATAAATGGAAAAAGTGATGTTTAAAGATGCTCTATTTCCATTGACTGCAATAGTATACATGAGGGCAGAATATAAAATACTGTCAGAAATTCTGGAATTTTACACACTTCATCTACCATGCTAGCAGAGTTTTGTAAAAGAAAAGAAAAGTCATGAACGTTAAAGATTTATTTAGCGAGAATTTGTAGTCACTGTTTACAGTTCAACACTTTGCTGCACTGTGGACTCAATCTTTGATGATTCAAAAGATCTGGACGGGTCGTTCTTTAGAAGACGGTCTGAAGATACTTTCCCAAAGGTTTGGTGTTAATTGAACAAAAAATGTGGGAGGAGATAGGCAGTCGTAACAAAAATACGGAACAATACGGAACAAAAGCAATCGTTCCCAGTGTGAAAACGCCCTAAATGAGGATAGAAATGAAATCATGGTAGATTGGTAGTGAGTGAGTGAGTGCGTGCGTGCACTCTGACATCCTGTGTGTGTGTGTGTGTGTGTTGTGTGTGTGTGTGTGTGCGTGTGTGCGCGCGCAGCGGTCAGAGAAGCAGCTGGAGGGCGAGGTGTTCAGAGGTCACTGTGAGTACCGCGGACACAGAAAGACCAACATCATCATCACCAACAGGTAGGAGACACTTTACGTAATGTAATATATTACTTTTAGTAACTCAGTAATATAACTTATTACCAATAGGGTTTCAGTAATATTATACCAGACCAGTTACTTTGTCAAGTAACACAAGTTACAAATTGAGTTACTTTTTTTTTTAAATGAAAGCACTGTCATTTACAGTACTAATCAAAGTGTGTGTTTTTATGTAAATAACCACTATAGATGACAATAACAAAGGAAAATAATAACATTTAGAATTTTGGACGGTTTACAAGAGGTTTGAAATTATTTTTCGGGATGGTTCCGGAGCGGCGATGTCATTCTGCAACTGCTGTTATTTTGGTGAAAGTAATGCAAAAGTAGTGTAATAAATAACCAGTTACTCTAGACAGGCAGTAATATTGTAAAGTAACTTATTACTTTCAAATGAAAGTAACTAGTAATATGTAGTATATTACATTTTGAAAGTAACTTGCCCAACACTGTTGGCAAGGTTGAGCCAGTTCTCCTTTGCCTTCACAAGCGTCTCTGATGAGCTGGTTAACCACATCCAGGCATGTCTGCACTGAGAAGCAGATACTCTGGCCGCCGTCGGGGTACTTAACTTAACTATGCTGAAGAATATTTCCCCCTCCGCCCAGAGCCATGAGATGGTTCTAAAACTGCTCAGTGGATTGTGAATTATATTCCTTCAGAATCCACATTCCCTCAGTACATCTCCACCGGTTCACCACCCTGCTCCTGTGTCAGATCACCCTCGAGATCTTCCACAGAACTATTTGATATCTCCGTCTAGGCGTCGACCCATAAACCCTTGAGTTTTGGGCTGGTTTGCTGTTGAAGTGTTGTTGTTTTTATTGTTGTCTGTCATAACTTTTTTGTTGTTATTGTTGTTGTTTTCTGTCTGTCCCACAGGAGAGTTATGTGTGTGAAGGAGATGGACTTTGTGGGACATTTCAGTAAGGAGTGGGAGTGTCTGTTTGAGAACTTCTACAGACCTCCGGCTGTGAGCGGGTCTGACCTGAAGATCTACTGCAAGGTACACACACAAACCCATACACACTGATCTGAGCTGCACATCATGTGGCCTGTCACTGTCCCAGCTGTAGATGTGAGTCGTGCTGCGTGAGCCTAAATGTTGTACAGCACAGACGCCCCTTTAGCCATTAGCTCACTGCCACAGCTTAATGTGTATCTTCAGTTAGAAAGGCAAATGTAATCATCTCACACGTGAATAGCAATCAGGTTGATGACTCACTAGCCAACTATAGCTTTAATGTTACCATGGCCATTTTCTATTCATTCATCATGTTAGTGAGTTGGCTAGCTAACTGATGTAGCTAACACACCCAGCATGTTTCACATCTGCCAAAGTGGTGATAAATATAATTCCGTAACTGGATATTACTTTCCAATCATATATGTTCATCAATGTTAGCTTAGCAGCAGATAAAACCTTAAATATTCCGTGCGTGATTTGGATGGAGCAGCGACACACTAGCCTCTGTCTGTCAGACACATGATTAAGGTAAAGGTAAAGTCCCACTGATTGTCACACACCTGAGTGTGCGAAATTTGTTCTCCGCATTTGACCCATCCCCTGGGGGAGCGGTGAGCAGCAGCAATGCTGCGCTCGGGAATCATATGGTGATCTAACCCCCCAATTCCAACCCTGTGATGCTGAGTGCCAAGCAGGGAGGCAAATGGGTCCCATTTATTATTACAATTGTCTTTTTCAGTGTTTCTATTGATTTCTGTTTGCTGTTTTATTCTGTCAGGAGCAACAGAAACTGAAAATCCCCAAGAGAGACGGACAGGAGCCAGTGAGGACCGTCCATCTGAAAGACCCCCCCGCTGCCCAGGTGTGCGTGCGGTGTTAGCGGTGTCACCATTTCAATTCTAAATCGAAAATTGATCGAAATGGGTGTTCCAATTTCGATCATCGAAATCGAAACAAGCAAAATTGCAATTCTCCCTGTGTTTTTTCTCTCTCCACCCCCGCCTACTGCGTCTGAAGAAAAACAAAACAAAACAAACAAAACAAACAACATTTTAATGAGGACACAGCGTAGATGCTACTTAACGAGATGCTAGTTAACGAGCTCAGCGCTAGCCTGCAGCTGCATGATGAAACAACAGAAGTGGGAAACCCTCCTGCTAGTGCCGTCGTCAGGGTCTTTCTTTCTGAGTTTTTTATGGCCCGAATATAATCTTTGTGTGTGTGTGTGTGTGCGTGCGTGTGTGTGTGTGTGTGTGTGTGTGTGTGTGTGTGTGTGTGTGTGTGTGTGTGTGTGTGTGTGTGTGTGTGTGTGTGTGTGTGTGTGTGTGTGTGTGTGTGTGTGTGTGTGTGTGTGTGTGTGTAGAAGCTGCAGGAGGTGATCTCGGACGCCCAGGTGGCACGGCAGCAGCACCAGATGTCGAGGCAGAAGTCTCAACGTTTCCTCAAAACCTCCAACAAGCCCTGAAGAACCAGAAGGATCGTACATATTCTATTATGTTCCATATCTTTACATTGGACCATTTTCATGGTGTGTCTCTGCCTCTTCATGTTTCTGCACTAAGATGTCAAGAGTTTTATTTGTGTTGTGACTGTTTGATTTGAAGAGATTTTCTATTTAGCTTCCTATGAAGATGACAGAGTCCTATAATCTGCTGCAGTCAGAGAACAGCGAGTCCAAACTGTTGAGTTGGTGTTTATGTTTACAGAACGTGTAACAAAGCTGTTCTCTAAAATGAAAAAAATAATTGTCAACTTTATTTTCATAAGATGTATTGGGTTGTATTTAGCTTAGTCTCGCTGGCCAGCCTCTCCTCCCTCCCATGAGAGGAGTCTGGCTGCATGGAAACATGCTGCTGGCATAAGCCCTCCCCCTGCTCTACAGCTGCTCTCCTATTGGAGTGACCATTTCAGTCGCTGCAGCTTTGTTCCACAATGGGGACCAGCGCTGCCAGACTCCTCTCACGGAAGGGAGGGGAGGCTGGCCAGCGAGACTATTAGCTAAACTTGATTTTATGGGTAAATGTCTGAAAGCAATTGAACTTTGAAGGCTTAAAATATCAAGAGTTGAATATGAAATGTAACCTGGGTAATTTTCTATAAAGTCATTTTATTAAGTCTGCTGCACCTGTGAGTCTTGGTTGTTTCAGCTGCTCTTGCTTGGTGAGCATCACTGTCAAAAAACAAGCTGCTGGAAAATATCGAGATAGATTCGTTCATTTGGAAGAAATAACTAAAGTAAATAATTTTGGCGAGATCTAAAAGCTGACAATTCTGTGTGTGTGTCTATGTGAACTATTTGATATCTCCGTCTAGGCGTCGACCCATAAACCCTTGAGTTTTGGGCTGGTTTGCTGTTGAAGTGTTGTTGTTTTTATTGTTGTCTGTCATAACTTTTTTGTTGTTATTGTTGTTGTTTTCTGTCTGTCCCACAGGAGAGTTCTGTGTGTGAAGGAGATGGACTTTGTGGGACATTTCAGTAAGGAGTGGGAGTGTCTGTTTGAGAACTTCTACAGACCTCCGGCTGTGAGCGGGTCTGACCTGAAGATCTACTGCAAGGTACACACACAAACCCATACACACTGATCTGAGCTGTGCATCATGTGCCCTGTCACTGTCCCAGCTGTAGATGTGAGTCCTGCTGCGCGAGCCTAAATGTTGTACGGCACAGACGCCCCTTTAGCCATTAGCTCACTGCCACAGCTTAATGTGTATCTTCAGTTAGAAAGGCAAATGTAATCATCTCACACGTGAATAGCAATAAGGCTGATGACTCACTAGCCAACTATAGCTTTAATGTTGCCATGGCCATTTTATATTAATTCATAATGTTAGCGAGTTGGCTAGCTAACTGATGTAGCAAACAAACCCAGCATATTTCACATCTGCCAAAGTGGTGATAAATATAATTCCATAACCGGCTATGTCTCCAATCATATATTATGTTCATCAATGTTAGCTAGCAGCAGCCAAGACCTAAAATGTTCTGTGTGTGACTCACATGGGGCAGTGACACACCAAGCCTCTGTCTGTCAGACACATCGAGTTTAACTTCTCTGTAACAATCCTGTCAGTTTGTGTTATTAGAATTGTCTTTTTCAGCGTTTCTATTGATTTCTGTTTGCTGTTTTATTCTGTCAGGAGCAACAGAAACTAAAAATCCCCAAGAGAGACGGACAGGAGCCAGTGAGGACCGTCCATCTGAAAGACCCCCCCGCTGCCCAGGTGTGTGTGCGTTAGCGGTGTCACCATTTCAATTCTAAATCGAAAATTGATCGAAATGGGAGTTCAATTTCGATCATCGAAATCGATAAAGCAAAATTGCAATTCTCCCTGTGTTTTTTTCTCTTTCTACCACCGCCTACTTGCATGCGTCTGAAGAAAAACAAAACAAAACAAACAACATTTTAATGAGGACACAGCGTCGATGCTAGTTAACGAGATGCTAGTTAACGAGCTCAGCGTTAGCCTGCAGCTGCATGATGAAACCACAGAAGTGGGAAACCCTCCTGCTAGTGCCGTCGTCAGGGTCTTTCTTTCTGAATTTTTATCATTTTTGTGTGTGTGTGTGTGTGTGTGTGTGTGTGTGTGTGTGTGTGTGTGTGTGTGTGTGTGTGTGTGTGTGTGTGTACGCGCACGCGCACGCGTGCGCGTGCGTGTGCGTGCGTGTAGAAGCTGCAGGAGGTGATCTCGGACGCCCAGGTGGCACGGCAGCAGCACCAGATGTAGAGGCAGAAGTCTCAACGTTTCCTCAAAACCTCCAACAAGCCCTGAAGAACCAGAAGGATCGTACATATTCTATTATGTTCCATATCTTTACATTGGACCATTTCCATGGTGTGTCTCTGCCTCTTCATGTTTCTGCACTAAGACGTAAATAGTTTTATTTGTGTTGACTGTTTGATTTGAAGAGATTTTCTATTTAGCTTCCTATGAAGATTACAGAGTCCTATAATCTGCTGCAGTCAGAGAACAGCGAGTCCAAACTGTTGAGTTGGTGTTTATGTTTACAGAACGTGTAACAAGGCTCTTCTCCAAAATGAAAAAAATGATTGTCAACTTTATTTTCATAAGATGTATTGGGTTGTATTTAGCTTAGTCTCGCTGGCCAGCCTCCACTCCCTCCCGTGAGAGGAGTCTGGCTGCATGGAAACATGCTTCTGGCATAAGCCCTCCCCCTGCTCTACAGCTGTTCTCCCATTGGAGCGACCATTTCAGTCGCTGCCGGGCATTTCCCCTCCCAGCTTAAGAAGCTCTGTCATTGGCTCCGACCATGTCAATCAGAACGGCTTCCCTGTGTGTCACTGAAAATGTCCCCTGCCGCAGCAATGAAAACAACAACGCTAACTAGTTAGCAAGCTACAGTAACGCCAGAAACCTACAGGCTAGCGCGTTGCTACACACTGAAAATGGCAAGTTTTGACGAAGATTTGGATTGTTGGAAGCTATTTTCCAAGGGCACTGCCGCTAAGCGCCACCCATCGCAATTCCACAATGGTGACCAGCGCTGCCAGACTCCTCTCACGGAGGGGAGGCTGGCCAGCGAGACTATTAGCTAAACTTGATTTTATGGGTAAATATCTGATAGCAATTGAACTTTGAAGGCTTAAAATATCAAGAGTTGAATATGAAATGTAACCTGGGTAATTTTCTATAAAGTCATTTTATTAAGTCTGCTGCACCTGTGAGTCTTGGTTGTTTCAGCTGCTCTTGTGCTTGATGAGCATCTCTGTCAAAAAACAAGCTGCTGGAAAATATCGAGATAGATCCGTTAATTTGGAAGAAATAACTAAAGTAAATCATTTTGGCGAGATCTAAAAGCTGACAATTCTGTGTGTGTGTCTGAGAGTGAGTGAGTGAAAGAGAGAGAAGGATTCATCACAAATACTTAAACAACATAATTCCTGCTTCAGTCACTCATTTGACTTTGCTCTTTCCATTTTGCCAAAAGACTTGAGCCGAGCGGTTTAATATACAGATGATGCTTTTTACCACAAATATTAAAGAGATGCTCAACACTTTTTCCACTTTTTTTCTGCTGAAAATCAATATATATCCTATTGGAAATGAGCTGTGTTCTTGATGACGTGATTCCTCCTCTCATATTCTCCTCCGTGTTGGCTCTGCATCATGTGATCATTTGCATCATGTGACGAGATGTGATGCATTTCCTGTTAGACTGAAACTGACTGGAAAAAAGGATGGAAAAAGCGTTTGTTTCTCCATCCGACCAGCTCAATCTTTATCCGTCCCATTCGGTTCAAACACCCCTCCTCCGAGCCAGGAAGCCACTCCCCCCACACGCAAACCCAACACCCGCCGGCCACCAGGCAGGGGCCTATACATCAGCCTGTCCTACTAGACTAGGCTGTTATATTGCTCATTAAATATTTATATTACTAGTGCAGTGCCCGTTCCCCTTTCCCCCATTCATACACTTTTTTTACATGCTTGCTGCTATATTTAAATTGTTAAGAATGTTATTATTTGAAAATGCTGAATTATGTTCCAAAGTTTTTTTTTTATTATGCTTAAAGGAACACGCTGACATTTTGGGAGATTGTCCTTGTTGCCATGGCAACAGCACCTGGGGGGGAGTGGTTTGGCAATGCAGAAGCGAGAGTGAAATTAGACATCTGGCTTGGTTAGCCCTCACGCCTTACTTGGCTCGACATATTTGCTCAGCTATGATACTCAAACACCAGATTTATGTGTACTTTACTTTCACTTATCTGAGGTTTGAATTCTGCTACTTTCTTTCTGGCAAATATTTCTGACGGTGTAGCAGAGGCTGTACTTTTCCTCCTGGCCCACAGTAGTCACATCTGCTTGTATTAGAATGATGTTTGTCACATGCTGTATGGCTGATTTCATGTGTGGCCAGTAGGTGGTGCTATGCCTACAACTCAATATTGGCAGGCGGGCCTCTTCTGGGTGGGATGCTCATCAAAATATGACATTTGGAACAGCTGTGATCCTGTACAGTCGAGTTACACACCACTTTTGTTGTTGCCAGTAGGTGGCGCTGTGACTATAACTGGATATTGGCATGTAAATAAGACTGACACAATTCTGTCGCTTTCAGTGCGTTTAATTCCATTACTTTGCTCTGAAACAGCAATCACATAATGCACCAGCAAGGAAATGAGCAGCAAACTTTGCAAAAAAACCTTTGACAACAGCATTAGCTATTTAGCCAATATGGACAATATTTTGTTTTCTTTTTTTACATTTATTTTTTCAGCACTAGCTATTTCTACTACATGAACTCTATAACATTCTATCCCTCTCTAATATATAATTCATCATCTCAGACGTTCCAGTACAGTGCATCAAGACGCTGAACATTCAACTCACATTTCAGAGTCGGAGCACCTGCTATAGCTCAGCACTCTGCTAGGCTTTCGGGGGGAGGGGTCGATCACGGTCAGCTAGGACCGCCGGTGACGAAGATAGATAGCAGCTGCGGCCCCAAGGGTTCTTGTGTAGGCCTAGGACAGGGGTGGGCAAAAAAAAATCCAAAGGGCCACACTGACTTACAGTACATCAAGTAAGCCAGGGGTGTCCAAACCTTTTTGAATGGGGGCCATATTAGATCATGTGAAATTACCGGGGGGCCGGCCAGCTGCTTCTCACATCATATGGCTTATAAAAATAAAAATAACATACAATACAATTGTAGGCTACTCTAAGGATTTTGTTTACCATCTGAAAACACTAGTTCTGCCTGTGTTGTTCCTACTTGGTGCTTGTCTACAAACTATGCTAGTGCTGTCATCATTAGGTGAATGGGAAAAATGTGAAATTAAATTGCTTGATTAACCAATACTGTGTGGAGGGCCACATAGTATATTTTGAGAGACAAGCTGAGGGCCACTTGAGATCGGTCAAAGGGCCACATCTGGCCCCCGGGCCGGACTTTGGACATGCCTGAAGTAAGCCAAGGGCCACACATTGGAGATTATACCTGCCTCTCTATTTTTAACCCTCTCTCCCGTTGTGATTGGTAATTTCTTGTTAATCTCCTGATATAATAGTGATACAAATCCAATGGCTGTAGCAGATGAGATTTATTAACATAATATATATATTTTTTTTTAGTTTTTGGGGGTTTTGTTTTTCTTTGAGGACGTTGGGGGCCGGATTGAGATGGTCCAGGGGCCAGGTCCGACCCTGGGGCTGCATTTTGCCCATGTGTGGCCTAGGAGGAGCCAGCCAGGGACGAGACCTATAGAGATTGTGTCAATGCTGCAGCCTGCATAGCTCCCATATGTACTGCAGTCGGACGTCCTGCTGACACGACTGAATCCAATTGATCAACTCTGCTGTATGCTGTTGTTCACACCGTCCAGCGAAGCCATTTCCCCGGGGAGCTGGACGGCATCCAAAGCGCAGACCCCGGGGAGGGTCGCGCCCAAGCGTGCGAGTTAAGTTTAACTTTTAAATAAAATATTGTAAGTTCCTGTATCTATTTTCTCATGTGTGCATTTAGGCCTATTTGTTAGGGATGGGCATCGAATTTCGAATTTTCGAATAATCGTTGTTATTATCAAGGTCGACTTTTATTATTGAAATTCGAAATTCGAAAAAAAAAAAAATTTTTTTTTTTTTTTTTTTTTTTTTTTTGAGTGAAATGTTGCATTGTCTCCCCTGATTCTAAGTATAGTCAAATCGCTATAAGCATTTTAAGCAAGGTTTATGGAAAAATGAATGGCGGATGAAATCCCATGAAGAGGGAGAGGGGGTGACTTTGGCACCCCTTTGGCACTCAGACCTGAGCCTACTAAATATTTAATGAACCACAACCACTCATGATTGTCAAAACTGTTTTTTATTTTCGAAAATGTCAATGTAAAAAAAATTAAAAATGTAAAAAAAAAAAAAAAAAAAAAAAAAAAAAAAAAAATTTACATTTTTTTTTTTTTCGAAATTCGAATTAAATTCGAATTTGGCCAGCGAATTTCGAATAGTGTTTTTGCTAGAAATGCCCATCCCTACTATTTGTAGCTTTTAATAAGGGTGGCAGGGGCCGGGGGAAACAGATTGGAGGGGTAATTAAATACAGAGGGGACATTCCCATTTCACTTTAATCCAGTTTATTTGTTTATTTAAAAGGATCCCCATTAGCTTAGTGAAACGACCGCTAGTCTAGTAATGGTCATATTGCAGTGCTTGTGTGCTTACTTTGGTTGATGACTTGCAGTGCCTCCTGTAATGCCTTTGAGTATTACCTTGGTTGATGACTTGCAGTGCCCCCTGTAGAGGGTGATAGCGTGTCGTGTTGAGTGGTGTGCCCTAAACTAGTGTGTAGCCATGTGTTGGCTGTGTGCAGTGGCCCTACTCAATAGAGAGCCAAAGTAGAACGTCACTTCCTGCTTCAGCACTGTAGCCTACCAAAGATTTTCATCCTCCATTTATTTCCCCATAGACATTTGCTTATAAAAATAGTTTTACTTGTTCAAACCAAACGGTTCAGCTATATTTAGAAACTGGAGAGACCACATGACATTTCACTCAGACCAAAACTTTTAAAAAATGCGGGTTTAAAGAAAATATTTTTTCAATGTTGTTTTTTAGTTTTGGTCCGAGTGAAATCTTCTATGGACTCTCTCGATTCTAAATATATCTGAACCATTTGGTTTGAACAAGTAAAACTATTTTTTATAAGCATTTTACGAAATGTCTATGGGAAAATAAATGCTGGATGAAAATCTCTGGTACGGTGCTGAAGCAGGAAGTAGGCGGTCACTTTGCCTCTATGGAAGCCCTGATGTAGCTGGTTGCCTCCAACTGTCTACATCTCTCCCTTTTATATTGATGCATTAGGGTTGCCTATTTATTTGATTGTAATAAAGATTGTTATATTTTGTACTACAATCTGTTGCATTTCATTATTTGAAGGTTCTGGATAACGTTGACATACCCACTTTTATTATGGATCTGGATTGTCCGTCCGTAAGTCTGTCCGTCCGATGTTCGTTAACGCGATATCTGAGGAATGCCTTGACAGATTTTCATCAAATTTGCCTCAAACATCGACTTGGACTCAAGTATGAACTGATTAGATTTTGGTGGTCAAAGGCCATGGTCACTGTGACCTCTCGAACGCCATTTTCAAGCTTGTTAACGTGATATCTCAGGAATGCCTTGACGGAGTTTCATCAAATTTGCCTCAAACATTGACTTGGACTCAAGGATGAACAGATTAGATTTTTATGGTCAAAGGTCAAGGTCACTGTGACCTCATGAATGCCATTCCCAAGTTCGTTGAAGCGATATCTCAAGAACGACTTGATGGAATTTCTTCCAATTTGGCTCAAACGTCGACTTGGGCGCAAGGATGAACGGATTTAAAAGGCAAGGTCACTGTGACCTCTCCAACGCCATTTTCAAGCTTGTTAATGCCATATATCCGGAATGCCTTGACGGAATTTCATCAAATTTGCCTCCAACATTAACTTGGCCTCAAGGATGAACTGATTACATTTTGGTGGTCAAAATTCAAGGTCACTGTGACCTCACGAACGCCATTCCCAAGTTTGTTAACGCGATATCTCAAGAATGGCTTTATGGAATTTCTTCTGATTTGGCTCAAACATCGACTTGCACTCAAGGATAAACTGATTAGACAATTTCCAAGCTCTGTAACGCAACATCTCAGGAGCGTCTTGGTGGAATTTCTTCCAATGTGCCTCAAATGGCGATTTGGACTCAAGAATGAACTAATGGCGGAGGCATAAATCCACGGTGCGGTCGTTCTAGTTAGAATATAAAGACAATTTGATTCTGACTGAGGATGAGCTGGCATGTTAACTAGCTAGCTAGCTGGGTTTTATCCACTGTACATTAGCTAAGCCCCAATGCCTGCTGGCTATTACCACGTTTGCCAGGCTAAAAACACCACTGTGTGGTCAAAAACATTTGACCATTGAGGGGTGGGCAACATTTTTTCCAGAGGGCCATAGTGTCACATAAAGTAAACGAAGGGCCACACATTGGACATCATACATGCCAACAAGCCGGAGTCTCCCTATTTTTAACCCTCTCCCCCGCTGTTATTGGTATTTTCTCGTTAATCTCCCGATATAATAGTGATACAAATCCAATGGCTGTAGCAGATGAGATTTACTAACATAATTCTGCATTTTATCAAGTTTTTGGGGGTTGTTTTGTTTTTCTTTGAGGACATTGGGGGCCGGATTGAGATGGGTCCGGCCCTGTGGCTACATTTTCCCCATGTTTCCAATGGAGGCATCAGCTTTGAAATCCATTGGCCGGTGGAGTCCAGGTAGTGTAGCGGTAGATTCCCTGCCCACCAACACGAGGGTCGCAGGTTCACGCCCCCATCCTACCTCCGGCTTGCTCAGGTGTCCATACGTGCACGATTGGCTGTGTCTGCGGGTGGAAGCCAGATTGAGGGTATGTGCCTTTGAAAGCTGAAATACTGCAATGTCAAACACCTCCCTCTCATGACCATGCATTGTTTGGCCTTCACATGAGCCTGACGCACAACACATTTTAGAAGTACCCTACAATAACCTTCACCATGTCCCTGAGTGTCAAAGCTGAAGTTGTGACACAAATATCAATGTGGGGTCCGGTGACCATCAGGGGTCCTTGAGGGGATTCCAGGGGCTCCTGCTCACCTATTCCGCCCTCACCAGTCTGCATTTCCCTGTGGGTGGCTTGACCGGACGCCTGGGATCCACTGAGAGCGGCTGCAAGGCGGTCCGGTTCCACTCGGGTTTTGTTCCATCCTCCACACGGCTGCAAACGCCACTGGGAACGCTTCACGAGCGTTTATCTGTCCACGTCTTTTTAAGACGAACTGAAAATGACTATTTTATTTTAGATCACATCCCTGGCTGGGTATTCAGTGCACCTATTTAATAATGTATGCAAAAAAAGATCACAAAAATCAAATTTCTTTAGTTTTTCACACTTTTTCACATCAAAAAATTTCAGGATTTCATTCATAAGCAACCGATTGGTTGAAATGGGGTAGAACAGTCCCCAGAACAGTTGAATCAAATCATCCCGCATCACGACCCTGTTCCAGTCAAAGCCATGTTTATTTTCACTCGGATACGTCATCACAGACACTGAGATGTCACTTCAGCTCTTTAAGTTGATTTGGTCATTTATCCTAAATTGTTGTTCTTCTACCCATGGATGGATTACTGAACGGACCAACCAGGCACTGGCCCAGAGGCCCACGAGCACAGGGCTTTAAACCAGGGCTCATCAGACATGCTGATGCTGTCAATAACTTTACATTTAGTCGTTCATATCATATCGCCTATAAGAGTGTCGTTACTTGGTGCATTGTGGTAGGGCGGGGGGTGGGGGGTGGGGGGGATTTCTTTGAAATGCCCCCCTGCCCCATGCTTCTATGAAGCAACATTTCTCTGAGCTGTGACACAGGGAGGTGTGATAACACCTCTTGTTCTACCAAACCTCATCCTGTTTAACAGAGCTGTCGGTTTCTCAGTGCATGCTCACAGCTGTTTCCTGCCTGTCAGGCTCTCTCTCTCTCACACTCACATGCAAACATCACATGACTCAAGTTGTTTTTTATATAAGCATCTCTCTTCTAATCGATGTAAGTTCAGTAAATGAAGAATGTAAATAAAGAATGTCTTGTAATCTGCCTATGCTTCTTAGGCTAGATGGCTCCAGCTGATCCAGAATGCTGCTGCACGTGTTCTGATAAGAGCTATAAAAAGAGATCATATTTCTCCATACTGTACACAGCACCGGCTCCCTGTAAAATACAGAATATAATTTAAAATCCTTCTCCTCACCTACAGGCCCTTAATGGTCAGGCACCATCATATCTTAAGGAGCTCATAGTATCATATTACCCTAATAGAGCACTGTGCTCCCATGCAGGCAGGCCTACTCGTGGTTCATAGAGTTCTGAGAAGTAGAATGGGAGCTACCAGGCTCCTCTTCTTTGGAACCATCTTCCAGTCTCGGTCCCGGAGGCAAGACACCCTCAGTCTCCACATTTAAGAGTAGACTTAAAACTTTACTCTTTGATTAAGCTTATTTTATTTTATTTATTTAACCTTTATTTAACCAGATAAAAAAAACATTTATATATAAAATCTCTCTGACCTGGCCAAGAAGGCAGCAACGTTGGCATGTAAGAACTGTATATTCTAGAATTGCAACGAAGGCCATCTGCAAATCTCAAGTGGCAGAAGGGATGACACGCAACGGAGTACCAAAGGTGTCGTTCCAAACAACTGTCAAGCCGCAACAACCACAGTCACAAAGCACAAACTGTCATTTCACAATAGTCACAAGAACACAACAAAATACATAAGAAAGAAAGAACATGACAAAATAAGTTATGCATTGTGACAAGAGCAGCTTGAGGGAAGGATTTCAGATGTTTTGTTTAAAACTGGACAAAGACATGAGGGAGACTAATTTCAGACAAGTCTGCAGGTCGTTCCAAGACCAAAGGCCAAAGTAAAATATGTTCCAGCCTCAGTCCGCAGTTGGTAGCTTCAAATGTAGCCAAGTGTTGGAACTGAGGTTATATGAGTTATGAATAGGGATCGATGGGCCGATCTGCTACTCAGTATCGTATCGGAGCCAATCTGGCCAAAAGCACTGGATCGATGTCGGAGGGGAAGAAAAGTACAATCCGATCCGATCCATTAGCCTAAAGTATCACGTGAATGCTAAATGCTATGTCACTAAACTGTGAGCAATGCGCCGTCACCCTGAAGAGAGATGTGAAGACAGATGAGCCGTAGATTAACGGCAGGCAAAATAAACAGCAACGTTATGCTATGATAACCCCTACACACACACACACACACACACACACGCACGCACGCACACACACACACACACACACACACACACACACACACACACACACACACACACACACACAACACACACACACACACACACACACACACACACACACACACACACACACACACACACACACAATCTGTCAAATAATGCAATTATTCCTGCAGTATTCCCCAATGATCCTGATGGGGGCGCTATAATCAATGGTCAAGATGTCCAACATTAAAAGGCAAAGAAAAGGTCAGCACACTGTCACTCCCTTTGGTTCATTTTATTAAACATCCCACATGTGACGTCTCAAGCTGCTGCTCTTCTACAGACATCAAGAAAATATATACAAGGAGCCATCTTTAATAGAGTACCGCAGGGATGGCGTATTTTTGTAGGCTTAACCAGAAATCGCTGCCATTTTGGTTCCTCAGTGGAAAAGTCTATGGGTAAGTAAAGGTAAAGGTAAAGTCCCATTGATTGTCACACAATGTGTGAAATTTGTTCTCCGCATTTGACCAATCCCCTGGGGGAGCGGTGAGCAGCAGCAGTGCCGCGCTCGGGAATCATATGGTGATCTAACCCCCCAATTCCAACCCTTTGATGCTGAGTGCCAAGCAGGGAGGCAAATGGGTGCCATTTTTATAGTCTTTGGTATGACTCAGCCGGGGATCGAATTCACGACCTCCCAGTCTCAGGGCGGACACTCAGACCACAAGGCCACTGAGCTGGTTCTATGGGGTTTTAGAATGGGGATTCAAATAAGGTCTGTGGTTAACAAAGGTTTATGGGAGCCCGAATTTGGGTTCAGCAGGATAATCTTCACAAACGTTATACACTTTTATGTTTTTTGAAGCGTTTTCTGAAAATCGCGTAAAAAAATGCATTTACTTTCCAAAAGTCATAAAAGTTATTAACGTTTGTGAAGATTATCCTGCTGAACCCAAATTCACACTCCCATAAACTTTAGTCAACCACAGACCTTATTTTATGCATTTAGGTGAAATCCCCATTCTAAAACCCCATTCACTTTTCCCCTGACGAACCCGGAAGTATACTTCCGGACTCATTCGTGCGGTGCTCTATTACACAGTACCCTCTGGTCACATGATCATCACATGATCCTGGTGAGAGAAAAAAAAAACATTTAACCCACTGCTACAAGTAAGTGATAAAAAATACAAAATATATTTTTTTTACTAAATATATATTATACAACAAAATAATTATAAGGCCCTCACAGCACATAAGAGAATGACATCAGGCCAGTAGCCGTCATGCCTTAAAGCAGGGGTGTCAAACATATGGCCTGGGGGGCCAGAACCGGCCCGCCAAATAGTCCAATCCGGCCGACAGAATGACTTTGCAGTGTGAAATTGCATTGAGAAGTCCACTCTACATTTTCAAGCTTGGCCGACACCTAATATTGATGAATGAACCTGTAGGCCTAATCTTTACATTAAAAGACTCAGGGACATTTTGAGATGCTATTTATAGATTATTATGCATTTTGATTTTCTTTGTCTAGTCTGGCCCACTTGAGACTAAATTGGGTCCCATGTGGCCAGCGGACTAAAATAAGTTTGACACCTCTGCCTTAAAGGGATACACCAACATTTTGAGAGTTAAGGCCATTTGCCATATTGCAAATTATCAAAACTAGAATGTACATGTCTTTATTATGCCTCCGCCGGCGATAGCCAGGCCGGAGGCATTATGGATTCGGGTTGTCCGTCCATCCGTCCGTCCGTACTATGTTCGTTAACGCGATATCTGAGGAACGCCTTGACGAAATTTTATCAAATTTGCCTCAAACATCGACTTAGACTCAAGGATGAACTGATGAGATTTTGGTGGTCAAAGGTCAAAGGCCAAGGTCACTGTGACCTCTCGAACGCCATTTTCCAGCTTGTTAACGCGATACCTCAGGAATGTTTTGACGGCATTTCATCAAATTTGCCTCAAACATCGACTTGGACTCAAGCATGAATTGATTAGATTTTGGTTGTCAAAGGCCAAGGTCACTGTGACCTCTCGAATGCCATTTTCAAGCTTGTTAACGTGATATCTCAGAAATGCCTTGACGGAGTTTCATCAAATTTGCCTCAAACATCGACTTGGACTCAATGATGAACAGATTAGATTTTCATGGTCAAAGGTCAAGGTCAGTATGACCGCACAAATGCCATTCCCAAGTTCGTTAAAGCGATATCTCAAGAATGGCTTGATGGAATTTCTTCCAATTTGGCTCAAGGATGAACGGATTACATTTTGGTGGTCAAAGTTCAAGGTCACTGTGACCTCACACACCCAATTTACAAGCTCTGTAACACAACATCTCAGGAGCGCTTTGACGGAATTTCTTCCAATTTCCCTCAAATGGCGATTTGGACTCATAACGCATAAATCCATGGTGCGGTCGTTCTAGTTTTCAATCTGTGTCAAGTACAAACATCATCAGTACAGGGCAGGAGCACTGCACACAGCACATGCGCCACATGGCAAATGAAGAAGTAACTTTGGTTATACTCTGTTAGTTCGGTTACTCTTTGTTTAGTTCTCAGTGTGTAGATTTACTATGGAAATGAGCGTTTAACGTAACTTTGTATTATTATGTCATCGCGTGGTGAGTACAGGAGTGTTTCTGGCGCTGTTGGAATGTGTATTTTGGGCGACTGAATGGGAGGAGGCAAAAGTACCATAAGTAGACTGCCATTGTAGCGATAAGCTAAGTAGCAGTGAGGCCTCTACCGCGGTTTGTACTGCACACAGATTGAAAACAAAGCCATGTACATTCTAGTTTTAATATTGCCAATATGTCAAATGGCCTAAACTCTCAAAATGTTGCCCTATCCCTTTAAAGGAACACCAACATTCTGGGAGATTTGCCTATTTGCCATATCCTGCTAGTGAGCTGCTGCACTTTCATGCTCCTGCCCCAGCAGCACTGAGATCAACCAATCAGCTGCTGCTGCTTGTCCCAAAGACTAGGCTGAAGACCAGAGGCGACCGAGCCTTTGAGGTGGCTGCTCCTAGGCTCTGGAATAGCTGCCCTGGCACATCAGATCTGCTCAGACCTTCTTTGAAGACTCACTTTTTCTCCCTGGCTTTCAACTCAGGGTGAGCTGGACTCCTGAAAACTCTTATAAACCTTTGTATTGTGTTGTATGTTGTGGTATTGTGTTGTATATTGTGGTATTGTGTTGTATATTGTGGTATTGTGTTGTATACTATGGTATGTTTTATGTGCTGCATTGCATTTACTGTTTTGCCTTTTTATTAGCCTGTTCAGCACTTTGGTCAACTTTAAATGTGCTTTATAAATAAACGTTGAGTTGAGTTGAGTTGAGTTGAGCTTAGAAGAACTACAAGCAGCATACTCTCCTTCAGTCACCAAAAATACACATTCCAAGAGCCAAAATGATCATATGTACATGTGCTGTGTACTCACCACGCTATCAAATAATAATCTAAAATGACAAGAAAGTGTAATTTGTAACGTCGTTGCCATGGTGGTTTTGAGGTGCTGTGTGCATAGCACTGTGCCAGGCGGCCATGTTTGGAAAGTAGTTCTGGTTATCTATTTGCTTCAAAATTGACCGTTTCTCATAATTGTGGATTATTATTTCATAGCGTGGTGAGTACAGGAGTCACTACATGAACATATTATTTCATAGCGTGGTGAGTACAGGAGTCACAACATGAACATATTATTTCATAGCGTGGTGAGTACAGGAGTCACAACATGAACATATTATTTCATAGCGTGGTGAGTACAGGAGTCACTACATGAACATATTATTTCATAGCGTGGTGAGTACAGGAGTCACAACATGAACATATTATTTCATAGCGTGGTGAGTACAGGAGTCACAACATGAACATATTATTTCATAGCGTGGTGAGTACAGGAGTCACAACATGAACATATTATTTCATAGCGTGGTGAGTACAGGAGTCACAACATGAACATATTATTTCATAGCGTGGTGAGTACAGGAGTCACAACATGAACATATTATTTCATAGTGTGGTGAGTACAGGAGTCACAACATGAACATATTATTTCATAGCGTGGTGAGTACAGGAGTCACAACATGAACATATTATTTCATAGTGTGGTGAGTACAGGAGTCACAACATGAACATATTATTTCATAGCGTGGTGAGTACAGGAGTCACAACATGAACATATTATTTCATAGTGTGGTGAGTACAGGAGTCACAACATGAACATATTATTTCATAGCGTGGTGAGTACAGGAGTCACAACATGAACATATTATTTCATAGTGTGGTGAGTACAGGAGTCACTACATGAACATATTATTTCATAGCGTGGTGAGTACAGGAGTCACTACATGAACATATTATTTCATAGTGTGGTGAGTACAGGAGTCACAACATGAACATATTATTTCATAGCGTGGTGAGTACAGGAGTCACTACATGAACATATTATTTCATAGTGTGGTGAGTACAGGAGTCACAACATGAACATATTATTTCATAGTGTGGTGAGTACAGGAGTCACAACATGAACATATTATTTCATAGCGTGGTGAGTACAGGAGTCACAACATGAACATATTTCATAGCGTGGTGAGTACAGGAGTCACTACATGAACATATTATTTCATAGCGTGGTGAGTACAGGAGTCACTACATGAACATATTATTTCATAGCGTGGTGAGTACAGGAGTCACTACATGAACATATTATTTCATAGCGTGGTGAGTACAGGAGTCACTACATGAACATATTATTTCATAGCGTGGTGAGTACAGGAGTCACTACATGAACATATTATTTCATAGCGTGGTGAGTACAGGAGTCACTACATGAACATATTATTTCATAGCGTGGTGAGTACAGGAGTCACAACATGAACATATTATTTCATAGCGTGGTGAGTACAGGAGTCACAACATGAACATATTATTTCATAGCGTGGTGAGTACAGGAGTCACAACATGAACATATTATTTCATAGCGTGGTGAGTACAGGAGTCACAACATGAACATATTATTTCATAGCGTGGTGAGTACAGGAGTCACAACATGAACATATTATTTCATAGTGTGGTGAGTACAGGAGTCACAACATGAACATATTATTTCATAGCGTGGTGAGTACAGGAGTCACAACATGAACATATTATTTCATAGCGTGGTGAGTACAGGAGTCACTACATGAACATATTATTTCATAGCGTGGTGAGTACAGGAGTCACTACATGAACATATTATTTCATAGCGTGGTGAGTACAGGAGTCACAACATGAACATATGAGCCTTTTGGCATTGTTGGAATGTGTATTTTTGGTGACTGAACAGGGTTAGGATGCTGTACCTTTGACTACCATTGTAGTGCTAAGCTCACTAGTAGCAGGAGCGCCTGGCTACTTTATACTGTACGCACAGAGCAGAGAAAGGCATCTATATTCTCGTTTTACTATCAGGAACATGGCAAATAGGCTGTTGCTTTAAAGGTCTCCCTTTAAATAATGGCTAAATCTAAATAGAGGAGCCTCTAAGCCTTAAACATGCCTTTTTAATTATAACCTTAGAGCTTAGAGATACTCAACTTGTGGCCCGGGGGCCAGATGCGGCCCGCGATAGGGTGCAGAGTGACCATTACAATTCACAATGAAAACTAACGTGAAATAGAGTTTGACTGAGCTCCAGCTAAATTGTCAAATACCGCCATCTGCTCACCACGCAGGCACTTATATATACTTAACCGAACTCAACCCTTAACTTAACTTAACCTAACTATCCTGTTTGCGCAAAATTGTCATATTAAACTCCGGCTGACACCCCAAAAACCTCAAATCCGCTACAGAAAAAATAATATTAATGTTTGTTCATTAACTGCCCCCTGGCCTCCTATCATTTTAGGAGTGGCCCCCAGGCAAAGCAAGTTGAGTATCCCTGCCTTAGAGTCTAAGGTTATAATTAAAAACAGATGTCTCAACGATATAGAGACAGGAATCTCCAAGAATAGCTCAGGAGACCTCCCATCAGAGGAGACCACAACACACATTTTGGCACAAGAGTATGATTTCATATGATTTCAATGTAAAACACAGCAGTCATAATAAGTAGCACAGGCACAAGTTGGCGGCACAATCATACATAATCATATAGTCTGAACGCTGTCTTTTGTTTTCACAACCTCACATTTTAATACACAGAGGTCTGTGGGAATTAATGCAGCTGAAGCTAAAATATTCACCTAAATTACATATTTACAGATACATAGCTGAAATACTAAGTTTATAAGATGGCGTTTTTATTGTGAACTTCAAGATGAAATTCACCGGAAAAGAATACACATGATCTCACATCTGAAAACTGTAAACATTTTTGCAGGCATTCATTTAGTTTGACAGTTATTGAAAGTTGATTTGAGTTAGGTTGTGGACCAGTGGTGTCATTTGTGCATGAATGACATCACTGGTCCACAACTGAACTCAAATCAACTCTCAACAACTCTCAAACTAAATGAATTGATATGTGTGAGATCATGTGCAAAATAAATCAGCATTGTTTTCCGGTGAAGTTCTCCTTTAAGATCAAATATAATAGTAATGTTAGTCAGCTATGACTAACGTTCTAATGACTGAAGTGTGTGATGCATGCAAACAAGACACAAAACCCATCTAGCTGGTGGAGGCCTGGAGTAAGAGAAGAGAAACCCTAACCCAGAGCAAACTACTCAGCAACAATGAGCTTAAACCACCACTGAGTGATTGAAACACTGACTCGTGGTAGCGGGATTGGGGGTGGGGGGTGCCTTATATGAAACAACAGCAGGTCACACTTAAATTAAAAAGTCATCCTCTGCATTTGACTGAACCTCTACTACAGGCGTCTTCAACCTCTTTCAGCGCAAGGACCTTTTTTTCTGATTCCCCCCCATTTTCTCCCCAACTTGGTCAATTTCCCCCTGCTACTTTGGTCGCTGCTCCACCCTCTGCCAATCTGGGGAGAGCCGTAAGACTAGCACCATGCTTCCTCCAATACATGCGCAGTTGCCAGCCGCTTCTTTTCACCGGACAGCGGGGAGCTTACGTAGCATGTGGGAGGATCACACTATTCCAGCCCTTCCGCCCCGAACAGGCGCCCCGACCAACCAGAGGATACCCAGACGCCCCAGCCCAAGGACCCTTTGGTTGATAGGGAAACAGAGCAGGGACCCCCTACGATTTAAAAAGTAAAATAAACCTGTTTTGCATTTTACGCGTGGCCTATGAAACATGTATAATCCAGCACACAGCAGGATATCAATGATTGACACTTCTTTTTATCAATAGATTACATTAAAAAAGCAAGAAGGAGTGAACGCATGTTACACATAATGCTTCATCAGATTCGCTTTGTAAATCATTTTTGTCAAAAGTAGCTTATTATTGCCTGTCAATGCTTAATTAACTCAATATTATGATTTTAGTCTAATATATATATATATATATATATATATATATATATATATATATATATATATATATATGTGTGTTTTTAATGTTCACAAACTACTGACAAAAATTGGCGGGCCACCTGGAGTAGGCTACCTCTGCGGACCCCCCTGGGGGCCCGCGGACTGCGTGTTGAAGACCACTTCTGTACGAGACACCTTCCTAGAACAGCAGGAGCAGGTGTGCAGCCACAGTGCAGCGCCCGGGGGCCTCTCTGACTCAGCAGAGCTGCTCTGAGACCTCATCCTGTTTAACACCGCTCTCTGGTTCCCAGCATCACTCACTGGTTTCACACTCACCCACATGCACACGTCCGTGCAAACTTCACTTCAAGGTCAAATATACTTGAAGGTTTACGCACGACATGAGGCATATTGCTATCTTGGACATAAATTCAATGTTGCAGGAGAATGGGAGGAGCAGCTGAGTGATATTGTCGCTCAATACTCTACCAGACTGGACATGATCGATACATCCCCTTTACCCATAACCATGAAACTATCAGCAGTGCGCGAGATTGCGCTCTCCAATGTGCAGCATCTCTTCGCAAACATACACATTCCTAAATGCACTCTGACAGAAATGAACAATAAAACTGTTAATTTGGTACGGAAATGGATGGGCCTCAATACGCACTCAACCAGAGATTTAATTTTTCACAAAAGAAACGAGGGGGGGTTAGGCGTCCCCAATGTCGAATGGATTTATACAGCTACGAGAATAAACCACGACATTAATGCTAAACAACGATGATCCCGCCATCAGAGAACAGGCACGAGCTTCACTTCTCCTGGATTTAACAAAGCGCAAAGTCCCACACTCAACAACAGAGGCCAATTTCCTGGGATTCAGGAAAAAGCCCAGTGGGAAACTGGACACGCGCGCCCCGGGGTTTGGAGTGCGCTCTGACTGGCCCGACCTTAACGACATCTGTAACAGCGCTCAGATACACCTGAGCTGGAGCGACGCGGACGCACTGGACCGTGTGGTGGAGGTCGGTGATGCTGTAGTCACTGACACGGGCATTTCTGTGCAGGCGGTGTTGAGCACTGACGAGGACAACACGAAGGTCCTGAATCCCCAGAACTGCAGACGAGACATTATTGAACACCATCAAACCCGCCAGCGGCAACGCTGGACTGGTCTGCGGCTACAAGGAATGCTGGCCTGCCTGCCGTGCGCTGACCATACTGTGTCCCATTCCATCCTACACAATTCAATAATAGACGAATCCATTCTTAAATTCACAATAAAAGCCCTGTTACAAGTTCTGCCCACCAAATACAACCTTGCCCTCTGGTACCCATCACAACACGATTCACACTGCCTACTGCACAATAATCAACAACCAGAATCAGTTGCTCACATTATGAACAGCTGCCCCACTTTCAAGGGACTGTATACGGCACGCCATGACCGTATCGTGGATTTGACTGCTAAAGAACTGCGTCGTGCCACTGGACAACACACACAATTCCACATCAACAAAACTGTTCAAATTAACTGGTTTGCCTCATCCCAATCTAACAATACATTTAACAATACTGTTGAAAGCAAATCCAAATACTCCGGATATTGTCATGATCAATGAATCCACCAAGTCTGTTTTAATTTTAGAAATTGGATGTTCCTTTGATTTGTACATGGATACATGCTTCAGTTATAAATGGCTAAAATATCAAACACTTGCAAATGCCATCTCTGCATGTGGGTATAATTGTAAAATTATAGTCTTGATATTTGGTAGTCTGGGGCATGTTCATAAAATGTGTGTGCGAGGACTCCAACTTGCTGGACTGGCAAAAAAAGCTGCAAAACAGTTGGCCAAGTAACTGCTCTGTGTCTGCCATCTTTGGCAGTCATTTCATTTGGAAAAGACGCTGTCACTTCTACCCATAGCTTCATGTTTCTTTTTTGATCTGCCCATGTCTATAGCCCACAGATAACATTGTGAGCATGATCTTGTATTGTATTGCACTGACTCTTGCTACTATTGGGTTTTGATACGATTAATGTCTCTAATCGAAAATCCAATAAAGAAATTAAAATGTGTGTGGGGGGGTGGGGGGGGTGGAGGAGTTGGGGAAGATGTATCTGTATCTGTACCCAAGTAACCTTTGTCTCATAATCTGCAGGGAAGATAGCAATAAGAGGCGCGCAAACGGCAGCGCAAACGATAGATGATGAAGATAGGGCCCTGCCATAAAGATAGTATTTAAATGGGTTCTTTGTCTGTTTTGTGTTTATAAACAGGGTGGCAGAGACACGAGAGAGGGAGAGAGAGAACTTTACGAAACTGCCACCATCAAGTGCAGTCTGTGGGCAGTTGGACAAACTTTCCTAACATGTATAGGTAAATGGAGAGAGATGCTGATGAAACAGCAGTCAAACAACCTGACCATATATGAATAATTCATGAGGTTTGAACTGGCCAGTAAAAAGATTGAAATGTATTGACATTTTCAAACTCAATTTAAAATGCTGCATTTTAAACAATTTAAACATTTGTAAAAGGCAGAGGTCAAGAAATGCCAGCCGGACCTGACTCTGTCACAGCCGGTAGAAATACTTTGATACTTTATTACATTTCAGAGCCTGTATTTCTTTTAACTTTGACTTGAGTAAACAAGTTGAATCAGTACTTCTACTTTGACCAGTCTTTTCTTTACACAAGTAACTGTACTTGTACTTAAGGAAAGAGTGTGTGTACTTTTCCCATCTCTGCCTGCAGTGTACTGTAAGATTCATGGCTCTCAATCAGTCTGCCCTGCCTCCTAATGAGAGCAATAATGTAGTTCTGCATGATAATGATTTCATTTCATTGATTTATATCAGGACAGATACACAACATATAACATGTGTCAACATGTGATGACATGTATCATAGCATTTATATCCTAGGCTCATTTGCAGTGCCCATCCCTAGATGTTATTAAAAGCAGCTGTTAAAAGCAAAGTACAGTAAAAGGCAGTAAAATAAACAGTAAACATAAACAAGGATATCATAAAATCATAATATCAGTCCATCATGGAGCAACACAAATAATCATATACAAAGGATATAAACATTATATAGGTCATAACCCACACACCCACAAACAGTCAATTGTGGGACCATTGGTAGTTATTCTTCATTATAAAATGGCTCTCTCAAATCAAGCAATCTGATTGGTTCACAGCCATTGTATAATTCCAGTAACCGAGTTCAATAACCCATGGCCATGGGTTATTGGTTGCCATGGCAACTCTCTTACTAAGAGAGTAATAATAAGGCTTACCTCAAATGACAACGTAGAAAAAAAAAATGGCGGAGACAGCTGTCAGATCCTTGTGAATCGATCTTCGCTTATAACTTTACTAATACTTTGCAGAAAATGATGTTTTGTACAAGAATAGATGCGGGCTAATGTCTTCTTTGCAAAAGAAAGGCTGTTAACCCCGCATTTAACCCCGCATTTAACCCCGTAACGTTAGTTGGTGTCGGGGTTTGCAGAAAGCATTCAGCTTCTCAGCAAGCGCTGAGAATGCAATGCTGCGCTGGAGCTGCCTGTCGGGGTTTTCAGAAAGCTCTCAGCTACTCAGCAAGCGCCAGGATTGGCCAATGTCAACTTCAGTCTCCAGAACGATCCAATCAAATCACCCGCATGTTCTTGCGGTCCCGCCTTACAGTAGTGTTTCAACTGACTCTATCAGAATGACATGCCAGTCGGAGTCGGACTTATAGTATTATTATTATTATTATATTATCATACTTGGAAACCGTTTTATAAAAGCAATATAGCACTCGAGCTGCGTGTGTTGTGGAATATATCCCCCTGCTCAGCAGTTATCCCACTCGGCCTGCGGCCTCGTGGGATAACAGCTGACCAGGGGGATATATTCTTCACAACACACTGGCTCTCATGCTATATTGCTTAAGTAACTCCTTTATATTGGTTTTAAAATGCTCCCAGCTATGATGCTGTTTAATGTGTGTGGGAAGACTTCCACATTTGGACCCCCTGTACAGTGAGGGCTGTTTGTCCTATAGGGAGGTTTTCCAGAGCGGCACTTTGCAGTTCCCTGCAACAGCACCTCTGGTGGCTGTGCCCGAAGCCCCCCGAGGTTTGACCATATCACAGAGAACATGAGCATGAACTTCTGTCTGTTACAGAAACCATCATTCCACATACAGTAATAATGTGTTTGTTTGAGAAACTATGGAAGATTCACTGTGAACAATGGACAAGACAAATACATTAGCCTCAGATTCATTTCCTTCTCATTATTATTTGGAATATTAGTTATTATAGTATCACTAAACTGTTCCCTTGTTACACATAATGATCAGGTTTTCATTTTGATATGTCCTTATTAATTTACTCTTTCTGCTATTTACCAGTGCACTCAAGTGGAGAGCACTCTAGTCCAGTCAAGTTGATTTGTGTAACAGCGTTGTGTTGATGGTAGTTGCAGCAACCCATGTTAAGAGGGCTTGCCCAGGGGTGGATTCGAACTGCTGACCTCCTGCTTCCAAAGCGCACACGCTAACCACTACACCAAGAGAGCTAGCTCCCTTGGCAGAGCTGATTAATGGGCCTTTATACTGGGGGAGTGAGTTTAACCAACTTCCTCACTACCACTCAGGGCTCACGAGGACTCACATTCATTCGGTTACATTTGTATAGCTAATTCACAAGCATGTCTCAGAGAGCTTTACAGAGAATATGTCTAGCTAAGTCTCATTAAGCACTATCAATAAACATAATTAAACAATCTTATATGAGAGGGGGGAGAGAAGGGAGAGAGAGAGGAGAGCGAGAGAAGGGATAGAGAGCGAGCAGAACAAACAGGGTAAACTGGGCCTGGGCGATACGGTTAAAATCAATTTCATGATAATCTCAGGGGTCAGTTTGGAAACAATGTATTTGTTTAGTAATCCAATTATCATATATTATAATTACCTGGCAATTGTCATATCATCACGATATACGATGCCACTTAAAGACAAAAAATGATAGTACTGAAGTATCGCCCAGCTCTATAGGGCATACATACAGCTGTTACTCATTTTGACCGGCCACTCCGCCGTAGCACCAGCGCCACACACTATGTGGTACTTTCCCCCACTTTGCGACAAAGACCTGCAAAGTGGATCTCTTTGCAGTTGTGCAAAGTCCCGGAAAGTAGGTTTTTCGTGCAATGACACCGCCACCGAGGCAGCAGCGGCACACCGGAACCGGCGGCAAAGCAGCCAAACCAAACGAGCAACAACTGTAGACATTGTGACTATACAGTCTGACAACACCGGCCTTCCCTCTGGCGCACACACAGTGTTTGGCATACGGCACTGAACTCAAACCACTTCCATTTACAGCCTTCAAAATAAAAGCTTACAGTGCTTTGTACGGCGTAGCGTAATATTAATAATAATAATAATAATAATAATAATAAACAATAATACTAATACTGACTTCAAAAGTTCCCCGCTGTGAAATAAGTTTGATTTTGAAACAGTACTGTGTTGGTGTTATTTAGCCTTTTCATTGGCTATTGCATGGTTAAATAAATTAATTTAATTAAACCTACCACCAGACTGATTTTAGGTGGTGACCTGGCAATCTGCCCCAAATATTCGTAGTTCATATCATGGTAGAATGGGTGAAATAATCAGGGGGGTCATGTGGGCGTGACCTCCAGTATATTTTAATATACTGTATATCTACACTTGAACCAATGACTCAAATGGGTAGCTTGATTTTAAATGTCAGAAGTGTAGGCTACCTTTTGAGTTGATTGAGTTGCCTCCTATCTGGCTCTGAGTGATTTAAGATTATTTTGGTAAGAATTTACGCAGCACAGAACAGTGTATGTTTTTATTTTGAAGGCTGTAAATGGTTGTGTTCAGTGCCGTTTGTGTGCCCCTGCTGGGGAAGGGGGGGAGGACTTGGCCTCTTTTGTTTCTAAGTTGAAGTAGCCTCCGTCCGTCAGCGATCCACTGCCTATTCAAGATGGCTGCATCTGTATCTTCAGTAGCTCCTGCAGTGTCTGCTTGTATCAAAGCATCTCTGATGTTTACTTCACCTGTTTGACAGTAGAGTATGCCTGGTCCTGATCCATGGTGGCTGGATTGAGGCTCTGGTAGGTGGAGTCTGGATTGGATTTAGAGGCTGGGGCAGACTTCTTCTTGGTGGGAATCTGCAACAAACAAGATGAAGTATAGCAAGGTGACAAGACAGGACAGCACACCTCAAATACAATGGGAGCCATGGAAACAGTCCTACATCTTGCATGTAGGCTACCCTACATCTGTTCTGCATTAACACGACACACTCAAACCACACATCGGCATCTAAATCCGGTCCTTAACGTTCTCAAAAGAAAACAAAACAACCCCCCAAAAATCAATAAAAGGCAGCATTATGTTAATAAATCTGCAGGTGAATGTCTACAATGAGCATGTACTGCTGTTTAACTCCATTCCAACAGAGGCCGCTGTCTACAGTTAGACTGGACTAAAGGCCTCAAGTTGACTCTTGCTCAACTTCTCTCATGAGAGCCTGGGTACCCATTACTACAGACAGGAAGACCCGCCCCGTGTTCTGGTGCTCTTTCCGCTTTGTCCTCCATAGAACGATGGTTTTATATGATGTTAGTTCATTTTATTTGTGTAGCTACATAGCTAGATAACGCGCATCACATTGATTTACGTTACTATGATGCCCTGTTTTCAGAGCAGAATTACTTTTTTTGGGCCGTTCCCCACATTTCCGGCGGAACACCAAGTGTGTTTGCACCAGATGACGTGGTGCTAGGCTTTTGACCCCAGACTATGCTCAACTCAAGTGGCAGGTTAGTAACGTAGTAGACACACATTCTTAAATGTTACAATACAGAGAGATGCAAGGGCTTTCATCAATGAGCGATGGGCTCAATCACCATTGTGTTAAATCACTTGAGGATATATAGTGACTTTACAGATATTTATTTGCATTCAAATCTTCGTATTCTCACTTTAAGTTAAGTTTCTGTGTTATCTTTGTTTAATCTGCCAAGGACCTGTCAGGGATCCACCACCAATTCAAGGTGGCTGCATCTGTATCTTCAGTAGCTCCTGCAGTTTCTGCTTGTATCAAAGCATCCCTGATGTTGACTTAACCTGTTTGACAGTAGAGTATGACTGGTCCTGATGATCCATGGTGGCTGTATTGAGGCTCTGGTAGGTGGAGTCTGGATTGGATTTAGAGGCTGGAGCAGACTTCTTCTTGGTGGGAATCTGCAACAAACAAGGTGAAGTTTTACAAGGTGACAAGACAGGACAGCACACCTCAAATACAGTGCGATCCATGGAAACAGTCCTACATCTTGCATGTACCCTACATCTGTTCTGTTTTAACACGACACACTCTAAACCACACATGAGAAAGATTCGGCCCCAGGGCCAGACCCCGGCCACTGGACCATCTATCATCTCAATCTGGCCCTCAACGTTCTCAAAGGAAAACAAAACGACCCCCAAAAAAATCAATAAAAGGCAGCATCATGTTAGTAGTGGCTTGTGACCCTGAGATACCTGCTGAAGATGCAGAAGGGTTCTCAACAATGTGGATGCTCTGACCATCCTTCACCAAGGAAGATCACCATGAGGAGGAACTGGCAACACCATACAGTGGCAGCCATCTTGAATTGGTGCTCCCAGCTGGATCCCAGCCAGCTGCCAGGCGGCTGCCATGTAAGGAACTTAACTTTGTTACACCATAAGGGAGTCAAGGGACCCTGCTTTGGAGTAACTAAGAATATCTGTCTTGTTTATTAAGAGGTCAAATTGGTTAAAGTTATAAGTTGAGTCGAGTTAAGTTAAGTATATTCAGTTAAGTTTCTGTGTTATCTTTGTTGAATCTGCCAAGGACCTGTCAGGGATCCACCACCAATTCAAGGTGGCTGCATCTGTATCTTCAGTAGCTCCTGCAGTTTCTGCTTGTATCAAAGCATCTGTGATGTTTACTTCACCTGTTTGACAGTAGAGTATGACTGGTCCTGAGGATCCATGGTGGCTGGATTGAGGCTCTGGTAGGTGGAGTCTGGATTGGATTTAGAGGCTGGAGCAGACTTCTTCTTGGTGGGAATCTGCAACAAACAAGGTGTAGTTTAGCAAGGTGACAAGACAGGACAGCACACCTCAAATACAGTGGGAGCCATGGAAACAGTCCTACATCTGTTCTGCATTAACACGAAACACTTTAAAGTTTAAACCACACATGACTCATGAGCAAGATACGGCTCCAGGGCCGGACCCCGGCCACTGGACCATCTATCATCTCAATCTGGCCCTCAACGTTCTCAAAGGAAAACAAAACGACCCCCAAAAAATCAATAAAAGGCAGCATCATGTTAATAAATCTGGAGGTATATGTCTACAATGAGTCTGTACTGCTGTTTAACTCTCCTCCAACAGAGGCCGCTGTCTACAGTTAGACTGGACTAAAGGCCTCAAGTTGACTCTTGCTCAACTCAAGTGGCAGGTTAGTAACGTTAGCGGTTGCAATGACAGAAACAGAGTTAGGTTGAATTCTTCAAAAAAGAGAAATGTTGCCTCTGAATGTCGAGTTTCTAACTAAGAGAGGACATCTAGATATTTTGGAGCCTGAAAAGGTGTATTTTTAGTCTTTGCCGAAAGATCGGCAGTGATTCGGCCGTCCTGACCGAAGGTGGGAGCTCGTTCCATCATTGAGGTGCCAGGGACGAGAAGAGTCGCGATCGGGATGAGCGACTTTTGAGCCCCCGTAGCAGAGGAGGGGCGAGGCGTCCTGCAGTGGTGGAGGAGCGGACCTTCTTACAGAAGGTCGGCTTGGAACCCAAACAAGTGAAGGAAGCTACTGGGGAGATGGAGCCATGCTCCGGCTGCGCTCCGGTACGGCTTCGGAGCTGATATGTTTCCACTCTAATCAATGTGTCAACTTCCACCAACTCCGCTGCGTTGTGTGTCTACTCCGTCCCAGCTCCGACAATCCAGAGCTCCCTGAAGCAGATACGCAAGGCTTCTATTTTTACCGGATGTCGGAGCAAAGCTGCAGCAAGTTCGCACAGATAAGGGTAGAGTGGGACAGGAAGTACGACACAGAAACAAAATAAAACATCCGGTGGTTTTCAGAATAAAACACTCCGTGTTGACCCCAGATCGTATTTCACATAATCACATCAACATAACGTCACAATGGGCGGAGCCAGGCCTGGAGTCAACAGGTCAGAGGTGCTTACAGCATTCAAGATCAAGCCAGAGGACAAACATGGATGAGCAAAAGTTCATCATTGAAGTGGAAAACCACAAAATAATATATGACATGACACATCCTTTTTACAAGGACAACACCAAGCAAGTCCACCCCTCCTACAAAGATCAACAATGATCTTCTGCCTGTTTGTTGTTGTATTTATCCCACATACAAATTGTCTCGCGTGAATGCACGCGATTTCACCGCAAGAACTTGCCAGTCTTGTCACTCCAGCTGTCTGGCGGAGCGGAGCCGTGACGTGCTCTGCACGCCGCCGGTTAGTGTTGGCGGAGCACGGAGCAAAACCGGAGCACAGCAGCAACTCAATGCAAATGCACTCAGTGGAATCCCGGCATCAGGGACAAAACGCTTGTGAACCTGAGATAATTGCTGAAGATGCAGAAGGGTTCCCAACTATATGAATGCTTTGACCACCCTTCACCAGGGAAGACCACCATGAGGAACTGGCAACACCATACAGTGGCAGCCATCTTTAATTGGTGCTCCCAGCTGGATCCCAGGCAGCTGCCAGGCGGCTGCCACCCAAAGAACAGACCTTTGTTACACCATAAGGGACCTTGGTTTGGAGTAACTAAGAATATTGTTTATTAAGAGGTTGAATTGGTTAAACTTAGTTAAACTTAGGATAAGTTGAGTTGAGTCAAGTCAAGTATATTAAGTTAAGTTTCTGTGTTGTTGATATTTTTGTTTAATATGCCAAGGACCTGTCAGGGAGCCGCCGTCAATTCAAGGTGGCTGCATCTGTATCTTCAGTAGCTCCTGCAGTTTCTGCTTGTATCAAAGCATCTCTGCATGATGTTTACTTCACCTGTTTGACAGTAGAGTATGACTGGTCCTGATGATCCATGGTGGCTGGATTGAGGCTCTGGTAGGTGGAGTCTGGATTGGATTTAGAGGCTGGAGCAGACTTCTTCTTGGTGGGAATCTGCAACAAACAAGGTGAAGTTTAGCAAGGTGACAAGACAGGACAGCACACCTCAAATACAGTGGGAGCCATGGAAACAGTCCTACATCTGTTCTGCATTAACACGAAACACTCTAAAGTTTAAAACACACATGAGCAAGATACGGCTCCAGGGCCAGACCCCGGCCACTGGACCATCTATCATCTCAATCTGGCCCTCAACGTTCTCAAAGGAAAACAAAACGAACCCCAAAAAAACAATAAAAGGCAGCATCATGTTAATACATCTGGAGGTGAATGTCTACAATGAGTCTGTACTGCTGTTTAACTCTATTCCAACAGAGGCCGCTGTCTACAGTTAGATTGGACTGGCTCTTGTCAAAGGAAGGCACGGCACGCAACCTTATTCCCCACTGAAGTCAGCTGCTGTGGTTTCCCAGCAACATCAGTGTGATATTTCTTACAGAAGGTCGGCTTGGAACCCAAACAACTGAAGGAAGCCACTGGGAAGATGGAGCCATGGCATCTGAGACCATCTCAAGATGGTTGTGTTGACGAGAGCCCGCAGTTGGAAACCTTCTGCAAGCGAAGGCTAATTTCCTCTTTGCTGCCCCCCTCAGGTGAGGTGTAGCCTACAGGCTATGGGACAAAACGCTTGTGAACCTACCTGCTGAAGATGCAGAAGTGTTCCCAACAATGTGAATCCTCTGACCACCCTTAACCAAGGAAGACCACCATGAGGAGGAACTGGCAACACCATACAGTGGCAGCCATCTTGAATTGGTGCTCACAGCCAGATCCCAGCCAGCTGCCAGGCGGCTGACATGCAAAGAACTGAACTTTGTTACACCAGGACCCTGCTTTGTACAGTAGTAACTAAGAATATATGTATTGTTTATTAAGAGGTTGAATTGGTTAAACTTAGGATAAGTTGAGTTGAGTCAAGTTAAGTTAAGTATATTAAGTTAAGTTTCTGTGTTATCTTTGTTTAATCTGGCAAGGACCTGTCAGGGTTCCGCCGCCAATTCAAGGTGGCTACATCTGTATCTTCAGTAGCTCCTGCAGTTTCTGCTTGTATCAAAGCATCTGTGATGTTTACTTCACCTGTCTGACACGACTAGAGGATGACTGGTGCTGATCCATGGTGGCTGGATTGAGGCTCTGGTAGGTGGGGTCTGGATTGGATTTGGAGACTGGAGCAGAGTTCTTAAAGGTGACACTCTGCAAGTCAACAAACAATGAGAAGTTTAGCAAGGTGACAAGACAGGACAGCACACCTCAAATACAGTGCGAGCCATGGAAACAGACCTACATCTTGCATGTATCCTACATCTGTTCTGTATTAACACACACTTAACACTTTAGATCCTGCTCAGGTGTAAATAGGCCACCCTTCTCATAATTATATATATATATATATATATATATATATATATATATATATATATATATATATATATATATATATATATACCCTACAGTTTGACTTTTTTAGGGTATAGTTTGACAGTTTTACTTTGTTGGGGTACAGTTTGACTTCTTTTAAGGGTACAGTTTGACGTTTTTAGGGTAAAGTTTGACTTTTTTATTGTGGCCTACAGCTTGACAATTTGACCCTTTTATGCTACAGTTTGGCATTTTGACCTTTTTTATGCTCCAGTTTGGCATCTGTCTGAAAGCGGCGACTGGCTCAGCTGAGGGTGAACAGAGACATGGAGGCTGTGATTGGACTGTTGATGATGCTACTTGGAGTCTCTCATGGTGAGCTGTTTCACTATCTTTCACATAAATACATTGATGATTGTATATTGTGTGAATAAGCTGTTTAGTGTTGAACCAGTAATAAGCCATATATATATATATATATAGTTCAAAGCCATCCTTTAAATACACTCAATGAAACACTCACTGAAACACTCAAATTAAAGCCGACTACACTTGCCATTTTTACTTCTACTTTGTTTTGATGCTTATTGTTATGGCTCCACCGGCAATAGCCAGGTCGGAGGAGACATTATGGATTCTGGTTGTCCGTCCGTCCGTACGTCCGATGTTCGTTCGTTCGATATCTGAGGAACGCCTTGATGGAATTTCATCAAATTTGCCTCGAACATTGACTGAGACTCAAGGATGAACTTATTCGATTTTGGTGATCAAAGGTCAAAGGTCAAGGTCACTGTGACCTCACGAAACGCCATTCCCAAGTTCGTTAACACGATATCTCAGGAACGCCTTGACAGAATTTCATCAAATTTGCCTCAAATGTCGACTTGGACGCAAGGATGAACTGATTACATTTTGGTGGTCAAAGGTCAAAGTTCAAGGTCACTGTGACCTCACGAACGCTATTCCCAAGTTCGTTCACGCGATATCTCAGGAACGCCTTGACATAATTTCTTTCAATTTGGTTCAAATGTCGACTTGGATGCAAAGATGAAGTTATTCGATTTTGGTGGTCAAAGGTCAAAGTTCAAGGTCACTGTGACCTCATGACCGCTCCATTCATGCTTGTTATATATATATATATAAAATAAAATATTCTTTATATATATATACATACATATACTGTATGTATATATATATATATATATATATATACAGTATATGTATATATATATATAGCCCTGGTAAAACATCTATGTAGACATGAGGATGTAAATAGTTAAAGTAAAAATAAAGTTAAAAATGCATAAATACAGTTTAAATATGTATGCAAGGATAAAATAAATAAATAAATATAAAACTGTACATGGATGATAACATGTATAAAATAGAAGTCATACTGTGTACAGCTTTAAGAGTCAAAGTTTGGAGTTCATGCAAATTACCATAGAGTTTGTTTGTTCATTCAAGGATTAAACCCTGTAGTCAGACGATCAGCCTAACTGCTTTGTAGCCTAATCTGTCAATCATTGGTTTTCTTTAATGTAATTGGAAGTCGTAAATCAAACAGCCAACCCAAGTCCAGTCTCAGGGTTAGGGGCGGGTCTTAGTGGTGAGCTGAGCATCTATCAGAGTTGGGGAACGACAGAAGCGATTTGTCGCCATTCAGAGAACAAGAGATATTTTACTGAGAGCATTTCGTTCATAACTCAAGGGTTTGACGACCAGTATCCTGTGGTTTTGGACGTTGTGTTATCTATAAGAGGTAAATACGAGTCTGTGTGTTGTTTTATATGCTGTAACTGAATGTTAGAAGTGTAAAAACTATGTTTTGTTGCTAATAGCGTTTAGCCGTTAGCTTAGCTAAATCGTCATTAGCATTGCAGTCGAACTGTTAGCTTTGCATTTGAAGCAACTGGTTAAGACAAGCTACTGCTAAATCGCCATGAAATAGTGTTTGGACTTGTTGCTTAGCTGATATATTTGATTCAGGAGACGGACAGTGGCCACTGAGAGAGAGGCGGACCAGTAAAGCTCGGTTTGGACCATGTGAAGAAGTTCCTCCTCGGTCCTGTGGGTGTGCTGCTGCTGTTGGACTGTCTGCTGTTTCTTCTGACATTCTTCCGCTCATCCATTCCCCCCGTTTGCCATTCATCTGCCCCATCCATCATCTGCCCCATCCATCATCTGCCCCTACCTCCATGAACTACCCCCCTCTGATTAGTCCCTGGTTTCCGTGAGTACTGACTGCACGTGCCTTTTGTTTTACCTGCTTGTGTGAACAAGTGAAGCAACCATTACAGTTTTCAGGCCTTCATGCTCCCAAGCTACACTCAGGCCTGCAACATGTGTTTCTGGGTTTGAGTGAGTGGTGTGTGAGTGTGGACCCACAGTATATTTTTGAGGTGTATTGTTTTCAAAGAGGTTATACATAATAGTAATTGGACATATAATTTAGAGGTAACGGATAAATCAATAACAAAGAATTTAAATATAAATAGATACATTAATAATAATTGTTGTTTGTCAATTGTCCATATTATTTTATTTGCATTTGTTTTATATGTGATTTCTACATTTTGTTAGCTATAGTAATAAATCCCCACGTTTTGGGTTTATTGCAGTTAAAGCATACTTGTTGTGTAATTCATAAGTAATGTCATGAGTGCTGTCTAATCTGTTCCTTGTTTGCCCTGTGTGTGGTGTGATTAGGCTGGGTTCCTGAGAGACCAGGTGTGTGGCATGAGCAATCAAGCAGTTCCGCCCACAATCAGGCACCTATATATACTGGGCTGGGACTCCTGTTCGTTGCTCGGGTATTGTCTGTTAGTGTGCGGCCATCTCGCCACTAACTTAGGTCAGTTCGGTTCTTTGTTATTTTGGAAGCTTTTTCTGTTTTTCGACTTTTGCTGATTCGCTCTCTCTCTCTCTCCACCAGTCTGCTTGAACGTGCCTGTCTACCATCTGTCTGCTGCCCGCCTGTGCCTCATGGGAACCTGTTGCTCTACTTACTCACGCCTCGTCAGGACACCCCTGTTGCGTTGTTACGCACACCATTGACGTTTAACTTTTGGCCTTCGTGCCTATATTTTGGATTTTGAAAACCTTATTAAAAGACAATCTCAGTTTTGGCATCAACTTGTGTCCGTGTCTCTTGGGTTCTTCTGTCTGTCGTGACAGAATACCCGAGCCACAACAATGAACCCAGCAGATGCGGAGACACTTCGCCAAGCTCTTACCAACCAGGGGGCACTGATCGGGCAGCACGACCAGGCACTAAGAGAGGTCCTAGACGGTATGAGAGAATTAAATGTGAGTTTGACTCGTTTACGGAGTGAAATGCCTGCTCCTAGTAGTGCGGCTACCCATCAGGACCAAGAGAACTGGGAAACTAACGGTGTGCAAAATGAAAGTGGCTTACCTGGGAATCACCATGAGACCCGTGCGCCGATGCCGGAGCGTTATGGCGGAGACCTCGGCACCTGTGGCTCCTTTCTCCTCCAGTGTGCATTGGTGTTCGAGCTTCAACCCAGGGCGTATCTTACGGATCGTTCCCGCATAGCCTTCCTTATCGGCAGCCTAAAGGGGAGGGCGCTGGACTGGGCCCGGCCTGTGTGGGAGAATCAACTCCGTGATTGTCGCTCGTACAATGCCTTCACCGACAGCATGAGGAGCGTTTTTGATCATCCCGTTAAGGGAAACGAGGCCTCCAAACGACTCATGTCGCTTCGCCAGGGGTTCCGTAGCGTGGCAGAATATGCAATTGAATTTCGCTCCCTCGCGGCGGAGAGCGAGTGGAATGACGAGCCACTCCAACAGGTATTCATATGCGGGCTTAACGAGTCCCTGAAAGATGAGTTGGCGGCTCGAGAGGGGACAGATGATTTAAATTCCCTCATTACTCTGTCCATTCGTCTGGATAACAGGCTCCGTGAACGTCGGAGGGAGAGATCAAGCGGCCGCTCCACTTTTTCCCCTCGCCGTTCTCCTACACGGGAGTCGGCTATTTTTTCATTTCCGTCTCGTGCTCCGAGAACCTCCGGAGATGCCCGACAGCTTCCGGAGATGCCCGAGTCTGAGCCCATGCAAATGGGAAAGCTGCGCATTGCAAATCGGAGACGCGATAATTCCTGTTTTTACTGCGGAAGATCAGGGCATTATATAAATGATTGTGCAATGCGTCCGGGAAACGACCAGGCTCCTCTGTAAAAGGGAGGTTACAGATGGGCCAGACCTCTTGTCACTCCTCTTCTCCACTACCACAGCTACAAACTTCTATAATTTGGAAAGGTAAAGTTCATTCTTTTCCTGCTTATATTGACTCTGGGGCGGGTGAAAGTTTTATGGATTTTTCTGTGGTAGAACTGCTTAACCTCACCCTTGTTGATGTAGAGACTCCTACAGAGGTGAATGCTGTTAATGGAGAACTGTTATTTACTGTAACTAAGAAGACTGTGCCTGTGGCCCTCCACCTGTCTGGTAATCATCAGGAGATGATCAGTTTTCTGGTAGGAGAGCTTTCTGGCACCCGGTTGCTTCTGGGCCTTCCTTGGTTATTGAAACATAACCCTCACATTGACTGGGGAGCAGGTATTATAAGGAGTTGGAGCTCTTTTTGTCATGCAAATTGTCTAAAATCTGCTTTGGTCTCTGATGCTGTTTGTTTGCCCTCTCCTTCTCCTCCACCGGACCTAACGTTAGTACCTGCTGTGTATCATAACCTGGGGGAGGTTTTCAGCAAGCATCGAGCTCTCTCTCTTCCACCTCATCGACCATATGACTGTGCCGTAAGACTTAAGCCTGACGCTACTTTGCCTGGTAGTCGGTTGTATAACCTTTCCCGTCCTGAACGTGTGGCTATGGAGGAATACATCCAGACATCACTAGCGGCTGGGTTGATCCGTCCTTCTTCGTCACCAGTGGGAGCAGGTTTTTTCTTTGTAGCTAAGAAGGATGGTAGCCTACGGCCCTGCATTGACTTCAGGGGGTTGAATGATATCACCATCAAGAACCGGTATCCTCTTCCCCTCATCAGCTCGGCTGGGGAACCACTACATGGGGCTACTATCTTCACTAAGTTGGATCTACGCAACGCCTACCATCTGGTGCGTATCCATGAAGGAGATGAGTGGAAGACGGCATTCAACACTCCCAGCGGCCATTTTGAATATCTGGTAATGCCTTTCGGGCTCACCAATGCCCCGGCTGTGTTCCAAGCTATGGTTAATGATGTTTTGAGGGACATGTTAAACAAATTTGTGTTTGTTTATTTAGATGACATTCTGATTTTCTCTAAGAACCTTCATGACCATGTCCAGCATGTCCGCCAGGTATTACAGAGACTCTTGGAGAACCAACTGTTCGTGAAGGCAGAGAAGTGTGAGTTTCACGTGCCACCCACCACGTACCTGGGGTTCGTCATCGCCGAGGGGGAGCTGCGCATGGATCCTGCTAAAGTGTGTGCTGTGGCGGATTGGCCCGAACCTACTACACGCAAACAACTGCAAAGGTTTCTGGGCTTCGCCAATTTCTATCGGCGCTTCGTAGGTAACTACAGTCACTTTTCTGCTCCTCTGACTGCTCTAACTTCCACTGCTTCCCCGTTCCAGTGGTCTCCTGAAGCGGCTACTGCCTTCAGAGACCTTAAGGCACGCTTTACCTCTGCTCCTGTCCTGATCCAACCTGATGACTCTCGTCCGTTTGTTGTGGAGGTGGACGCTTCTGACGTAGGTATTGGAGCAGTTCTGTCACAGCGGTCAGCTACTGACCAGAAGCTCCATCCCTGTGCTTTTTTTTCTCACAAACTAGAACCACATGAGAGAAACTATGATGTGGGAAACCGAGAACTGCTGGCAGTGGTTATGGCTCTGGAGGAATGGCGGCACTGGCTGGAGGGCGCAGAACAACCATTTGTGGTGTGGACGGACCATAAGAACTTGGCGTACCTCAAGACCGCCAGACGTCTAAATTCTCGTCAAGCCAGGTGGGCACTTTTTTTTAACCGGTTTCAGTTAACCTTGACGTATCGACCTGGGTCCAAGAACACCAAGGCCGACGCTCTGTCCCGCCTGTATGCTGCAGAAGAGGAGAAAGCACCAATAGAGACCATCTTGCCCTCCTCCTGCGTCATAGCTACACTGACTTGGGCAGTTGAGTCCGCCATCCTGGAGGCTCAACGCAGACAACCTGACCCTGGTACAGGTCCTCCGGATCGTCTGTTTGTTCCCGATGCTGTGCGTTCCACGGTTCTCCAGTGGTCCCATGCTTCCCGTGTCAGCAGCCACCCGGGTCAGAATCGCACCGTGGAGATCCTGAGACGTCATTTTTGGTGGCCCACATTGGAGTTGGATGCTCGCAGCTTCGTAGCAGCCTGCCCAGTATGCGCACAGAACAAATCATCTAACAGACCGAGTTCGGGACTTCTACGCCCCCTGCCTGTACCCCGGCGTCCCTGGTCCCATATAGCACTGGATTTTGTTACTGGTCTTCCACCATCTGAAGGTAATACAGTCATTCTCACCATCATTGACCGTTTTTCAAAGACTGCTCACTGTGTTGCTCTTCCCAAGCTTCCTTCTGCCAAAGAGACCGGGGACCTCCTTGTGCGGCATGTGTTCCGGTTACATGGCATCCCAGCAGACATAGTCTCTGACCGTGGACCTCAGTTCACATCCAAGGTATGGCAGGCTTTTTGTACCGCTCTGGGGGCTACTGTCAGTTTGTCTTCTGGATTTCATCCCCAGACCAATGGCCAGGTGGAACGTTGGAACCAGGAATTGGAGACGACCTTGCGGTGTTTGGCCTCTTCACAACATTCTACCTGGGCATCACAACTAGTATGGGCAGAATATGCTCATAACTCCGCGGTCAGCACAGCCACGGGTATGTCGCCTTTCCAATGTTCTTTAGGCTATCAGCCTCCATTGTTCCCCGCACAGGAGGGAGACATTGCTGTCCCGTCGGTGCAGGCGCACATTCGCCGCTGTCGAAGAACCTGGAGGACTGCCCGTGCTTCTCTGTTGAGAACGTCAAATCGCTACCGTGAGCAGGCTGACCGACGTCGCACCCCGGCCCCGGCATACCGCACCGGACAGAAGGTTTGGCTCTCTACGGCGAATCTGCCCCTGCGAACTGAGTCACGTAAGCTCTCTCCCAAGTTCATTGGCCCCTTTGTCATCGAGAAGATTATTAACCCCGCCGTGGTACGTTTGAAGCTTCCCCGGACCCTCCGTGTGCATCCATCTTTTCATGTGTCACATATCAAACCTGTTGCCTCTAGCACTCTGTCCACACCCGTCCCACCCCCCCCTCCTCCTAGGATGCTGGATGGTGGGCCTGTGTATACGGTTCGCCGCCTCCTTGATGTTCGTCGTCGGGGTCGTGGACTACAATACTTGGTGGACTGGGAGGGGTATGGTCCAGAGGAACGATGCTGGGTTCCTCGACGCCACATATGTGACGCTGGACTCATTCGGGATTTCCGTCTACAGTTCCCTGGTCGACCTGTGGGGGCGCCTGGAGGCGCCCGTAGAGGGAGGGGTACTGTCATGAGTGCTGTCTAATCTGTTCCTTGTTTGCCCTGTGTGTGGTGTGATTAGGCTGGGTTCCTGAGAGACCAGGTGTGTGGCATGAGCAATCAAGCAGTTCCGCCCACAATCAGGCACCTATATATACTGGGCTGGGACTCCTGTTCGTTGCTCGGGTATTGTCTGTTAGTGTGCGGCCATCTCGCCACTAACTTAGGTCAGTTCGGTTCTTTGTTATTTTGGAAGCTTTTTCTGTTTTTCGACTTTTGCTGATTCGCTCTCTCTCTCTCTCCACCAGTCTGCTTGAACGTGCCTGTCTACCATCTGTCTGCTGCCCGCCTGTGCCTCATGGGAACCTGTTGCTCTACTTACTCACGCCTCGTCAGGACACCCCTGTTGCGTTGTTACGCACACCATTGACGTTTAACTTTTGGCCTTCGTGCCTATATTTTGGATTTTGAAAACCTTATTAAAAGACAATCTCAGTTTTGGCATCAACTTGTGTCCGTGTCTCTTGGGTTCTTCTGTCTGTCGTGACAAGTAATTCATATTTGGGTCATACATATTTGTTTAAAAAGGTAGATTAAAAAGACACAATATACAACCACAGGGATATATATATATTTTATATTTCCTGAACTTTATTGGAGGCACCACCAGTTATTTTAGTTTTATGAGTAAGAGTGAATAATTAATGAACAGGTATAGCGTCATTAAATTTGAAACCATGACCCAGGCCCCGCCCCATAGTACTATCACACTAATGGCCCATTTCCACTGCTGGTATCAGCGCGGCCCCGCCCAGCTCGTCTCGCTTTTTTGTCTCATTCCACCGATCAAAAACGTGGACAGCCCGGGTTGAGTCGGGGTTGAGTCGTGCTAGTTTTGGTCCCTGCTTTGTTGAGGTTCCAGCGCTGTGGACCCGGTACCATACCGTGACGTGAAAACACTGCAGACGACTGATTGGTCAGGCAGAATCGTGTTTACTGTCTACTGTCAATGCTGGATACCAGTTTAGTGGGGCTTACCCTCTCTTCTGTCATTTCCATCAGTCTTTTGTGTTGCTGCCTTCGGCTCTGGTGAAATAAAATCGATCTCCTTGCTCAGCTTTAACATGACGGTGGTTTTCAATTGTTTTGAGAGAGAAAAAGTCCGGATCATCGTAATTCATTATGTGTTCGAATTAAAATTGTGCCGTTTTAATAATAAAAGAGGCCAAGTCCACTTACCGTGACGCACGGGGGACGCGCCGGCGGCATTAAACAAGCGCACCCAGTGCTTCTCTGAACAGGGGGCGCTTGTTTAATGTTGCCGGGGCGTCCCCCGAGCGTGTCGCCTGTGTTGTTGTGAAAACCTTTTAAGTCAAAGAAGAAACTTCATGTTCTTTCTTGTTTTCAACCCAAAACCCTGTTTCCAAAGTGAAAGTTGGAGTCGCTCCATATAGATACAGCAGCTGCGTTTCTCTAGCCATTTCTCCTAAACTCTCTCATTACATTAGGTTCAAAAGCCCACGCGAATCTAACGTTATATCAGCCAGTAATTCAGTCTGTTTTCTGCCAGCTAGTTGTTTTGTACCATTCAAATTGCTATAGTGACAGCCACTGCCCACTTCAGTCGCCTGGCTCTGTGCTGTAGCACAGAGCAGAGGCTAATAGCCTATTCAAGCCCCTGGTATCATGTAAAGCTCAGGCTCAGCTGTCCTGTTAACGTGAACGCATTACAGCAACGCAGCGACTTAATAAATAATTCATTATTCCCCCACCCCAATTTCACTGTAAAACAATCATGATGGGTATTTTGGTGACATCGCACAACCCTAATATATATATATATATATATATATATATATATATATATATATATATATATATATATAGCGCTATATATATATATATATATATATATATATATATATATATTAAAGTTAGAAACCATGGAAACTAGGGGTGGGACAAAATATCGATACTCACGGTATCGCGATATTTCCACTTGCGATACGTTATCGATACACTGGCACCAAGTATCGATATGTTTATTTAATTTTTTTTTTCTTTTTTTTCTTTTAATAAACAGGCTAAAATATTATGCTGTGTGTGGTAGTTGAAACATAGTTTCAAGTTGACGTTTATTTATGTTTGTAGTTGAAACAAAAACATAAATACTGTAGGCTACATGAATGGAAATGTTTGATCATTAATATCTACTTTTAGAAATTATGTAGGTAGGTTATATAGGTTTTCTTGTTTTAATAATAATAATAAAAAGACTTAATGTGTAACTTTTCCTCCGTGGTATCGAAAATGGTATGAGTGAGTGAGTGAGTGAACTCTGAGAGAGTTCATGTCAATTCTGCTAATAAATACATAATACTTGCTTCTTGCCTTTTAGGGGTATTTTTTTCTCTTCGGTTACACAGGTATCGTGATGTATCGTCTTCCAATATATCGATTATCGCAGTATCGCTGTATCGTGATAATATCGTTATCGAGGGCCAAGTATCGTGACGATATCGTATCGTGAGCTACTCAGCGATTCCCACCCCTAATGGAAACCAACAATGACATTAGAAAAAGTAGAAGAAAAACTCACCTGCAAGTTTCTGCTATCCGAGTTTCCCCTGGAGTTCGAACCTATGGACAGACAGTACACAGGTTTGTGTGTGTGTGTGTGTGTGTGTGTGTGTGTGTGTGTGTGTGTGTGTGTGTGTGTGTGTGTGTGTGTGTGTGTGTGTGTGTGTGTGTGTGTGTTTTTGAGGTGGGGGAGGGTACTGTACAAGTTTAGGTTAGTATAATTTTTTTTTTTTTTTTTATAAAGAAAGAGAGAGAACGAAGTTAGATCAAGAAGGGCCCAGATGGAGCCTGAAAAGGTGAGTCTTTAGTCTTTTCCGAAAGATTGGCAGTGATTCAGCCGTCCTGACCGAAGGTGGAAGCTCGTTCCACCATTGAGGTGCCAGGGACGAGAAGAGTCGAGATCGGGATGAGCGACTTTTGAGCCCCCGTAGCGAAGGAGGGGCGAGGCGACCTGCACTGCATGGTGGAGGAGCGAAGGGAGCACTGGGAGGTTTGGAACCTGACCATAGATTGCAGGTACAGGGGAGCTGACTGGTGTACTGCCCTGTAGGCCAGTACCAGTGTGTCATGGCGGCTGGGGCTTGGCAGCAGGTGAAGGCTTGTTCACAGACATTCTAACCATCTGAACACACACCCGTCATAACTGCCGTCGTAAATGCAGTAGATGCAAGATGAAGTTGTGGAGTTGTGTTTGGACAATGTGCCTTGCTTCGGTGATCCGTGTTGCTTTCAAACAAGCGCTCCAAAGTGGGAGAGTTTACAAACAACAGTGGCTCCCCTACGACCCAACCCCGCAACACCTGGGCTTAGAGCACCACACGGGCTTCTCTGATTTGGCGCAGCCCCTTAACGAGCAGCAATGGTTGGATTTTCAAGTCCAAGAGAGAGCCTTCAGGAGCAGTTTGACCATCGGAGAACGTGATAAAGATCACTATGTTTCATCTGGAGATCCTGGGAGCTGGATCCGACTCATAACGCTGCTGAATGGCATATTCTTTAGGAATGGAGTGTTTACATCTGAGAGCCACGGTGGAAACCCATTTGGATTCCCCCTTCTGAAGTACGTGGTTCGGGTCCTGAAAAAGTTTCCGGTGATTCAACAACTCCCGGAGGCATTAACACCGGCGCTGGCGACTGCCTGGATCGAGACGCAATTGCGTTTCCTCCGTGAGACAGTGCAGCCTTCTCTGACAGCGAGACCCGAACAGCGGAGGAAGGTGATCAGGAGCAAGCTGTCTTATCTCTGGCAGTATAAGCGATCTCAAGCCATTCAAATTATACTGAACAACAGCGAGTACCCAAATCCCCCTCCCTGCCCCAATAACTGCGAGCAGGTTCAGCTATATTACCAGCAAAAGTGCCGAGGGCAAACGTCAATTGACGACCCACTCCCACACACCACCCCCCTGGCATGAGCCCGTGCCGCATACGGAGCCACCGGCCTGTCTCCCAGACACTGCGCACTTTACCCAGGCTGAAGTGGAGTCTGTGTTGCGCCAGCTACCTAATAACAAATCAAGTGGCATGGCAAGGTTTCATATGAAGCTCTCAAGGCCACACAGTCATGTACACTAACTTCCATTTTTAATACCTGCTTGGAGAATAAACGAGTTCCTGATTCTTGGAAGGGAGCTCTCATCCATAGAATCCCCAAAAAGGACAATATCCCGGACAATCCATCAACATGGAGAGACATTTCCCTCTTGCCAACCATCTTTAAGGTGTTTATGAAATGCATTCTTGCCCGAATTCTGCCTTGGCTTGTGGATGAAAACATCTTGTCTCCCAAGCAAAAGGCCTACATCAATAGGCAAGGTTTGAATGAACATGTGTTTTGTCTCAAAACTGGAATTGATGATTTTAAACATGAATCCAGTAAATTCTATCCTGTTTTTTTGGATTTTCGTGATGCATTCGGAACTTTAGCACATAATGTCATGATTAGATCTCTTGAGGAAATACACCTGCCTCAGGTTTATATTGACATTGTTAAAGATGTTTATTCTGGTTCTTTTTTGCAAGTAATTTGTGGGAAACAGCTCACAGATCCAATTCCTCTCCAAGTAGGCATCAAGACTGGCTGCCCATGGAGTGCTGTTAACTTTGTGTTGGCAATTAATCAATGGTTAAAATTGCTTTGTAACTATGCCCCCCCCCCCCAGTGTTATCTCCCCTAACCCCGTTCAGGGGTATGCAGACGATGTATTAATATCCTCCCGTCAGGAGGCGGTTATCAACAACATGCTTTCCAGAACTGATTCCTTCTTAGAGTGGTCAGGACTGGAGGTCAAAGATTCCAAATGTGCAGTTTTCTATGAAAGGCGGAGCGGGGGAAACCGCTGGTATCATTCCAAATCAGACAAATTACCTGAATTCATGATTAACAATAAGCCACTAAGAGTTTACTCACGACATGAGACCTATACCTACCTGGGGCACAAATTCAATGTGGCAGGGGAATGGAAAGAGCAAGTCGATGAGGTCATTTCTGAGTTTTCCATCAGACTCGATTTGATTGATGCATCGCCCCTGCCACTCATCATTAAATTGGAAGCAGTTAGACAAGTAGCACTGGCCAAAGTACCTATTTTCCAACGTACATATTCCATGCAAATCTTTGCGTGTTCTGAATGATAAAACCGTACGTTTGGTAAGACAGTGGACTGGACTAAATACGCACACTACACGTGATATCATTTTTCATAGTAAACAGGAGGGTGGTCTGGGGGTTCCGAAATTGAATGGACTTATGTTGCTACGAGGCTCAGCCATCTTTTGAATATGCTCAACAGTGACGACCAATATGTCAGGGAGCTCGCAAGAGGTTCTCTGTTCCTGGACCTAAAAAGGCGCAAGGTCCCCCTGGCACGTGGGTCGGATCCTAGTTTTCTGGGTTTCAGGAGAAAACCCAGCAGAAAGCTGGACAGTGGCTCCCCTGGCTTTGGTGTGTGGTCTGATTGGCCTGACTTAAACGATCTATGTGGCTGGGCCAAAGTCACACTGGAGTGGGTGGGATCCAACTCAGAGGCAGTGAATGTCTCGGAGGAAATTATATCTGATCCCGGCATCACTGTGAGAGCGACCGTAAACATCTGTGGAACAGAACACCAGCTTCCACTAACAAATGCCCGAGGTCACCTCTTGAGGGCGCAACAGCAGAGACAGCGACAACACTGGACTGAGTTGAAACTCCAAGGAAAGCTGGCATGTCTTCCTGTAGCAGTTCACTCTGTATCTCATGCAGTATTTAAAAACCTAGCTATAGATGAGAGCATTGTTATCTTTACTATAAAAGCAAGACTACAGGCCTTACCAACCAAGCTTAATCTTTCCATCTGGCTTCCCAACAGTCATGCTCCTCACTGTATACATCATGGTCATGAACAGATTACTGAAACCATGTCTCACATCTTAAATGGTTGCCATGCATACAAAGGGCTTTACATATGTAGGCACGATAGAATAGTGGATTTGATATCAAAAGATATCTCCTCTATTTTTAGATCTTCTATTTCACTCTATAAGCATTCCACCGTGAAGCCGAGCATGTTCAGTCTGTGTAGTGACGACTCTGATGTGTTCTTTAATATTCCAGCTAACACTCCTGATGTTGTTGTCGTGAATGAAAATCTCAGAGAGGTGTTTGTTCTTGAGGTTGGCTGTACCTTTGACCACAGCCTAGAGGAGGCCTTTATAACCAAGATGCTAAAATATCAACAGCTGGAGCAGACCATTTCACAGCTGGGCTACAGGTGTAAACTTATAGTTTTCATATTTGGTAGCCTGAGTCATAAGCTGGTTGTGAGAGGCCTCCAGATGGCTGGTCTACCTAAGAGAAGGGCCAAACAGTTAGCAAGGTATTGTTCAGTATCTGCTATTATTGGCAGTCGCTCAATATGGAGAAGGCGCTGCTTTTTGTACCCATGAAATTGGATACTGTCCCTTATCTTGTATTACAGTATAACTGTATGTCAATCTGTCTTTGTCATCACCCTGTGCGGTATTATATATATCTTCTTTGTATGCATTATTGTGGTCGCCAATTAGGCACTCTTGTATCTGACCGACTCCCAACATCTGATTGCATTACTAGTGTTTATGTCCTTTGTACTCTGTGGCCCCTATCGTTGCATCGGCGTAGTTTCTAGGCCGAGCGCCTGGCGCAGCGCAAATCAATGGGCGTGGACCAGCGCACTTGATATCGTCGTGCTGGCGCTACAGGCAGCCTAAAGCATTACAACCACGCCTTTTAAGCGTAAAATTATGCACCGTCATGCTCATTGGATAAGTGCAATAAACGAATCGCACGCTTGCCTTTTTAGCTCCAATTCCAGTGGTCCCGCAAAACCTGACGAAAGCCAAGCGCTCTGCCCCCCCCCCTCCCTTCATCCAGTCTGTCTGTCTCCATTATAGGCTATTATTCCATATTATTATGCTTCTCAAACCAATCTAACTGCAGTTTAAATACTGCAAGCATGTAAATACCCTACACTATAGCAAGATCAAAGTGAAAAGAATGTTCTAAATGCATCAGCTAGAAAAATATAGCCTATTAGATTGGTGAAAGTTTGTCCAGAAAGATATCATTTTCTCTCGCCTGCTGCAGGAAGGATGATGCACATAAATATACCCTACATTATGTCAAGTCATTGCATAAATGTGTTTTTATTGTAAAACTAAATGTGAAATAGGGCCAAGTTATTGGAGCGGACATCACAGTATAGCAGATGCTTCGGACATCACAGTATAGCAGATGCCAGTAGAAGCGCGTTCCGCTGTCACTTATCTAAATCACGTTAAATCGACAAGGGGTCAAGTGCCCAGGAGGACATATATGTTTCACATAGGGTGGTGTTTTCATTTCGATGTTTTATTTGGTCCAATATTGAAATGTTCTACAATTGCAGGCTGTGTTACCATTACACATTAATTTAGAACTACCTTTTATATCTATTTCGGCTCATTTGGTTGCTATTTAGTAGCGAAATGGAGAAGCACAATGCATGCTGGGAACAGGGGCGTATCTACGGGTGGGCCTGGGTAGGCACACGCCCACCCACTTCTTGCCCTGGCCCACCCCAAATTTTTTTTTTTTTTTTTTTTTTTTTTTTTTTTTTTTTTAGAGGCAAACTTGCTGCTGCATTGCTAGCCAATGGTTTTGTTACTTTTGTAAAAACGCAGGGCACATCATCTCCAGAGTCTAATGCATGACAACTTCATGACATCTAGGAATTTTGTTCTCTCTGTGGATAAATAAACCAGAGGGCGTCTTGTTCAAACTTGAAGCAGCCTCAGTGTTGTTATTTTTTAAACTCACAGCAGTATATGGATCAGTGGTTCTAATTTCTGTATAAAGTAACAGTATACACACAAGTATAAGCATTCATGTATGCAACATTTGGCACCTATATGTAACCTTTTAAGGTTGAGATAATTGTATTATCATTATATGGTCCAAATATTTCAGTAAAGCACTTGAAACACTTGAAATATTCTTGCTTGGGTGGTATCATTCTACTTGAAATGATGGTCAAATGCATTATTTTTAGTAAAATAACACGCCTTCGGCCGGGCATCTGCACCCCTTCCTATCCAGGCCCACCCAATTTGATCCAGGCCCACCTATAATTCAATTTCTGCATACGCCCCTGGCTGGGAACTTACAACTTCTTTTTCCTATGGGAAGTGTGTTGTGTCTGTCTAAGCGAGGGAGTCAGCGAGAGAGAGAGAAGGGTGACAGAGAAGAGGCAGAAGAGCGCTCCTCGCAACTGGCGCACTGAATAGGCCTGGTTTTCAAAAGCGCAAAGCGGTAATGTACGCCAGGTCGGAAGATATCAGTGGGCCGGTATTTAGCGCCGACATGCCCACTCTGGCCCATTCTGGGACTGCGCCACGCCCATTCGGCCTAAAGCGCATTTGGCAGCGTAAAGCCATATTGATATCTTCCCGAAACAGGCGCAAAGCATGTTTTTTTGCGTTTAAGGCCCGTTTTAGCGCCGAAGGCCTGTGGGAGAATAGGGCCATGTATCTATGTGGACATAAATAAATCATTTAAATGTGTGTGTGTGTGTGTGTGTGTGTGTGTGTGTGTGTGTGTGTGTGTGTGTGTGTGTGTGTGTGTGTGTGTTTTGAGGTGGGGGAGGGTACTGCAGTGGTTCTCAAATGGGGGTCCGCGGACCCCCAGGGGTCCGTGGCACTTTGCCAGGGGGTCCGCGAAAAGTTTGCAAGTAATTTTTTTTTTTTTCTTTTTTTTAATTAAAAAAAGAAATGCTACATGTTACTTATTCCTTCTCAAACAACTTCCTACATGGTCTATCAAAATATCTTGGCTGTCATTGATTGTGTTGCATAGTGGTTTTCTGTACTGTTGACAAATTGTGATATTGTAAGTCGCTTTGGACAAAACAAAAGTGTCTGCTAAATGACGTAATGTAAATGTAATGTAATAAAAAAAAAATATATATATATTTTTTGCAAAATCTTCATAGTTCAACGAAAATAGTTTATGCTTTAAATCTAAAATGGTTCATGGATTACATTCTAATAACAAACCTATCAAATTAAAAGTCAAGCACGTTACCGTGGAAACAATTAAGCTTAGCCCAAAATCACAAATCAGAATGAGGGGGTCCCCGGTATATTTTCTATCTTGTAAGGGGTCCTTGGCTGAAAAACATTTGAGAACCTCTGCTGTATAGTAATACTATTGTATGCTGTGGGGGACAGTGGGCTAACTGTAGACTTCAGAATTGATGGAAACCTTTTTAACGTCAGAAGGCTTCAAGCAGTCACAACAATAACATGTGAGCATGTCATGGAGCTACAGGATGCAGATGACTGTGCAGTTGTGGTCGACACACCGGAGGCACTGCAAGCTACCCTCACAGCTGCTGCTAGAGCGTATGGCAGGCTCTCTGTAACGCAGCTCTCTGTAAATGTGGCAAAGACCAAAGTAGTATGCTAGTGGGCATCTACTCCCCTATCTCATATACCAGCTTTCACCATCTCTGACAAACCACTTGCAATAGTAGAATCCTCCAAATACCAGGACAGTTTCCTCTCTGACCAGTGCAGCATCGAAAGCGAGATACAAAACAAACAGTCAAAAACTAAAATCAAACAGGCATCTTTTATTTTCTTCTTTTTTTACTTATTTATACAGGGGCAGTCTCACTGAGAGCAATGCTCTCTTTTTCAGGAGCGCCCTGTTCACATTCACACACACACACACACACACACACACACACACACACACACACACACACACACATTCACACCTGGAAGCTGACCAGTAAAACCACAGTCTGATGATGATCTGCTGGCCACTGAGCAGCTCCACTGGAGCGGTTGGCGTTAAGGGCCTTGCTCAAGTGCATCTCAGTGGTGGTGATGAGGGAGGGGCAAGCGCTGCCTTTTCACTTTCCCCACCCAGGTTTATCCTGCCGGTCCCGAGGATTGAACCGACGACCTTCCGGTCACGAGCTCGTAAGCTCGCTTCTTTTGGCAGACTCAGGAGAAGTCTTTCAAAATAAAGACCTCAACTTCTACACCAAAATATCTGCTTAGCTGGCAGACGTCATGACAACTCTCCTCTCCAGCTGTAAGGCGTGAACGCTGTACTGTAGTAGGGCTGGGTATTGGCAAGGACCTCACGATACGATACGTATCACGATACATGGGTCGCGATACGATTGTATCACGATACATTGCGATACAATACATATTGCGATATATTGCAATACTCTAGACAATTTACTCAAAATTAAATAATAGAGCTAAAGATACAACACACTGTGTACCACCCAGGTAGTGTAATAATATGTACATCACTTTATACTGATAAGTTAGTGGACAAATTTAGTTAAAACTACTGAGTGTTGAGTGTTACTGAACGCATCGATATGGGAAATATCGATACAGTATCGATTAGGGGTGGGAATCACCAGATGCAGAGGCCTGGCATGGCATGCAATTTTTTTTCATTTTTTTTTCCATATCGATACTTGGCGTCCAAGTATCGATACAGTATCAGGAAATAAAATATCACGATATATTTCCGTATCGATTATATTGCCCAGCCCTACTGTACTGTCGCCACCTCAGGATGCATGAGGCCTTCCATATCAGATGTCTGCAACACATCCTGAGGATAACCTGGCATGACCAAGTGCCCCATAATGCAACACTCCACAAGACCAACTGCATCAGTATGGAGGCTACCATCACCCAACACCAACTTGGCCGCCTCGAGGAAACAAACATAAAAAAAGTTATATAATTACACAAACGTTTCCCCTCAAAACGATCACTTCTAGCCCATATAATAGTGTGGCCGTGTGTGTATTTTCGTGATGAGATTGTTTTGGTGTGTTCTGTATTTTATGTGGTCGAGCGAGGCTGTGTTTATCTGGAGAGAGAGAGTGCCGGTAAACCCTTCAAACACAGGGATTAAATGTTACTTTCTGATAGTTTACATTTCAAAAGTAGGCCTGTGCACATCCCACCTTCATCCAGGTGCAGGGCAAAAGGCGTGATATTCAGTAGGAGAGAATGAATGTCCGCACACCGGTTAAGCTCCCATAATGGGAGCTTAACCGAGCTACTTTGGGAGCTACTTTCTGATAGTTTCACAGCGGTTATCTTATAAAAACACAGACACACATACCTCCAGACAATCAAATTATGAGGTCCAAATAGCTCAAACCCCGATCTGGGAAGAAGCTCCATTTCCTGGTTTTACTCCGCGGTCCGCACTGACTCGCTCTGCTGAGAGATCCTCTCTCAGAACATCTTAGCAATGCTATTGGCTGGGCTGTTGCACTGTGAGTGATGTTATTGGCTGGTCGCTATCAGGTGGCAATACATCCCACATGGGATGTACCTGCCCAAATTTGTCCGTGTGTGTGTGTGTGTGTGTGTGTGTGTGTGTGTGTGTGTGTGTGTGTCACCATCATTGTCCCTCTTTGTCTTCTTCCACTTATAGAGCAGCAGCAGACTGATCCAGACAACCACGACCACCACTGTCACACAGATCACCAACACCTGCAAGTCAACTGGGTGAGAGACTTAGAGGGAGAGTGGGGAAGATGGGAGAGAGGGGGTTGGGCAGAGAGAGGGAGCAAATCAGGGGCATATTATTATGATTATCAAGTTCTATTTTTATTATTACTATTGTTATCATTATCCGAGTCCAAATTATTTTATTCGGCCATAGTATGTTTGCACATATAAACCACTCAGTACAATACAAAGAAAAATGCAATAACAACACAATAAAAATGCATAAGTTTAAACATTATACAAGATATGGACAGAGTATTTACAGCCAAATGTGGCAGAGTACAAAGTTAGCAAGGCAAAGTGACAGTTACAGTACAAGGTTGGCAGTAATACAGTTTCTAGAGTTGACAATTTTAGCAAAATATAAACACGATACAAATAAGAGTTAACAGGTTCTACTCACAGGTTATATGCATGAGTTGCATTGTATCGCACATGTTAACTGCCTAGGGTGGTGGGAGGTGCAACATCAGTGCAGGAGCACAGTGCATTGTGTGTTTGTGTGAGTAACAGAGTGGAGGGGGAGATGTTTGTGGGTATGTGCCGGAGGAAGCATGGTGCTAGTCTACGGCTCTCGCCAGATCGGCAGAGGGTGGAGCAGCGACCCGGAAGCAACGGGAAATTGGCCAAGTACAATAGACCCTTTTTATGTTTGTAAACAGTGATTATGTATTTTGTGGGTGGAGCCGAACTGGTTAACACAGCAACGCATTTATCCTTTGCTCATTGGACGCTTAAAGAGTCTACCACTACACCACTGACAAGGTCATTATATTAGCAACATCCTGACCACCTGTGGCTTCATTGGTGCATACCCCACTAGTTATCATGAAAGTACACTTCCCTCCACATCATAATACGTGCAGCATGCTTGAACATGGTGATATGAGCCTGGCCTACAAGCCTATCTAATTATTCCCTCACAGCAACATTGCTCACCCTTCCAAAATTCCACCTCCTGGTTTAAAACCTGTTCCTGCTCTAGGAACTCAGTAACTTTAGCCCTGCAGTCATACAGGTCCTTCCTTTTGTAGTTATTATTTTGCATTTGCCACTTTCTTAGAAAAGGCTTGGTTGATGAGGAGGAATGAAATGTATAGATAAAATAAGAAAAAGAAAATGTATATATTTTGTGTAACTGTGTCATATAATCCCATGTGGGATTTTCCACAATGTGGCATGACACGCAAATAAAATAATTATTCATATTCATTCATTCATTCATTCATTCATTCATTCATTCATTCATATTACTACAGAGGGAGTCCTTTCTCTTGTCTAAATTCATTTTATCCAAACCCTCACAAAGGTCCTGAATCCTGCAGCTGCTTTGTGCCTTATAGACCCTTGGACATCACAGGGGTAGTTGCGAATGCATCGCGGTATCCAAAAATCTCAGGAACTCCAGCTGAAACGAGAGAGATCCCTGGAATACAGGAAAAAGACGTCTTGTGCCGTATATGTATAGATGCTGGACATTCCCACTAGGAATAGGACGATGTCCGGCACTGCAACTTTGGCGATGCATTGGATCCTAGACCCATCCTGACAGTGAGTACGGGTCAGGAAACCTCACTCCATTGAAAGAGTTAGCTTATTTGTGTAAGATAACCTGTCTGTTGCTGGCAAAGCTTTAAAATACGTGGAGGAGGTTTCAGGATCTTCCATATTTATATGACAGCTGAACCGCTAGTTGTCCCTTTCTGCAACGAGTTCAGCTCCGCCCACAAAATACGTAATCGCTGTTTACAAACAGTGAACGGGTCTATAGGATTAAGTTCCTCAGTCTAAGTTCATCTGTGTCTCTGTACTTTCTGCAAATGACTCTCTCTGCTCACTGACATCCTGAACACAATCAGCCTCGCCCTCATCAGCACTGAAACTGTCTGTACCTGCGTGACATGCCACATCCTGTGCTTTTGGAAACCGAAAAACTGCCCTGTCATCTCCAAGTCATGACCATGCATCTTTCTGGCCTCCACATGAGCCTGACACACATCTCACACTACAACACTACAAAGTACACTACAATAGCTTTCAAGTTGAAGTTATGACACAAATATCAACGTGGTAGTTCTCAACGTGGGGTCCGGGGACCACCAGGGGTCGTTTCAAGGGATTCCAGCAGTCCCTGTGGGTGGCTAGAGCGGACGTCTGGAATCCACTGAGAGCAGCAGCACCACGGTCCGGTTCTAATCTGGTTCTGTTCCCTCTTCCACTCGGCTTCCAACCCCACTGGGAGCGCTTCACGAGCTGAACGTTTTGACTGGCAGTTTAGTTTTTTTTACCTGATTTGGTCATTTATCCTATATATTATATATATATATTATATATATATATAATTGTTCTTCTACCCATGGATGGATTACTGAACGGACCAACCGGGCACTGCATGGCCCAGAGGCCCAAGAGATGAGGGGGGCTTAACCCAGAGCTCATCAGACATGCTGATGCTGTCAATAACTTTACATTTAGTCATTCATATTATTTAACCTATAATATTGTGTCTTTACTTGGTGCATTGTGGTAGGGCGGGGGGTGGGGGGTGAGAGGGGATTTCTATGAAATGCCCCCCGCCCAGGCTTCTATGAAGCAACATTTCTCTGAGCTGTGACACAGGAAGGTGTGATAACGCCTCTTGTTCTACCTAACCTCATCCTGTTTAGCAGAGCTCTCTGTTTCTCAGTATTGCTCAAGGTTTCCTGCCTGTCAGTGTCTCTCTCACACACTCACATGCAAACACCACCTGACTCAAGCTGTTTTTTTATATACGTATCTCTCTTCTAATGTACGTTCAGTAAATGAAGGGGGGTGGATATCTGTATCTGTATCCAGGCACCCTTTGTCTCTGCCTACTGTATGCTTCTTTAGCTAGACTATACCCCAGTGATACTCAACTTGCGGCTCGGGGGCCAGATGTGGCCCGTGATAGGGTGCAGAGTGACCCCCCGATCATTTTCTAATGAACTAATGTGAAATAAAGTTTGACTGAGCTCCAGCTAAATTGTCAAATACAGCCGTCTGCTCGCCACTCAGGCACTTATATGTACTTAACTAACTTAGCCTAACTAACTTAACCTAACTAACTATCCTGTGTGCACAACATTGTCAGACTAAACTCCGGCTGACACCCCAAAAACCTACAATCTGATACTGTACAGAAAAAAATGTATTAATGTTTGGCCTCCTATCATTATGCAAAAGTGGCCCCCGGAGAAAGCAAGTTGAGTATCCCTGCTATACCCCGTTCAAGACAACTTGGACCAGCGGAAAAAATGGGTTCCGACCTGTAAAAAGTGAATTGAACGGTCGTCCAGGCCGGAATTACAGCTCGGAAATTCGGGTATCATTCAGAGCTCCGCTTGGTCCAAGTTGACATCACAGCCACATCAAAATGGTGACTTGTATCGTTAATGGTAATCACAGAATTATTAACATCCCATATTGTCCCACACAAACTCTTGTCCCACATTTGGTTTGCTGGGATCTGGTCTCACCCTATTCATTTTCATTCATTTCTTTTCTCTTTTTTTTTCTTCCATTTATTAATTAAGGACTGCACAACAAAGTCGGCAGAATTTGCTTTCGGTACAGCATATTACAGCACATTAACTACTGTGTCAGCAAAATACATGGACAGTACAGATATCAAACAGTACACAGACAGTACAGGTAGCATATAAAGACAAATACAGGACATTCAACATGAACAGAAATTGTGGATGGGGTATTGCTTCAGGAGTGAGTGGAGTTCAGTGACCTGATGGCTGTGGGGCAAAAAGCTGTTTTGGTGGATATGAATGTGTAGCACCGGGCCAGAGGGCAGCAGTTGGAACAGGTGGTTAGCTGGATGAGATGCATCAGAAACTATCTTTTGTGCTCTTGTGATTGTGCGTTTATGGTAGAGTGAGTCTAATGATGAGAGGGGGGTGCCTGGATTTTTGATGCTTTTTATGCGTCCGTGCGTACGGCCAGGGGCGGTTTTAGCATCAGAGCTTTGGGTGGGCTCAGCCCACCCAAAGGTCATGGACCACTGAACCCCTAGGGGGGTCCGGGGGCATGCCCCCCGGGAAGAAAATTTTGTACAGTTTCAAGTAAAAATGGATCAAACTGGCGCACTTTGAGATCAAAATGAAGAGACTAGATCTATGAAGAACTACACACATCAATATCTTCTTTACCGTTCTGTGGTTTTACAGCAATGAAAAAATAATTGTTTCCCTATATATACTATATATATTCTGCATACAGGTTACTATATGGTAGAATTATGCTTGCATAAATAATACCAAAATCACTTCAGGGGAGTTTCAAGTAAAGTAACATTTTGCTTTGTAGGCAAAACAAAAGTAAAATTAAATCAAAAGGGAACTTCCTAACTTATTGGCTGGAATAATATTCCGACAAGATAATAATATACTGTAAGCACTAAAACAGGAGTTTGCAGTCAACTAGTTGAAATTAATATGTGGCAGTATTTGTGGGCGTCAAAATCTATGTAGGGTGTACCACCACAAATAGATCAGTGTATGGGAAACACTGACTATTAAATTGTGTGACTAGAAAGACACCAATAAATCTGAGAAAATGTACTTTAATTTTGAAAAACAGCACTACAACGGTGGCATTACAAATGGTATTATGAAATTATTGTGTGAAAAAACAAGAATGGCACTTTTTTCATGAACTTTAAGCAGAAAATTAAAAAATAGTTTTAAAGCAAAAATAAATAATAAATAAAGATCATTTTAACATTGGCTCAACCAGCCCATCTTACTGACCACCAGGGGTCCTGGTCCTTAATCCCTTTTTATTACTCCCATGCCACTGGTACTGTACACAAACAAGGCTGTTTAAATATCTGCCTTGCACTCCCTTAGAGCAGGGGTGTCAGACTCATATTAGGTAGAGGGCCGGATTTGTTCAACTGAGACCTCATGGGGGCCGGATTTTTTTTTTACTAAAATCAATTCGACTCATTTATCCATTTACTTCACAAAAGAAATACTGCTCTTTCCATTTCTCTTGAAACTGCCTGCATTCCGTGTCAACCTTTCTCTTTTTCGACAGCATCTTGTTCAGGGGCGGACTGGGATCATAATTCAGGCCGGGCATTAGATACCAAGCAGGCCAGGCCGATACGGGCCGACGCGCGTGCCGGCGTCAGAAAAATTTGGTCCGTTTAAAGCTCAATTTGGGCCGTTTGAAGCCAGATGTGGGCCGTTTGAAGCCCAATTTGGGTAGTTTAAAGCCCAATTTGGGCCGTTTGACGCCCGATTTGGGCCGTTTGAAGCCCAATTCGGGCCGTTTGAAGCCCAATTTGGGCCAAGTCCAATTTTACAATAAGATGCACCCACTTTAATCCTGAATAAAGTAATAAAACCACTAGTAAACCAGTAGGCGGCGCCTGGCCTGCTGTTCAGTGAGTGGCCTGACTGCGGGCACAATTTTTTTTTTTTTTTTTTTTTTGCAGGCCAGGCCAGGCCACCGGGCATTTGCCCGACGTGCCCGATTATGCAGTCCGCGCCTGATCTTGTTGATTCTTTTGTTTTTTGGTAGGTAGCTGAATGCGCGATTCAATTCCAGCGTTGCATCATGGCGGCTTTGTTTACACCTGATGACCTACTGACATACTTCCTTGTAGTGCAGGTTAATTAACTTATGAATGAACTCTTAGCTTGCTTATTAGCCACACGTAGTTCATGATAATGGGGTGCGAATTTAATAATAATAATAATATATATATATATATTTTTTAATATTCCAAAACATCTCGCGGGCCGGATGAAACCTGCCCGTGGGCCGGATCCGGCCCGCGGGCCGTATCTCTGACATCCCTGCCTTAGAGGGAAATAACAAGCCTGTAAGAACTTTTATTGAGATACTGAACTAACATCACAGCAAGACATAAGTGATGCCATGCACGCATGTTAAGCTATCGTCATCATCACATCAGACAGGCTGTGTAAAGCAGCCACTTGCGATTCTGAAGGGCTTAATTTCATTCAGATAACAAGGGACCCGTTTGAAAATGTTTGTCACTTATGCCCATATGTTTCTCAAAAAACATCACATCCATTTACACCCGCTTACTGCGAGCTAGCATGACATGGCTGGCTGGTGCCATGGTAGCCTACCTACCTTCCTCCAGTCCACCTGTTTGTCTGGCAGGCACAGCGACAAGTTCTTTTGTTTAGCCTACGACAACGTTACGTGCTAATTTGCATATCAATATGCGCTAATTAACTAACTACTAACGACTCTGACTGCTCAATGCTCACCTCAGTTTCATTGATCATGAGTGGGGAGAACGATTGTGTGAAATGTGGAGGACCACTTCGCTGCTGTACTGTGTGTGTGACCTGTGTGAAGTGATGTGGGATTAGGCAGATAGATGGAGGAGGGAGCGCCTGTGCAGCCGCGGTTCTAGAAACTTTTCGGGTGGGCTGAACCCCCCCTAAATTTTTGTCTCAGCCCACCCTAAGAACATAGAGGGGGGGGGGGGAACATGCACACAGCGCATTGAGTGTAGTCAGAAACTGCTACTAATGACCACCATGGATTTGGAGAGGGATTAAAAAAAAAAAAAAAAAAAAAAAAAGTTTTTTTGCCTCTATTTTTTTGGGTGGGCTGAGACTATTTTTGGGTGGGCTAAAGCCCACCCAAAAACGGCCTAGAACCGCCCCTGCGTACGGCCGTCCGTACGGATGTCCGTCCGTCCGTCCGTCCGTCCGTCCGTCCGTACGGATGTTTGTTAACGCCATATCTGAGGAACGCCTTGACGGAATTTCATCAGATTCGCCTTAAACATTCACTTAGGCTCAAGGATGATCTGATTAGATTTTGGTGGTCAAAGGTCAAAGGTCAAGGTCACTATGACCTCTCAAACGCCATTTTCAAGCTTGTTAACGCGATATCTGAGGAACGCCTGGACGGAATTTCATCAGATTCGCCTTAAACATTCACTTAGGCTCAAGGATGATCTGATTAGATTTTGGTGGTCAAAGGTCAAAGGTCAAGGTCACTGTGACCTCTCGAACGCCATTTTCAAGCTTGTTAACGCGATATCTGAGGAACGCCTGGACGGAATTTCATCAGATTCGCCTTAAACATTCACTTAGGCTCAAGGATGATCTGATTAGATTTTGGTGGTCAAAGGTCAAAGGTCAAGGTCACTGTGACCTCTCGAACGCCATTTTCAAGCTTGTTAACGCGATATCTGAGGAACGCCTGGACGGAATTTCATCAGATTCGCCTTAAACATTCACTTAGGCTCAAGGATGATCTGATTAGATTTTGGTGGTCAAAGGTCGAGGTCACTGTGACCTCTCGAACGCCATTTTCAAGCTTGTTAACGCGATATCTGAGGAACGCCTGGACGGAATTTCATCAGATTCGCCTTAAACATTCACTTAGGCTCAAGGATGATCTGATTAGATTTTGGTGGTCAAAGGTCAAAGGTCAAGGTCACTGTGACCTCTCGAACGCCATTTTCAAGCTTGTTAACGCGATATCTGAGGAACGCCTGGACGGAATTTCATCAGATTCGCCTTAAACATTCACTTAGGCTCAAGGATGATCTGATTAGATTTTGGTGGTCAAAGGTCAAAGGTCAAGGTCACTGTGACCTCTCGAACGCCATTTTCAAGCTTGTTAACGCGATATCTGAGGAACGCCTGGACGGAATTTCATCAGATTCGCCTTAAACATTCACTTAGGCTCAAGGATGATCTGATTAGATTTTGGTGGTCAAAGGTCAAAGGTCAAGGTCACTGTGACCTCTCGAACACCATTTTCAAGCTTGTTAACGCGATATCTGAGGAACGCCTGGACGGAATTTCATCAGATTCGCCTTAAACATTCACTTAGGCTCAAGGATGATCTGATTAGATTTTGGTGGTCAAAGGTCAAAGGTCAAGGTCACTGTGACCTCTCGAACGCCATTTTCAAGCTTGTTAACGCGATATCTGAGGAACGCCTGGATGGAATTTCATCAGATTTGCCTTAAACATTCACTTAGGCTCAAGGATGATCTGATTAGATTTTGGTGGTCAAAGGTCAAGGTCACTGTGACCTCTCCAACGCCATTTTCAAGCTTGTTAACGCGATATCTGAGGAACGCCTGGACGGAATTTCATCAGATTCGCCTTAAACATTCACTTAGGCTCAAGGATGATCTGATTAGATTTTGGTGGTCAAAGGTCAAAGGTCAAGGTCACTGTGACCTCTCAAACGCCATTTTCAAGCTTGTTAACGCCATATCTGAGGAACACCTGGACGGAATTTCATCAGATTCGCCTTAAACATTCACTTAGGCTCAAGGATGATCTGATTTGATTTTGGTGGTCAAAGGTCAAGGTCACTGTGACCTCTCGAACGCCATTTTCAAGCTTGTTAACGCGATATCTGAGGAACGCCTGGATGGAATTTCATCAGATTCGCCTTAAACATTCACTTAGGCTCAAGGATGATCTGATTAGATTTTGGTGGTCAAAGGTCAAGGTCACTGTGACCTCTCGAACGCCATTTTCAAGCTTGTTAATGCGATATCTGAGGAATGCCTGGACGGAATTTCATCAGATTCACCTTAAACATTCACTTAGGCTCAAGGATGATCTGTTTAGATTTTGGTGGTCAAAGGTCAAGGTCACTGTGACCTCTCAAACGCCATTTTCAAGCTTGTTAACGCCATATCTGAGGAACGCCTGGACGGAATTTCATCAGATTCGCCTTAAACATTCACTTAGGCTCAAGGATGAACTGATTCCATTTTGGTTATCAAAGGTCAAAGGTCAAGGTCACAGTGACCTAACAAATGCCATTTTCAAGCTCGGTAACGCCATATCTCAGTAACACATTGACTAAATTTCTTCACATTTGGCTCAAATATCCAATTCTGCACAGAAACGCCTTGATGCAATTTCTTCCTATTTGGCTCCAACATCCACTTGGACTCAAGAATGAACTAATGGCGGAGGCATAAGTCCGCGTTGCGGTCGTTCTAGTTTGATTATGCGTTGAAGTTTACTGTGTGATTGATTGTCCAGACTGCCGTACCAAACTGTGATGGATGAGGTGAGGATGCTTTCTAGGATGGCTGTATAGAACTGGAGGAGGAGATTATGTTTGACTTTGAATTTTTTGAGCTGCCGGAGGTGGAATAGTCTTTGATTGGCCTTTTTATGCCTCCGCCGGCGATAGCCAGGCCGGAGGCATTATGGATCCGGGTTGTCCGTCCGTACGTACGTCCGTCCGTCCGTCCGTCCGTCCGTCCGTCCGTACGATGTTTGTTAACGCGATATCTGAGGAAAGCCTGGACGGAATTTCATCAGATTCGCCTTAAACATTCACTTAGGCTCAAGGATGATCTGATTAGATTTTGGTGGTCAAAGGTCAAAGGTCAAGGTCACTGTGACCTCTCGAACGCCATTTTCAAGCTTGTTAACGCGATATCTGAGGAACGCCTGGACGGAATTTCATCAGATTCGCCTTAAACATTCACTTAGGCTCAAGGATGATCTGATTAGATTTTGGTGGTCAAAGGTCAAAGGTCGGAGGTACGGTGGTGCAGTGGTAAGCACTATCGCCTCACAGCTCGAAGGTCGTGGGTTCGATTCCCACCTGGGCCGATGTGAACACTGAAGGAATGCGTGCCCGTCCGCATGTCCTCGAGTGCCCACCACCCGGGTGGGGGTCGGCAAAATGGCCTTTCTGTGTGGAGTTTGCATGTTCTCCCCGTGCCTCCCGGGGGTCTCCTTCATATAGGAACCCCCTTCACAAAAACATGCAACATCCTGGTTGCTTATATGGTTCCTCCTCTGATCGTTAAGGGCGCCTGTTCAGAGGGAGGGGAACTGGTTGGAATAGCGTGAACCTCCCACGTGCTATGTCCTACCGGTGAAGCTTCCTCGGGCAGGTGAAAAGAAGCGGCTGACTTGACTGCCCATGTCTCGGAGGATGCATGGAATCAGTCTCGGCTCTCCCCAGATCGGCAGAGGATGGAGTAGCAACCAGGATTGAGTAATTCAAATGAGCACTAAACGGGGGATAAAAATGGGATAAAAAAATCGGGAAAAAAAAGGTCAAAGGTCAAGGTCACTGTGACCTCTCGAACGCCATTTTCAAGCTTGTTAACGCGATATCTGAGGAACGCCTGGACGGAATTTCATCAGATTCGCCTTAAACATTCACTTAGGCTCAAGGATGATCTGATTAGATTTTGGTGGTCAAAGGTCGAGGTCACTGTGACCTCACGAACGCCATTTTCAAGCTTGTTAACGCGATATCTGAGGAACGCCTGGACGGAATTTCATCAGATTCGCCTTAAACATTCACTTAGGCTCAAGGATGATCTGATTAGATTTTGGTGGTCAAAGGTCAAAGGTCAAGGTCACTGTGACCTCTCGAACGCCATTTTCAAGCTTGTTAACGCGATATCTGAGGAACGCCTGGACGGAATTTCATCAGATTCGCCTTAAACATTCACTTAGGCTCAAGGATGATCTGATTAGATTTTGGTGGTCATAGGTCAAAGGTCAAGGTCACTGTGACCTCTCGAACGCCATTTTCAAGCTTGTTAACGCGATATCTGAGGAACGCCTGGACGGAATTTCATCAGATTCGCCTTAAACATTCACTTAGGCTCAAGGATGATCTGATTAGATTTTGGTGGTCAAAGGTCGAGGTCACTGTGACCTCTCGAACGCCATTTTCAAGCTTGTTAACGCGATATCTGAGGAACGCCTGGACGGAATTTCATCAGATTCGCCTTAAACATTCACTTAGGCTCAAGGATGATCTGATTAGATTTTGGTGGTCAAAGGTCAAAGGTCAAGGTCACTGTGACCTCTCGAACGCCATTTTCAAGCTTGTTAACGCGATATCTGAGGAACGCCTGGACGGAATTTCATCAGATTCGCCTTAAACATTCACTTAGGCTCAAGGATGATCTGATTAGATTTTGGTGGTCAAAGGTCAAGGTCACTGTGACCTCTCGAACGCCATTTTCAAGCTTGTTAACGCGATATCTGAGGAACGCCTGGACGGAATTTCATCAGATTCGCCTTAAACATTCACTTAGGCTCAAGGATGATCTGATTAGATTTTGGTGGTCAAAGGTCAAAGGTCAAGGTCACTGTGACCTCTCGAACGCCATTTTCAAGCTTGTTAACGCGATATCTGAGGAACGCCTGGACGGAATTTCATCAGATTCGCCTTAAACATTCACTTAGGCTCAAGGATGATCTGATTAGATTTTGGTGGTCAAAGGTCAAAGGTCAAGGTCACTGTGACCTCTCGAACACCATTTTCAAGCTTGTTAACGCGATATCTGAGGAACGCCTGGACGGAATTTCATCAGATTCGCCTTAAACATTCACTTAGGCTCAAGGATGATCTGATTAGATTTTGGTGGTCAAAGGTCAAAGGTCAAGGTCACTGTGACCTCTCGAACGCCATTTTCAAGCTTGTTAACGCGATATCTGAGGAACGCCTGGACGGAATTTCATCAGATTTGCCTTAAACATTCACTTAGGCTCAAGGATGATCTGATTAGATTTTGGTGGTCAAAGGTCAAGGTCACTGTGACCTCTCCAACGCCATTTTCAAGCTTGTTAACGCGATATCTGAGGAACGCCTGGACGGAATTTCATCAGATTCGCCTTAAACATTCACTTAGGCTCAAGGATGATCTGATTAGATTTTGGTGGTCAAAGGTCAAAGGTCAAGGTCACTGTGACCTCTCAAACGCCATTTTCAAGCTTGTTAACGCCATATCTGAGGAACACCTGGACGGAATTTCATCAGATTCGCCTTAAACATTCACTTAGGCTCAAGGATGATCTGATTTGATTTTGGTGGTCAAAGGTCAAAGGTCAAGGTCACTGTGACCTCTCAAACGCCATTTTCAAGCTTGTTAACGCCATATCTGAGGAACACCTGGACGCAATTTCATCAGATTCGCCTTAAACATTCACTTAGGCTCAAGGATGATCTGATTAGATTTTGGTGGTCAAAGGTCAAGGTCACTGTGACCTCTCGAACGCCATTTTCAAGCTTGTTAATGCGATATCTGAGGAATGCCTGGACGGAATTTCATCAGATTCACCTTAAACATTCACTTAGGCTCAAGGATGATCTGTTTAGATTTTGGTGGTCAAAGGTCAAGGTCACTGTGACCTCTCAAACGCCATTTTCAAGCTTGTTAACGCCATATCTGAGGAACGCCTGGACGGAATTTCATCAGATTCGCCTTAAACATTCACTTAGGCTCAAGGATGAACTGATTCCATTTTGGTTATCAAAGGTCAAAGGTCAAGGTCACAGTGACCTAACAAATGCCATTTTCAAGCTCGGTAACGCCATATCTCAGTAACACATTGACTAAATTTCTTCACATTTGGCTCAAATATCCAATTCTGCACAGAAACGCCTTGATGCAATTTCTTCCTATTTGGCTCCAACATCCACTTGGACTCAAGAATGAACTAATGGCGGAGGCATAAGTCCGCGTTGCGGTCGTTCTAGTTTGATTATGCGTTGAAGTTTACTGTGTGATTGATTGTCCAGACTGCCGTACCAAACTGTGATGGATGAGGTGAGGATGCTTTCTAGGATGGCTGTATAGAACTGGAGGAGGAGATTATGTTTGACTTTGAATTTTTTGAGCTGCCGGAGGTGGAATAGTCTTTGATTGGCCTTTTTATGCCTCCGCCGGCGATAGCCAGGCCGGAGGCATTATGGATCCGGGTTGTCCGTCCGTACGTACGTCCGTCCGTCCGTCCGTCCGTCCGTCCGTACGATGTTTGTTAACGCGATATCTGAGGAAAGCCTGGACGGAATTTCATCAAATTTGCCTCAAACATCGACTTACACTCAAGGATGATCTGATTAGATTTTGGTGGTCAAAGGTCAAAGGTCAAGGTCACTGTGACCTCTCGAACGCCATTTTCAGGCTTGTTAACGCGATATCTCAGGAATGCCTTGACAGAATTTAATCAAACTTGTCTCAAACATCGACTTGGACTCAAGGATGAACTGATTAGATTTTGGTGGCCAAAGGTCAAGGTCACTGTGACCTCTCGAACGCCATTTTCAAGCTTGTTAACGTGATATCTCAGGAATGCCTTGACGGAATTTAATCAAACTTGTCTCAAACATCGACTTGGACTCAAGGATGAACTGATTAGATTTTGCTGGTCAAAGGTCAAAGGTCAAGGTCACTGTCACCTCTCAAACACCATTTTCCAGCTTGTTAACGCGATATCGCACAAATGCCTTGACGGAATTTCATCAAATTTGCCTCAAACATCGCCTTAGACTCAAGGATGATCTGATTAGATTTTGGTGGTCAAAGGTCAAAGGTCAAGGTGAGCTCTCGAACGCCATTTTCAAGCTTGTTAACGCGATATCTCAAGAATGCCTTGACCGAATTTAATCAAACTTGTCTCAAACATCGACTTGGACTCAAGGATGAACTGATTACATTTTGGTGGTCAAAGTTCAAGGTCACTGTGACCTCTCACACACCCAATTTCCAAGCTCTGTAACGCAACATCACAGGAGTGCCTTGACGGAATATCTTCCAATTTGCCTCAAATGGCGATTTGGACTCCAGAATGAACTAATGGCGGAGGCATAAGTCCGCGTTGTGGTCGTTCTAGTTGATTATGTGACTGGTGTTATCGTGCCATTTGAGTGTGAGTATTCATTATGTAAATTTTTATAATAGTAGACTGCCTTATTTCATGATGTGTAGAAAGACGGTGTGAGTCATATTGCTCCTTGTGTGAGTTGTTTTGTGGGCTGGGGATGTTATCTTCCTGACGTGTGGCATGTGAAGCTGTAAGCATGTCAGCTTTCTATTGATTTGGTAGTGTTGTGTTTGGGTTACAGCTTGGTCGCCTATTTGGTAAATGGTAAATGGTAAATGGACTGCATTTATATAGCGCTTTTATCCAAAGCGCTTTACAATGTGCCTACATTCACCCATTCACACACCGAAGGCGGCCAGCTGCCACGCAGGGTGCTGGCACAGCCCTCCGGAGCAATTTGGGGTTCAGTGTCTTGCCCAAGGACACTTCGACATGCGGACTGGAGGAGCCGGGGATCGAACCACCGACCTTCTGGTTAGTGGACGACACGCTCTACCTCCTGAGCCACAGCCGCCCCTATTTGCTGTTGTTGATAGTGATGGTGAGATGCCTAATTCTGATAGTTGTGCTTTATGGTATATTTACAGTACATTTATGGACAGTGAATTGAAGCATTGGAACAAATCCTTACTCTGTGGCATGCAGTAGACCACAAATAGATTTTGACCACCACAAATAGATTTTGACTGCCATATATTCATTTCAACTAGTTGACTACGAACTATTGCTTTAGGACTTATAAGTAGGGATGTCCCGATCACATTTTTTTTGCTCCCGATCCGATCCCGATCATGTGATTTTGAGTATCTGCCGATACCGATTTTTCCCGATCCGATCTTTCGGCAATGCATTAAGAAAAAAGAAAAGAAAAAACTGCAATCAAGTTGACCCTTAAGATTGTTTTTTTATTTAACAGTATCCAACTAACTATCCATTATATCCAACATGGATATGGCTTTTTTATTTAACAGTATTCATTATATCCAACATGGATTCAAAATTTAAAACAAAATAAAATAAAGCTTATCAGTGGTGCACCACAAAATAACCATGTAAACTAAAACAAATGATGTGCAGAATAGTGCAATAACAATGTAAATCAGGAAATGCGTTTGTTTTGGTAAATTCTTCTGCTCTGTGCGACACTAAATAAATGAATGATGATATGTAATTTAAAACCAAAACTAAGGCCTCAGGATGAGTTTAAGACGTGAACATGGTCATGTTTGTTGAATTAAAAAATAAAAATAAAAAAAAATAAAAAAAAATACTCCCGATCCCGATTCCGATCTTCTAAAAATCACGTGATCGGCCCCGATCTCCGATCACGTGATCGGATCGGGACATCCCTACTTATAAGTATTGTCTTGGCTGAACATCATTGCAATCAAATGGCTACAAATCATGTTACTTTGTACTTGAGTTCTCCCCTGGAAGTGATTTTGGTATATGGGCCATTGTTTTTAAGCAAACGGTATTCTACCATAGTGACTTGTAATAGGGAGACAATTATTTGTCCATCATTATAAAGCCACAGAACAGTAAAGAGGATATTAATGTGATGTGTGTAGTTCTTAATAGATCTAGCCTCTTCATTTAGATCTCAAACTGCACCAGATTGATCAATTTTACTTTAAAATGTAAAAACAAATCTGCCCCTGGACCCCCCTCGAGGCTCCAAGATCAGCCACATTCTCATTAGGGACTGAACACCCCTAGAGGTCTGATCCTAACATCGGCCCTGCATAGATTTAAGCAATAGATCACTCATGCTTCTTCTTGTGCTAAAACACCCTTAGGTGTAGTATAATCAACACAGTCTCCCAAAAATTGTAAAATAGCAACGTTTTGGACCAACGTTGCTATTTTACAAATAATTTCAATTCCAAAATTGTAAAATGGTAACGTTTTAGGGTTATGGTCTGGGGAGTTTAGGGTTGGGGTCTGGGGAGAGGTTAGGGTCTGGGTTAGGGTTAGGTGTGGGGGGTGGGAGAGGTCAGGTTAGAGGGGTCCCCGGGGTCAGAGACCCCCGGAAAAAACGTTTTTTGGAGATGGTATAATGAGCCTGAAGTGATCTATTGCTTTTATAAAACGGTTACCAAGTATGGCAGTTTAATACCGGATTCTTCCCTGGTATCACGGAGTTGATCCTAGTATTAAATTGTTCCTTAGCTTTGTATCACTCCACTTCTGTTGCACAGCTATACAGAGTTCACAGGAGGCGCTCTCAATGCGCTGAAATCATTTAATTCTGAAGTCCAGACTTTTTAGGAACTAGCTCAGCGGGCTCGCCCGTCCTGCAGCTCGCCGAGCTGGTCCTGTAGCTCGCATTCGCAGCTCGGCTGCTGTGTGGCCAATCAGACCAGGGAGCATCACTGATGATGTCAGATTTATGACATCACTGATGATGTTACAGATGGATTTATGACATCACTGATGATGTCACAGTGGGATTTCAACAGTGGGATTTATGAGGGATTTATGACATCACTGATGATGTCACAGTGAGATTTATGACATCACTGATGTCACAGTGGGATTTATGATATCACTGATGATGTCACAGTGGGATTTATGACATCACTGATTATGTCACAGTGGGATTTATGAGATCACAGTGGGACAATCACAGTGGGACAGAGAAATAGAGAAACAAACAGACAGAGCCCTAGCTCCCATTTATATACTGACTGATGATGGGCGCAATGTTTGAAATGTTCCATCTTCATAGTACCTATGACGCTACTAGAGTGCTGCGCTCCCAGAATACTCTTGGTTCCCAGAATGGGAGGCAGAGCCTTCCGCTACCAGGCTCCCCTTCTTTGGAACCACTAGGAATCGAGCGCGATACGCCCGCTATGTGGGCTCGCCTGTCCTGCAGCTCGCCCATCAGTGGGATTTATGACATCACTGATGATGTCACAGTAGGATGTATGGCATCACTGATGATGTCACAGTGGGACTTATGACATCACTGGGATTTATGACATCACTGATGATGTCACAGTGGGATTTATGACATCACAGATGATGTCACAGTGGGATTTATGACATGACAGTGGGACAATCACAGTGTGACAGAGAAACAAACAGCCCCAGCTCCCATTTATATACTGATGATGATGAAGATGTTCCAGTGTCAATCCTGGAGGCAGACACCCTCTCCACATTTAAAGGCCCATTCCGTCAATTGTCACTGTTACTGACGCCGGTGGCCGTTAGACTAACTGCAGGCAGCGTGTGAACGAGCTGACGCGCGGGCACCATACTCGCATGCGCACAAGCAGCTCCCTGGCAACAGCAGAGGTGTTGGTTGCTATGTAACGTTAACTCATAAAAGTCACTTGAAAACGGCAACCTGGACAATTTATCGGTCAGATCAGCCTCGAGATGCCCAGGAAGGATTCTGGATGAATTATCGGACGTTATTGTGGCATGTTTGGTCGTGTTTTGGCTTGCGTTGGCAAGTCGATACTCATGTTAGCACAAGCCAGGAAATAGCCTGCTCCCCCTGTATGTACGGTACCGTGTAATGCCTGGAGTTGACCAAACTGAACAATCAAACAATGTTTCATAAGCATAACAGTAACGTTAGGCATATTTCCGACTGTTACATTCATTATCCACACAAGACGGTAACGTTATTAGTGGAGCTCGGTGGTAATTTCTATAAATGTAAATTAATATTAGTTAGCCGCGATTAGCATCAAGCTAACGTTACTATGTGCAGTCCCACTGCAGCTAACTGCAGTCAGAGCCTTCTAGCCCGGTACGTCTTTACCAAACTGAACAGTCAAACAATGTACCGTAAGCATAACAGACAGTAGGCTAACGTTAGGCATATTTCCGACTGTTAGATTCATTATCAACACAAGACAGTAACGTTATTAGTGGGGCTGGTGGTAATTTCTATAAATATAGCTAAATCTATTAGTTAGCCACGTATAGCATCAAGCTAACGTTATGGTTATAATAGACAGACTCACCACCGCAGCTAACTGCAGTCAAACAATGATGTTCCATGACCATAAGCATAACGGTATTAACGTTAGGGTTGTATTACTTCACACAAAATGGTAATGTTAGCAGAGTTTCTGACCAGGTGGTCAGATACTTGTACTACGGAGTGACAATAAAAATCTTGAATCTTGAAAATCCATTAGCAAGCAGCTAACGTTATCTGGTCAAAACCACATTACAGTAGCTACAAGCAGCAAGTTCCCTTCATGAACCGCAAACACAGTCCTGACTCTAGTTTCTCCCCGATGTCGGTCACATTGCTGCTGTCTGGCCAGACGGGCTTCATTAGATAAATATTTATTTATTTATTTAGTGTGGACTTTTTCTGGAGTCTGTGTTGTTGTTTCATTTTGCTAGCAGCTAGCGACGAACGTAACGTTAGCCATTTCCTGTTAGCCGTCTTCTTCGTTTACGCTGGAGCCAGGACAAGAGGGAGGCTCGTGAACGCGCGAGATGTCACATCCTCTAGCTGTGGCGGGAAATGCTCACCCCTTCAAAACTGCGGTATTTCCATGTATCTTCTGAACGGCTGGTCGGAGAGAAACGCCCCTGGTCGCCATTTTTAAGTTACGTCAAGGAGCATTCACTCATTGCCAATAAAAAACACTTTGTGCACATTTATTTCTCGCCAGAACCGACGGAATGGGCCTTTAAGAGTCGACTGATCAAAACTTTCCTCTTTGAAAGCTTATAGTTAGGGTGCCTCGCTCTCTGCTGCTCAGTGACGAGCAGCGTTGAGGTCATGCATGCCGCACTGTCTTGGCTGAGAGTAGATCAGAGGCTGGTATGTGGCCTGCTTACATTTTTGTTTAATATTCATAAAGTTGGCAAACCTTATCTGTGGTCAGAACTACAACCCACCAATACTAGACACGACTATGCAACCAGACACGCCTTGGGTTCTCATTTTTCTCTACCGCTTCCCAGAACAAATGCACTTAAAAGAACAGTAATGTATAGAGCGGCTGCATATTGGAATTGTTTACCTTTAAATATGACTATTATCAGCATCACATTTTCTTTCATGAAGTTAAAAAAATGCTGTTATGAATAACGAGATACATTTGTCATTTACTTAGTTCGTTTTCTATTTTGTGGTTGGAGCCTATTTCTGTTGTGATTTTGCAATAACATTCTGTTATTGATGTATTAAGTAAGTCTTCAATTTTGTGGTTGGAGCCATTTGTGTTGTGATTTTTGCATATATTGAAAATGCAATAATGTCAAGTAAGTTTTTGGGGCCGGTGTGCATGCACAGCAGGGCCCCTACATTCGACTCTGTCGCCGATTTGAGCACGGATTCAGGTTCTAAATGTCTTTCCACACTCCCAGCATGCATTTCGGCATAAGCAGAGGCAGAACGCAGCAGAGAAGACGCCATAAGCTCCGGAAAGTTTTTTACAATTTAAAGTTTTATTTCATCACTAAATTAATTTCTGATGACTTTTGATGCCTACAAGCAGGGTAGTAGGTTTCAATAAGTGCCACTTTACGAACATTTATGGCAAAAAATGGCAAAAAGTTCCAGAGCACAATTGGCTGCATCTACATCAGCTGAGCTTTTTATTTGTGTAGTACTGCACGGACACGGAGGACGCTGCAGCTCCACACTACTTTTCTCGCGTCACCAGGCTCAAAAATGGCAAAAACTTCCAGAGCACAATTGGCTGCATCTACATCAGCTGAGCTTTTTATTTGTGTAGTACTGCACGGACACGGAGGACGCTGCAGCTCCACACTACTTTTCTCGCGTCACCATAACGTTTATAACGTACTCCGACCGGTTTGCGGTGTTGCGCAATAGCTCCAACCCCTGGCTGTAGACTGATAGTATAAACCGGAAGCTGGAGCACGTTATAAACATTATAAATATAGTCACGTTAGAAACTAACCAATGCTGGCGGTCCGTATGGAAAGTGGAAATCTGAATGGTTAAAAGTTAAATCAATTTGGTCATTCGGTGGCGTTTTACTGCCATGTAAAGTAACGACAAGTAACAGTTAGCCGCTAACATATAGCCACATTACCCATCAGCAGAGCGTCATTTGACGTCAGCACACTCTTCCAAACAGGTCGCGTGCTCATTCCAGTCGATTCCAGTGGGCATTCCCCTCCTTTCACATGGACCCATGTTGGGTGTGGATGGTGTGGATGCTACTAACAGTCTTGTATAAACCGGAAGCTGGAGCACGTTATAAACATTATAAATATAGTCACGTTATAAACTAACCAATGCTGGCGGTCCGTATGGAAAGTGGAAATCTGAATGGTTTTGTCTTTCTCCAAAATTAAGAGCACTGTTACTGAAAATTGCACACCATTGTACTGTAAGATGATGATTTTATGTTGGACTGCTGCTAAACTCAGTTGACTCGGTTTTTGGTATTCCTGAAAGTGACATGAATTTAATTTATTCTACTATTTTATTTTGAATTGCACTATATTCATTTTATTTGAGGACAAGCTCTTGCTTTAATTTTATTTGATAGATTTTACGTTGGACTGTTAAAGAGAAGGATATGGTTTAATAATATAGACATCAGCAGGTGGTGGTGGAGGTGAGTCAGAAAATATTAATGTTTTACCTATATGGCTACATCTGGGCAAGAGCAGTGCCACTCACTCAGCAAATTGATGGTTAAGACTGAAAAACAGTCTAATCTTAATGTAAATGGTCCTCTAATCTGGTTTCAAGGGGCCAAAATTTTAGACTGAACACAAATGACTCAATCCACCTTGGCAGAGTTCTGCACTTTACTGAGCACACCGGCCCTATGCCAGGTTTCGACCTCACCTGGCCTTGTTTTTCTTTGTTTCCATTGTTGTAAGTGCTCCAATGTTTTAAGTTATGTGCTTGGACCCCAGGAAGAGTAATCCTTCAGTACACACTTCGGTGTAGACTAATGGGGATCCTTATAATAAACTAATAAACAAATACACAAACCCAACCAGTCAAGCAGATGGAAGATTACCTAGAGCCACGTCTGCTGAAGGCTTATTTCCATTAAAGGGGTCTTTCCTAGGCTGATATTAAATGTTCTAACTCACCTTCACAGGCTGATAGTCTCTTGCTTGCAGTGGCGTTGCTAACGTGATTGTTGACCAAGCAGACGAGCTCTCCTGACAGGCCTGGTGTCAGAGTGATGTTGTTCTTCTCATGATCCCCAGAGAGGAGCTGCTTGTATGTCAGTGTGCGTCCATCCAGAGTCCAGCTGTACTGAGGACTGTCCCCCTCACAGGAGCAGGACACCCTCATCCCCCCCTGGGGCAGACAGTCAGAGAGCAGCAGGGGGGAGGACACAGGGGCTGAGGGAATAGACTCACATCAGTTTGCACTTTGTCAGAATCAGCTTATCATCGCTGTCAGGCGGAAACCTTCTACTGTATCTCTAAATGTGTCATCCTGCCGCATAACCCAGCAAACATTTCCTTGACCTGCGTCCTGCGGCCATGTTAACGGATCGAATTGACGTTGGTTGATACGTCGTTCTGAAAGCATCTGCCTAGTAAAATAATTAATAAACATTAAGGCCGTTCTCAGCTTCCGTATAGAAGTAGCTCAAGGGTCTGATGTATAATATACAGTAGGTATGTACTGTTAAAGTTGTGTGAACTGTTGCAGTTTCAAAATGTATGAATTCAATAAAAAGTACAGCCTGCTAGAGTGAGTTCCTGCTCCATAGAATCCCATTATATAGGTTAAAAAAAGAGTATAAAACATAAACTATGATTTCTCAAACAGGACAAAAGATAAATTTAAGCTGAATTAAAGGATGGCTTTACCGATTATCAACCCACATTGTACAGTATCATTATAATGTTAATATAAGCAGATGAGGAGTGTTCACCTTCGCTATATGTTTTCCATGGAGAAATATCCTCACTGCCCCCACCAGCTGCAAGTCATTAACAGGCAATGTACACCAGATACGTTACGGCTGCGTTGCGGATCCGGCAAAACTGCAGGATCGACTCTCGTCCATGTTAATAGATGGACGATACATTCGGTACGGAAAAATTACGCACCTGTTCTATTTTTGTGGGATCCCGCATACGTCTGACAGATGACATGAGTGTGGGTCTGTTTGCAGCCGTACTGGAGCCGTACACATCTGTTGTGGAGGCGGCCAGCCCTAAGGCTCGATAAGGATTTTGAAGTGATTCTGCTTGGATGTGCGCATACTTAAAAAATAAAAATAAACAATAACAGCCACCCTGGAAGCCGTATCGATCGCCCTTGGAGCAGATTCCACATCTCGAGCAGAGCTTCCGCAGTTCCGTTGTGACGTAAAACGTGTCACAGCGGAACGCTTTGCCAGAAGTGGAAATGGGAGCTCTCCGTGTGGAAAACATAATAGTGAAGGTAAACACTGCCCACCTGCTTATATTAATGACATTATAAATGTTACAAAGTGGGTTGATAATCGGTAAGCCATCCTTTAAGGTGATGGAGTCCTAAAAGTGACTGGTTTAACGTTAGAGTGTCTAGCATGAAAGTATCACTCTATAAATATATGAAAGAGCAGTTAGATTTAAAAGTTTCACCATGAAGTGCAGTTTAAAACGGATGGCAGTTGCACCAGGAAGTATAGCCAATCCATTTGTTTACAAACATGCTGATTGGTCGTAGGCCACGCTTAAAATGCAAGTAGAGGGTCCCTGCTTTGCTGCTCTATCAACCAAGGGGTCCTTGGGCTGAATAAGGTTGAAGAAAATATGTGCTAGCATTGCACCAGTGATAGCTGCCTACATGTGTTATCACTTGATTTACAACCCCATGCAAAACACACTTTTCAAACCATTAGTGCATAGGAACCCCACTTCCTACTAGACCAGTGGTTCTCAACCTTTTTACACCAAGACCAGATCAGAAATCACCACCATAGGATGTATGAGAGGGAGGGAGGACCACCAGTGGTACCTATACCACAGGTTGAGAACCACTGTACTATACCACTACTTTGTGCTGCAAATTGAGTGGCTATGAGATACTGGAATATTTGGCCTATCATTATTACCAATTTCTCCAACAGTTCATAAGAGTAATTATTTACCTTGAATGGAGAGGTGTAGCTTTTGTTCTTTCCTTTCGGATCTATGATAGATGTAAAGGGTATATTCTCCACCGTCAGTCCAGCTGATGTTACTTATCCTAAAAGTTCCATTAGTGGGAGTAACTGAGGCTCTGTTTCCTAACTCATTGATAAAAACTATATTATTTCTCACTTTGAGAACTTCAGTAGTTTTGTCTTTCAGCCAATCATAACTACACCATTCAGAGAAATGAGTGGACAGTTGGAGAAGCAGAGTTCCTTCCAGAGCAGCGAAACATTGAGTTTCTTTCTGTTGGCCATCACAGTAGGTTTCCACACCTACAGGCATTAAGAAAAATAAGAAGTTAAGTAAATTTCACAATCAATATCCATATTTGAGATAGTATTGAGAATAGTAGTAGGCATTGAATAGTTTATGAAACAGTGTATATGGGTATATAGACGGTTTTCACGGAATTGTCTGTCCTGCTGTAGCAGTCCTGTCAGTCCTGTCCTATTGTACTAGCAAACACTGCAACAGGAAGTGAACGTTCAATTTAAAATGTTTATGTTGTCAAGTTAAAACCATCTATAGTATAACAAAGCAGCTGCTTAGAGCCCTGCAGCCACCAGGGGGCCCGCCATGGGAAGAAGAATAATATGGCACAGTGTAGAGAAGAAAATGGGGAAAGAGGGCTACGGCGTTCTGTCGAGTGTAGGCTTTCTCAGAAGGTGCTCATTGGACCCATAGGGTTGAAGATTCAGTAGAAAGAACAAAGGAAGTCCAAGGCAACTCTTCAAGAATATTTTAAAAAGCCTTTAATAAAATATGGCTTCCACCGACATTTTTCGGAATCACAGCCTCAAATATTGCACAGTAAAATGTATTTCAAATTGTGTGTGTGTGTGTGTGTGCGCGCGCGTGTGTGTGCGCGTGTGTGTGCGCGCGCACGCGTGTGTGTGTGTGTGCGCGTGTGTATACTGTACACAGGGGTATGCAGTGTTGGGCAAGTTACTCTCAAAATGTAATCTACTACATATTACTAGTTACTTTAATTTTAAAGTAATATGTTACTTTACAAAATTACTGTCTGTGTTGAGTAACTTGTTACTTATTACACTACTTTTGCATTACTTTCACCAAAATAATAGCAGCAGCAGAATGATATCGCCGCCCCGGAACCATCCTGAAAAATAATTTCAACCATCTTGAAGTCAGTGTAAACTGTCCAAAATTCTAAATGTTATCCTTTTCCTTTGTTATTGTCATCTATAGTGGTTATTTGCATAAAAACACACATTTTGATTAGGAAATTAATTTTATCTTTATTCAGATATGTACTTTGATAAAATAAAATAAAGTAACTCAATTTGTAACTGTGTTACTTGACAAAGTAACTGGTATAATATTACTTAAATCCTATTATCCTAATAAGTTATATTACTGAGTTACTGCTAAAAGTGATATATTACATGTAATATGTTACTTTTGTAATGAGTTACCCCCAACACTGGGGGTAGGTGATACAGGTTACTGCACATTGAGTGTTCAAGCTCAAAGTGATCAGAGCGAAGTCAAGTGATTCCAGTGTTTGCAAAGGTGTTCAAGTGAAAGATTTTAAGTGTTAATCAGAGTGATGGCCTGTGGGTAGAAACTGTTTTTGTGTCTGTTGGTTTTGGCGTACAGTGCTCTGTAGCGCCTGCCGGAGAGGGGAGGAGTTGGAATGGGTCATGTCCGGAGTGAGATGAGTCTGTGATGATCTGTGATGTATGGCTCCTGCTCTGTCTGTGATCTTGGATATTGGACATTGTGTATTTGGATGGTTCCGTGAGCATTAGGCGTGACAGGAGAACCTCCTATTCTTACTGGGCCGTGGTTACGTTTATATTGAGTCACCAGTATTGCTAATTACTGGTTCAACAGCTTATTCAAGCAATATACAATCATCAATGTACTTATGTGAAAAATAGTGAAACAGCTCACCATGAGAGACTCCAAGTAGCACCATCAACAGTCCAATCACAGCTTCCATGTCTCTGTTCACCCTCAGCTGAGCCGGTCGCCGCTTTCAGACTGTCAATCTGTAGCATAAAAAGGGCAAACTGCTAAACTGTACGCTAAAAAGTCAAACTGTACCCTAAAAAGGTCAAACTGTCAATGTACGCTAAAAAAGCACAATTGTCAAATTGTACCCTAAAAAGTCAAACTGTCAAACTGTATCCCGAAAAAAGTACAATTGTCAAACTGTACCCTAAAAAAGTCAACATGTACCCGAATAAAGTCCAACTCTTAAACTGTACCCCAAAAAAGTCCAACTGTCAAACTGTACCCTAAAAATTCAAACGTCAAATCGTACCCTAAAAAAGTCCAACTGTCAAACGGTACCCCCTAAAAAGTCACTGTCAAACTGTACCCTAAAAAGTCACTGTCAAACTGTACCATGAAAAGTCACTGTCAAACTGTACCCTAAAAACACTGCCAAGTAGAAGTGAGATGAAAAAGCGGCCCACAGCTCAGCTGCTGCGTGGCCTCGCCTGCCCTATTGGCGAGCGCACAATGTCTCCCTCTCTCTCTCCCTCAGTCCCTCTCCCCCTCTCTCTCATGTGTGTGTGTGTGTCACTGATGACATCATCAGTCACAACATGTCACAATGCCTATGTATGACATCACTGATGACATCATCACTGATCCTGTACAGCGCGCCTCTCCTGCCACCATACTAGCAATCTCGCACGCTACGCGCGCTCGATTCCTAGGCTGGCCCGCAGCGTGGGTTCGCAGCCTCGACTGCCCTGCAGCTCGCCCCCTGAGTAGCGGCCTCGCCTGCTTTATGACATCACTGATGACATCATCACTGATGTCATAACTCATGACATCATCACTCATAAAATCATCACTGAACTTATAGAGCCCAACAGTCACGTGACTTTTTGTGACGTCATTTGCCCCCAGAAGTGCGTTCCTTTATCGCAAAATAACTGGGATGTGGAGGCTAAATGATGTCACATCCATTTTGTTAGCGTTCCATTTGCAGAAAACTTGAGCTGGGAAGTTCACTGTTCATTTGTCACATCCAGCCAGTAGCCATTGTTAGCAATAACAGTTGATAACGAGGCATTTCGCGGCATTTTGCGCATACAAACACTGCAGCCTCATGTCCACACAGATAGAAGTTAGGCAGTGCTGTGTGTACAGCTGATTTAATGAGACACAAACAAGACAGAAGTGCTAAACAACATTACTATGATTATAACTACTGTTGTTGCGCCGCGCAGCCATCTTGGATTTTTTAGGTCGGGGCTGCTGAGGCTCCTACGAGTTTGGAATGGGAAATACTAGCTCTGGTGACATCACCGTCCCAGCTCGTGACCTTTGAAGTCGTAAGATTACCAGTTCCCAGTTATAAAGGAATGCAGTTTTCTCCATAGACTTTTCCATAAATCCTTATATAACGAGTTTTAAGGCTTGAACCAAGCCAACCCATGTTTAAGCAAGAACAAAAAAATAACAACAGTTGGATTAGATTTTTTTCCCCATTGTTAGTTTTTGTTCTTGTTCTACAAAATAAAACAAATGGTAATGTCTTCATTTAATGTAGATGTCAGTCCAGTGAGTCCCTCAGACACGTCCACTTTCCAATCGTCAAATCAAAATCCTCCACACACTATGTCCCGCCTCTCTATCCTGTTTCAGTTGGAATATGTCAAGATAAGGAATCACAGACCCTGGGAATCCCATTTCAGCTTGACATTAAGTATTCAAAAACACTAGCGGTGAGTTATACCCCGTTCAAGACAACTCGGACCACCGGAAAAAATGGGTTCCAGCCTGTAAAAAGGGAATTGAACGGTCGTCCAGGCCGGAATTACAGCTCGGAAATTCGGGTATCATTCAGAGCTCCGCTTTGTCTGAGTTGACGTCATATCCACACATCTCATCCAAAATGTTGCATTACCGCCTCCACTTCCATGAATCCTCCCTGGTTTTTCCCTGTTTTCCCTCTGACCGGAAAGTGCAGCGTGAACGCAATTATGCCTGAGGCGGAGGTTCCGAGTTGAAACTTCCAGCAGTCTGAGTTGTCATGAATGCGGTATTGATAAAGCATCAACCAGGAAGGATGACATCACTGATGACATCATCACTGACATCACTGATGACATCAGATCATTAGGTAATGAGTTCAGGTCACCCGCACGGGTGCTCTTTACACCCCCTGAAAGTTTCAGCCCGTTCGCACGTAAAATGGCACAGCCGTGGCCGGACAAAATTCTGCTCACACGCACACACACACACACACACACACACACACACACACACACACACACACACACACACACACGGACACTTCTCATATTATTATAAGATGATCACTGGCCTAGACTGAATGGAGGAGAGGTGTCTATTATTCCTTCGTCCTTCAGAGGATTTGAGCAGGACAGCTGAGACTTCTAGGGCATAGGTTCCCAAAGTGGGTGCCGCGGCAGTGCACCCTGGGGTCCTCTCGCCATTCCGAAGTGTCGGCATTCCGATCATTGACTTCTATGCTTTCGGAGAGGCGGCCCTTTTTATCTCCAAAAAATGTTTCGCCATTGCGAAAGATATTAGGTCCGCCATTCGTACATAGCATCTTGAGTTATTTAGCCTACAGGGGTGGGAGAGGTTAGGTTTAGGGTTAGGTTCTGGGGGAGGTTAGGTTTAGGCGTGGGGGGTGGGAGAGGTTAGGTTTAGGGTTAGGGTCTGCAGGAGCTTAGGTTTAGGCATGGGGGTGGGAGAGGTTAGGTTTAGACGTGGGGGCTGGGAGAGGTTAGCTCCAGCCGGTCCCCCGGGTTAGGGTTAGGGTTCTTTCGCAATGGCGAGACAGATCTCCATTCCGACAATTTTGTCGGAATGCCGGTATTTCGGAGTGCCGACATTTCGGAATGCCGGGGTGTCCCCGTGCACCCTAGGGTTTATGTGGATATCAAGGGGTTGGAGATTTGGGGTGAATATGAATATATCATTTGATCAATCTCAGTGAGATCTTTTCAGTGCCAAAGGACACAACTACAACCATGACCCATACATTATGACACCAAAACTGAAGCCATAACAGTAAAATAGGGATTTGTTTGCTGCCAAAAGGGCATAACTCAAAAAAATATATAAAAAAAAATAAGATAAAGGCAAAAGAAAAAAGTAGTAGTTTAGAATGAAAAGTGGTCTTTTATCGCTGTAGCTATTTATAAGTTGAAAGTTTCATGAAAAAGATTTAGCTGAAAAAGTATCAATCAATCTGATATGTTCCATGTCACTGCGGACCTCTAACATGGACACCAGAGGCTCCATTACAATCACATTAGATTTGAACACAGCTCTATAGAAAACATGTTTGTTTTGTCCTTGTGCTATTGGGAACTTCAATGAAATCCAAGTTCCGCATTTGTTGAGTAAAATAGGACCAATAAAACATATGAAATGGCACAATGGTGGATGCTCTTCAGAATCACATACAAACCCTGTATCGGCCTCACTCGTCCCTAAGGCCCTTGGTTTAGTGTGGGGGAGTCTCTTCCCCTTCAGCTCGCTAACCCAACCTTAGCTTACATAGGCCTATATAGGCCTATACTATAGAAGCTGGAAAAGCCAGTAGTTTTACTTAAATTTTGACTTCTTGTATCATTCAGGACTTCATTTTAGCTCACCAAGTTTAAAGTACAGGTCACCCTGCTGAGAGCAAAGTATTACCCCCGAAAAAGTGTCAGGCTTACCTTTTGTTGCCCCAGGCTCAGAGAAAAGGAAACATAAAAACAAAAGAACATTCAGCGTTGGCTTTGTTTCTCTACGTTTTTAGTAAAGCCAAGTCCACTACACAACAGTGCCTGTCAGATGGAGGCTGTCTAATTGAAGAACACAGGAAGTGGTCTCTGTCTATCTGCAAGAGAAGAAGCAACACTTCAGCCAGTGTGAAAAACTGTGGTTGCCAGGGGGTGGGGACATATCTGTAAACCGTCCAACCAACCAATCGACAAACCAACAGTAACATACTTTGTTATATTTTAAATTGCTTCAATTACAGAGTAAAATAAATCAAAAGTTTCCCCAAGTTTTCGATGGACTGCCACTGCGCACCAGAAACTGTCCAATCTATTGGCCCTCACGAAAACTGCAACCCCATTGGATTTGGTTGAAGTTGAGGATTAACTTGAAGAAAATGAGAAAAAGAAACCTATACTTTGAGATGATGATGTCTTTGGGCCTTTGGATCCCCAATAGTTGGGCCTGTGGGCCTTAGAGAGGTGCAACGTGATGGGACTCACGTGGGACCCAACGCAAATCTCGTGGGGGCGGGCGGTAATCACGTTTGCAAAAAAATAAACAGCGGGTCCCGCGATTTCACTCACTCCAGTCGTCGTTTACTGCCGAGTGAGTCATCATCTTGGACATAGACGATCAGTGCGACGTAGGGTGACCGGATGTCACGCTTTGTGCGGGACGGTACAGCATTTTCATGACTTTTCACGCATCCTGCAAATTGAGATGATGTCCCGCATTTGCGCGAGATCGAGATGGAGAGACCGAGGCAGATAGAGAGAGAGAGAGAGAGAGAGAGAGACCGAGAGAGATAGAGAGGGAGAGAGAGAAAGAGACAGATACAGAGAGATAGACCGAGACATGAGAGAGGAGGAGGGAGAGAGAGCGCATGGCTTGCACCCACCTGCTCGTTAAAGGAGAATTCCGGTTTTCTTGCGTTCACTGGGGGTGAGGGGGTACCGCTGTGTCCCGGCCTGGCCTTCTCTCCCACGCCTTATGTGTGTGGGGGCGGGGCGGGGGGCATCGGTGCTCTCCATCACTGGTCGAGGGCTGCCGGTTGGTTTAGAATAGCTTAGGTAGGCGATAGATTAGCTACAGCCTAACTATAGGCTGACCTGTTCAGGCAAAGATCAGACTAGAGCAGAATAGGACAGGCCAGACTAGGCTGTAGATTAGCTAGATCCCCTATGTCCCAGTTAGCTCTGGTTAATGTCTAGAGTAGTCCGTTTGTCTGATCTTCTCCCCCCCCTCTCTTTCTCTTTCCCCCTTCCCCCGCTCCTTCCCCTCTTCTCCCTTCCTGTTCTCTCCTCTCCCACATTTCCCATTACCCCCCACCTCCTCTCTTTCCATGCTCTTTCCTCCCCCGCATCCCACCGCTCTCCCCCCTCCCTTCTCCTGCTCTCTCCTCTTTCTCCCCTCCTCTGCTCCTTCTCTTTCTCCTCTCCTCCCTAATTTTTCTCCATTCCCTGCCACTTCCTGCTATCCTCTCTCTCACATTCAACCTGCTCTCCCTCCCCTGCACCCTCCCACCTCTCCTTCTCTGTTCTCTCCTCCCCCACATTTCCCATTTTCTCCCCACCTCCTCCCTCTCCCTGCCCTCTCCTCCCCCACATCCCCCCGCTCTCCCTCCCTCCTCCACTCTCCTGCTCTCTCCTCTTCCCCCCTTCCCCCGCTACTCTAAAGCATAGTACACATTCTACTCCAAAGCATGGCACCCATTCTATCCCCTCCAATATTCCGCCACTATTTAAAGCATGGCACCCATTCTTCCCTAAAGCGAGGCACCCATAAGCTCTATATGTGAACATGTTTATTTGGCAAAGGGACTCACTACTAAAGGCTTGCAGCCAATTAAATTAGGCATAGTTTGGTTGCTAAGAAATCGACATATGTCCGTTTGCAAGATGTGTGTCTATATTTCTCTATCATATAATTGTTCGATGTGTTATTATTACTACTGTAATTTGTTAATGTTGTGTCAGCTAGCCCTCCTTTCCCTGTTCTCTCCATATAGTCTCCCATACTCCTCTATACTCCCATACTCTTCCATACGCTCTCTCCTCTCCCACATTTCCCATTCTCTCCCCACCTCCTCCCTCCCCCTGCTCTCTTCTCCCCCACACACACCCCCCCGCTCCCCCCCCCTTTCCCCTCCCCTACTCTCTCCTCTTGTCCTTCCCCACCTCCTATACCCTCCAACATCTCCCATTCCCTCCCCACCCCATCACTCTCTCACATTCCCCCTGCTCTCCTCCCTTCTCCTGCTCTCTCCTCTGCTCTATCCTTCATTTCTATATTTTCTATATTTCTCTATCAATTGTTCAAAATGTTATCTTTATTCTGTATATTCTTGCTACTGTTGTGTCAGCTAGAATTAGCTAGACATATTTTCTGTGAAGCCCTCTGAGACATGCTTGTGAATTAGGGCTATATAAATAAACTTGACTTGACTTGACTTCCGTTTTTTTACACTGCTGGCTAAGAGATGGGTGAGTATTCCCAGTAAGAAATAATAACATATGGCATTAGGTACAGTAGGCCTGTGTGGGAACGCCCACAAAATGTGGGTGGGGTAAAACCCCCCATATATCTCAATAGGACGGTGCTGCGGCTTTACATTACAGGATTGGGGATTCTAGAGCAGGTACATAGACGTCTGTTCAGATTTGCGTTGAGTGCGGTGGTTGAATCCCTGATCGTGTCTCCCCCCTCCCCCCCCCCCGGTTGCTGGTCCATCCTCTGCCGATCTGGGGAGAGCCGAAACTGACTCCCTGCTTCCTCCGAGACATGGGCAGTTAGCCAGCCGCTTCTTTTCACCTGACAGGGGAAGCTTCACCGGTAGGACATAGCATGTGGGAGGATCACGCTATTCCAACGAGTTCCCCTCCCTCCGAACAGGCGCCCCGAACAACCAGAGGAGGCACCACATCAGCGACCAGGATATTGCATGTTTTGGTGAAGGGGTTCCTATATGAAGGAAACCTCCAGGGGGCATGGGGAGAACATGCAAACTCCACACAGAAATCAGAATCAGAATCCCTGATCGTGTCTGCCTGGGCTGAGCTATCAGCTAAATGCTAATCATGTTGAATGGGGAGAACGGGGGATTTACCCTACCCTGACCACGCCCCCAGCCAGCTACCCCAGCGTCTATGACGAGACACAGACTGTCTCTATGCAAATCAATATTAATGCAACAGTGGGCCTGTATAAAACAAAGCTCTCCAATCTGTTGTTTTGGCACAATTGAAGACAGCCTCAAATCTTTCTCAACAGCATCCCCTCTTTGAGGTCATTTGCAGATATTTAGTCTCTACACTGCTGCTATATTACAAAGGACATTTATAAATTCCATAAGCTGTGCTATTATTAATGTCTTATTCAAATGAACCAGTAATAGCCTACTACAGTATATGGTTCTACTTCAGTATAAGCTATTAGTATGCTACATTGTTCTACTAAAAAAGTCTGACTAACTTTAATACTACAGGTGTGGTACCCCATAATTACCCTATAAGTACAGATCTTGTTACCCTGTAGTTACAGGCTAAATTCACTTCTTGTAGCCCGTAGTTACACTATAAGTACAGTCTTGTTACCCTGTAGTTACACTTTAAGTAGTCTTGTTACCCTGTAGTTACACTATAAGGAACAGTCTTGTTACCCTGTAGTTACACTATAAGTACAGTCTTGTTACCCTGTAGTTACACTTTAAGTAGTCTTGTTACCCTGTAGTTACACTATAAGTACAGTCTTGTTACCCTGTAGTTACACTATAAGTACAGTCTTGTTACCCTGTAGTTACACTATAAGGAACAGTTTTGTTACCCTGTAGTTACACTATAAGTACAGTCTTGTTACCCTGTAGTTACACTTTAAGTAGTCTTGTTACCCTGTAGTTACACTATAAGTACAGTCTTGTTACCCTGTAGTTACACTATAAGTACAGTCTTGTTACCCTGTAGTTACACTATAAGTACAGTCTTGTTACCCTGTAGTTACACTATAAGTACAGTCTTGTTACCCTGTAGTTACACTTTAAGTAGTCTTGTTACCCTGTAGTTACACTATAAGTACAGTCTTGTTACCCTGTAGTTACACTATACGTACAGTCTTGTTACCCTGTAGTTACACTATACGTACAGTCTTGTTACCCTGTAGTTACACTATAAGTACAGTCTTGTTACCCTGTTACACTTTAAGTAGTCTTGTTACCCTGTAGTTACACTATAAGTACAGTCTTGTTACGCTCTAGTTACAGGCTAAATTCACTTCTTGTAGCCCATAGTTACACTATAAGTACAGTCTTGTTACCCTGTAGTTACAGCCCCAATCAGTAACTTTTTCATCTTAATATAACAGCTTTTTAGTCATTGAGGATGGTAGAGTGACTTGTAACAGGGAGAATGTCACCTCTATTGGTCCCACACCGCCCTCCAAAGGCCTCTCCTGGGACTAAGCAGTTTGGTGCCTGCGTCCCGGAGGCAAGATGCACGCATGCGCTGTACAGCGGCAGCGTTGGGTTCCTGGAAACAAGGAAGTAACTCAATGCGGATTTGCTACGAAAATGACATTTCACGTAACTATGGATTATTATTTCATCACGTGGTGAGTACCCGATGTCACAACATGTACATAGAGCTTTCTGGCGCTGTGTTTTGTTGACTTTGAACAGCGATATCGATATCGATACTATTGCACCCAGAGGGTGCAGTTTCTCCAATAGCGAAATGTGGAAAAGTTGCTGAATGGGGCTTTAAGTAGTCTTGTTGTTACCCTGTAGTTACACTATAAGTACAGTCTTGTTACCCTGTAGTTACACTATAAGTACAGTCTTGTTATGGTTATTTGCGGGCTGTATTCTAAAGCGTTACCCAGCCTTTCCCCCTTATTGCCTATGGGAAGGCTGTGTGCCCCTGACTGCTGTATGAGTATATTATTATAATATACAGAGTACAGTAGCAGGGTCACGTTATGGGGCTAGGCACACTCAGACACTAGAGAAAAAACACAGGACAAGCACAGCATAGTTCTTGCACAAAGGATAGTTAGATCTTGTCTTGTGTTTTTGAATCTCAGTGTATGTGTTCCAGAGGCTTCAATAAAGTAGGAGACACCTTGTATCCAACAGTTAAACTTTTGTAATTAACGATTTGCATATTCATATATCCTTGAAATATTCATGAGGGAGGAATAGATGTCATTTTAAGGATTTTAATGCGATAATTTGACTGTTTTTGTGGAAAAACCACAGCACACATTATTATTCAAAGTAGAGTTTTAAGATGTATAAAAACATGTTTGTAGGGGATATTTTAAGTTCAATAGTCTTCAAATTATATTATTAACTCATTGAGTGCCAGCCACTTTTGGAGAACGGACGCTCCCAGTGCCAGAGTTTCAGAGCGTTTTCAGTGATATCTCGAGGCCCACAGAATATTGTGTGATATTACTATGTAAACACCGAACACGCACAAAGAACGAGGAGACTCTATTGTATCATCAGCAAAAAAAAGTTTATTGATACCATTTTCCGTTCTTTAGTTATGAGCCGGAGAAGATAGGTTGTTTTCAGCAAAAACAGGCGTTTCAAATTAGAAGCTGAGATATTCAGCCTTTTGTGAAATGAAGCATTTCAAGCACATGACTGACTCTGAAGCTAATATTTTCTGATGTAGTGACGTGGTGTAGTTGTGTGGTGCCCTGCGTGCCCCACCCCCCTCTCCCCCCCCTCAGCTGCAAACTCCTCCCCACACTAACACACAGCCTCACGCACCCAGCGTCTATTTTCGGAGTGCTTCGTTTTTGTGCGCCGGCTCCCAGCGCGACACCGAAAAGCCAAACCGGACTGCTGAGAATGGTTTGGCCCTTCGGCGTCGGGTGCTGCTTTTCTGGCGGCTAATCGTGTGGATAAACTATGCAGCAGAGACAGAGGGGCTCAGTTGTGGGCGCGGATTGACTGCTGTTCGCAGCCAACGTCAGCTCCAGCCAGAGCAATCTATATGGCTCTGGCTGCAGCATGCATCGGTTTCTCTTTCATCACGGGGCTTTTTCCTGCTGTTTTCCTGACCTTTCTCTAATCTGGAGAGCACTGTCGCCACCTAATGAGTCGGTAAAATAGGTTATACACCTTCAATAGCTACAATATTTGTACAGGAGATGCCTGAGGCTTTGATCCACGTCCCACCGTCAAAAAACGCATTTGACGCCGATCGACGTCATTGGCACTCAACGTTACTATTTACTTTGATGCCGATCGACGTCATTTGCACTCAATGAATTAATATGACGTGAGGTTCAGCTAGCTTTGCACAGAAACATCCGGTAAAAAAACGTTTTACTTTTACTCTTTGAGTACATTTCATAGCCTGTACTTTTTATGCCTCCGCCGGCGATAGCCAGGCCGAAGGCATTATGGATCCGGGTTGTCCGTCCGTCCGTCCGTCCGTACGGCCGTCCGATGTTTGTTAACGCGATATCTGAGGAACGCCTAGACGGAATTTCATCAAATTTGCCTCAAACATCGACTTAGACTCAAGGATGATCTGATTAGATTTTGGTGGTCAAAGGTCAAAGGTCAAGGTCACTGTGACCTCTCAAACGCCATTTTCAAGCTTGTTAACGCGATATCTCAGGAATGCCTTTACGGAATTTAATCAAACTTGTCTCAAACATTGACTTAGACTCAAGGATGATCTGATTACATTTTGGTGGTCAAAGGTCAAAGGTCAAGGTCACTGTGACCTCTCAAACGCCATTTTCAAGCTTGTTAACGCGATATCTCAGGAGCGCCTTGACGGAATTTCTTCCAATTTGCCTCAAATGGCGATTTGGACTCAAGAATTAACTAATGGCGGAGGCATAAGTCCGCGTTGCGGTCGTTCCAGTTACTTTTACTTTGTGGCGCATGCGCGAGCGGCGACACGGTACGATTCACGTCTCTCGTATGCCTGTTTGTTTGTTTTAAGTACGTCTTGGCAGTTTTAGTATTTTAAACAACCGAAGTTTGTTTTTAGATTCACGGTCGACGGAAGCAAAGGATGAAAGTAGTTGTGTAGGGTTGGCACCATAGAAAAAGAAAATAAAAAGCCATTTTTAGAACTTCCGCAAAAAGGGCACTTCCGCTTTTTGAAAAGGGGAAGTGGTTTCTTTTTGGGTAAAAATCAATTTCTCAGTACTTCTGCAAAGTGCACTTCTCCATTTTTTTTTTGCCTTGTGTTTAAAGCCATTTTAGGCAAAAAATGCTTTATTCCACCTCTTCCGCAAAAGGGTACTTCTGTTTTTAAATCACTTTTCTTGTGAAAAAGTGATTATTTCAAAAGGCCTCCAAAGGCCACTTCCCCTTTTTCCCCCATACCACAGCTCACGACAAAATAGCAGCGTTTTTGTTTTTTTTATCTCGGGGCAAATACATTTGGCCCATTTGAGCAATCATTATGTAACCCAGCGCTGACCATTTCCACTGTCTACAAACACCTCTCTTTTGCTCGCTGTTGTTATGGACGCAGCTTGTGAAACATCAACGACTTCCGCATCACGCAGCACGTCTCTTCGTGACAAGAGGCGTGCTGCGTGATGCGTGTCCTCTATGACGCAACTCCGCGACAGGAAGCACCTCCCTTTATAAGCAGGAGGCCTGTCAGGTGACCGCAAAAACACAGATTTTGGTCTCGGCCAAATACATTTGGCCCATTTTAGGAGCTACTAAACTAGCCTACAGATTCCTCTATCTCAGGCCCCTCACCAAGACAGATATCTCTGCTTGCTCACTGTCTGTTGATGTTTTCTCTGACTCAACCGGCCCCCAGGTTCCCCTTTCCACCCCCTCCCCCACGTGACGTTGTCTATTACCACGGCCGGTGTTCTGCAATTTCACAAACACTTCCGTTTTAAATAAACTTGTTTGTTTTTGACCGTCAGGTGGGCGTACCCGGCAGCACGTAACACCCCTTGAAAGCTACGAATAGCGGGGAGATCAGGTGGGCGTTCCCGGCAGCATGTAACGCCCCCCTTGAAAGCTATGAATAGCTGCTTGCTCACGTATTTCTCTGACTCACCCATAGAGGCCCCACAGGTTCCCCCTGACAACCATCCCACCCCATACCCGCTTATATGTATGTACAATACAATGTACAATGTATCCACCATTCAAATATTCCATATTTGCATATTGTGCATGCAAATATTCCATAATTGCATGTTGTACAGGCTATCTTAGCTAGTATAGCCTACTAATGTATAGCCTACTAATGTATTCCCAAGGCTATTCTGTAGATTCCATCCGGGCAACACACACACCCACCCACCCACCCACCCACTCACACACCCACCCACCCACCCACTCACAGACATATTCACAGCCAGCCACAAACATAGCGCGCGTTAGATTGTGGGCAGGTTTTCTTATTGAAACATTCCAGTCAACTTCATCATTCATGTGTGATATTATGTATTTTCCCATGTTTTTCCCACTCCGGATCCAATTGTGACATCACCATGATAATTTTGATAGGCTATAAGCCTATTAAGCTTTGAATATGATCAATACAGATTGAGGTTTCAATTTCAGGTTTGAATTGAAAACGATTGAATACAGACTATGGTGTATGACTATGCCGTTTGCCCTGTCTCCCTTATCGCCGTAATGCATTATGGGTAGTCAGATACTACCGGTACTTTGGCTAATGTATCAGCTAACGCTACTTACTTTGCATTACAGTAAAACGCCACTGAATGACCAAATTGATGCATTGATAAAAGTTAGTTTGTTGTTTATGCGTATGCAATAACGGATGCGTTATTATATTTACTGGAATACATACACACGCCAACCTATGTGCCCTATCAGAGTTCGTTACGTTATTGTACAGCATTTGGTTCAAACATATGGCGACATTGAATCAGTGTTAGCTTAGCGCTAGCTAGCTAGCATACACTACGATCTGTAGAATTGGCCTGGTTTTGGTCGATATGACCAAAAATTGATATAACGTTACAGTAGCATGGACCCCTCTCGTTTTTATTACAGTTGAAGATTTCACAAATCTCAACCACTCTCAATCTTGGTACAACCCAGACCCCGGATATCCGTGACCTACGGATATTATTTCAAAATATGGATTGAATATGAATCTTGGAACGTGAACAAACATCTTAGTTTTATGTATCTGTATTTTATATGATTATTTTAATAGTTACTAACTATATTATTATATAACTAACTAGTCCTCCTCACAGAATTGGTTAATTTACTGTGAGACTTTATGTTTTGTAGACAAGCACCAAGTATATATATATATATATATATATATAATAATAATAATAATAATAATGGTATATAATAATAATAATAATCTTTGTAATACAATTGTTATAAAATTAAAATGTATATCACACTTACAATATGTTTGTTATATGTATTACAACTTAATTCAGCTTTTGTCTCTCCTCTCCTCCCCTCCCAACCCCTCTCCTCTCCTCTCCTCTCCTCTCCTCTCCTCTCCTCCCCCTCCTCTCCTCTCCTCTCCTCTTCTCACCTCTCCTCCCCCCTCCTCTCCTCTCCTCTCCTCTTCTCTCCTCTCCCCACCTCTCCTCACCTCTTCTCTTCTCTCCTCTCATCAACTCACCTCTACTCCTCCCCCTCCCCCTCTTCTCCTTTCCTCCCCTCTCCTCTCCTCTCCTCCCCTCTCGTCTCCTCTCATCTCCTCCCCTCTTCCCTCTCTTCTCCTCTCCTTACAAGCCTATAGATGAGGGATTTCAGACAATGTGTCCATTGTTACAATATGTTTGTTGTATGTATTACAACTTAATTCAACTTTTCTTACTACACATTCCAAACATTAACACACATCAAACACAACAACTCTTTTCTTACTACACATTCCAAACATTAACACACATCAAACACAACAACTCTTTCTTACTACACTTTCCAAACATTAACACACATCAAACACAACAACTCTTTCTTACTACACTTTCCAAACATTAACACACATCAAACACAACAACTCTTTCTTACTACACTTTCCAAACATTAACACACATCAAACACAACAACTCTTTCTTACTACACTTTCCAAACATTAACACACATCAAACACAACAACTCTTTCCCACTACACTTTCCAAACATTAACACACATCAAACACAACCACTCTTTCTTACTACACTTTCCAAACATTAACACACATCAAACACAACAACTCTTTCTTACTACACTTTCCAAACATTAACACACATCAAACACAGCAACTCTTTCTTACTACACTTTCCAAACATTAACACACATCAAACACAACAACTCTTTCCCACTACACTTTCCAAATGTTAACACACATCAAACACAACCACTCTTTCTTACTACACTTTCCAAACATTAACACACATCAAACACAACAACTCTTTCCCACTACACTTTCCAAAACATTAGGCGTTTCTAAGATGTGGGGTCAATATCAATCTAGAATCTAGATTGATTTGATTCACTAATTTGGCGTTCTCTCATGCAAAATATCCAACATCCAATATCCAGAAGTAGTGATTACTACACAGAAGTAACTTTAGTTCCACCATTTGCTCTTTGCTTCAAACATAATTTGGATCAGTTGTAACTTTGACCATTTCTAACAATTTCTAGACAGTGAATTTACACAAGCACTTGAGTGAAATTCATAGTACCTATAGGGACTGTGATTGAATGAACGCAGATTGTCAGATTTGTATACCAAACCCTTATCCTGGTGCCTGCAAGGGTCGTCTGTACCACTAATGTCAGCCACTATGTGTTACAATATTGGGCTGGTGTCATAGACATGGCCCAAAAGTACATGCATCACATATATGTGTGCTGCATATATACATATATGCCTCTACCGTATGGGTTTATCATAATAGTCAAACATGTTTTTTCATGTTCTGACTTGGTGAAATGTGCGTTGCATATATACATGTTAGTTTACACATAATAGCCAAACATGGTTTTTCATGTTCTGATGTGCTGAAATGTTTTACACGTCACGTAAAACAGTTTTTAAAACAGTTAATTAGCCTACACAATGTGTTATTTCAGGTTATTGTAAGTTATTGCATAGTTGCAATCTTTCATACTTACATACTTACAAGTGGGTTGTTTTTTAATGGCATGTGATTTGCGGTTCTAATTACCCAATGTGTAAGGTGATTGTCAATTGTCAATTGTAAATTGTCAATTGTGTAAGGTGATTGTGATGTCAGGTGATTGTAAGTGTGTCATACATACTTACAAGCCTTCATATCAGTTGGTTGTGTCAATGATTTTCTGTATCTCTTGATGCGTCAGCATTGTCTTTGTCAGGCTTAGAAGCAATGTCTAAACAGTAAACAGTTTATGACAAGTGGTGGCAGCATGCTATGCTACTACACAAGACGTGTTATGGTACATAAATAATATGTAGCGTGTAATAATCTGAAGAACTCTGTCAGAGTTCTACTCTATCATTATTTTTACATTTGACTTTGAGAACTATAATGAACTGCTAGTCTCTGTACTGATGTACAAAAGTAACAAGATTGAGGTTGTGAAATCTTCAACCGGAATAAAAAAAACTGGATATAATATAACTGAATCAGTTAGGCCAAAACTATTATCAGTCAGGTCGGTAATGACCGGGGGAAATTATATGATTATTGTCCATTGTGTGTATGATACAACTTTGTTTATCATTCTGCCCCTCACACTATACAGTCTGTATTTAACTCAACACACTGTACCTGCCCCTTGACCTCGGAGGGGCTCTTCTGTCAACGGGGCTGAGGCAAGGTGTGGTGATCACAAGCATTGGCATAAATATTGTGGTCAATGAAATTGGTAAATTGGTTAAGCAAAGCAAGTAATGCTTTTGCAATGAAGTTTGTAAGATGTATTTTACAAGATATTTTCTGAGATTTGGTTATATTAACTTATTATTTATATTATTATTCTATTATTATTATTCTAATTATTATTATTCTAATTATTATCTACTATTATTCTAATTATTATATTATTATATTATTATATTATTATTATTATTAGGGGTTATTATGTATATTAACTATACATATTAAAGTATAGATGATTGTTTTGCCCACCTTATCAAAACAAATGTACAGCATATTAAAGTATAGATGATTGTTTTGCCCACCTTATATGGTTGCCTTATCAAAACAAATGTATAGCATGTTAAAGTTTTAAATAAAGTCAAGTCAAGTCAAATCCAACAGGTCTTAATGTCAATTAATTTAGCTTTAACATGTTTTTTTTGAAACACACACACACCCACACATTGACCCCTCTCATATATACGTAACTGCCTATAACTGTACATATATTCCTTTCACACACACTTTTCAAAATAGACACTCTTTCATATTGTGATTCATAGTGATTCTTGTTTGTTTTATGTGATCCCGGTTTTTAAGCAAACCGGATCCAGTTTCCTTGTATGTGTACATCCTGTACAAGGTACATCCTGTACAAGGTACATACTACATTGGACTCAATGATCCACAGATGTATCAAACAAATGTATGTTTTACTGATACAAATGACCAAATTACCACAAATTCAACATGTAATGCCATTTTCTCAATAATTTTGGTCAAAACATTTGGTGTGACCAGATCAGTCCTTGTAACAAGGACCTTGTTATCATTGGTGTATATCCAGACTTGGCACATTGGATGTGTCCCAAGATCAGACATTGTAATGAGGACCTTGTTATCACTGGCGTATAGCCAGACTTGGCACATTGGATGTGCCCAAGATCAGACATTGTAATGACTTGATCAAAAATATTACAGACAATATATATATATATATATATATATATATATATATATATATATATATATATATATAGTAAATATAATTGTATAATATATTCAAAGTATTGTTAATTATTAATTATTATTATTCAAAAACCTGAAAATACTGTAAATACTGTAAATAAACTAAACTAAACCTAAAACATGCTAAGTTGTACTGTGTGTTAATTTAATGTGTTTTTGAAACACACAACCACATATAAAATCTCAAGTGAGATTTTGAGAAAGAAAAAAGAGAAAAGAAAAAAAAGTTTAAAGTATATAAACCCCTCCTAGCTATGTGATTATGTCTGACACATAGAGGCGAAACATGGTACTGAATTGGCTATCCAAATAGCCCGTGGTAAACTAAGTACTTATCAAAGCAACTTATCAAACTCTTCATAACATCCTGACTACTGTAATAGTAGTAATACTGACAGGCTACAATTAGTTCAATTAGTTCAATTAGTTTAACTAAAACCAAGAAGAGAGGTCACATAACTTTACATCACATACATTTCACTGTTTTTTCCTGATTTTCACTGATTTACCTTTGTTTATTCTTCATGTGTAAAGCGCTTTGAGCTGCATTTTATGTATGAAAGGTGCTATACAAATAAAAGTTTATTATTATTATTATTATTATTATTATAAACAAGCTATTTTGTGCTGGTCTCTATCAAACTTTAACTTTAAAAGTACACTTTGCATGGAAAACAACTCTTCTCGAGCAGTTTGTGTAATTGTAATTGCATTTACCCACACTGTCCCACAATCAAACCTCTGAAAAATCCTGTCCCACCCTAAACCCTAAACCCTAAAACCTAACCATGCTTGGTGGAGTCCATTGACGTATATATTAATGGACCAAAAAGGAGCTCATTGACTTTGACACAGCAAAATGAAGCTCACTTCCGGATATTGTTTCATTTCGCTTGATGGGTTGAATGAATTAAATTGAATGAAATGCTCCCCCTAGCGGCTGCCGGGGTAGTTTCCGAATTTGCATTATCGCCGTAATGCATTATGGGTAGTCAGATACTACCGGTACTTTGCCTAATGTAGCGGCTAACGCTACTTACTTTGCATTACAACATTGCATTACATTGATTTAACTTGATTTTTGATTTAACCCCGGCGCTGGGTAGTTGTTTATAACGTGGCTATATTTATAACGCTATAACGTACTCTGGTTTCTGGCTGAATCCAATGGTCTGAATACAGAGTTAAATCTGAATACGTTAAATGGTCCACCATGTTATGGACGTTAGATGTATGGTAGCTATATAGTGACGTGTGTCTACTAACACAAGATAACATACAATAATTTGCTCGAGTATTACTTGCTACCTGATGCCTTGCGGTGTTCTTACTGTTCTTACTGTTCTTATTATCCGATGTTTGTCGTCAATTTTACTCGAAATGGGGAGGGGCCCGTTGACAGAAGAGGCCCTTTGGCTGATGGGGAGGAGTTTGAGTGTGAATAAGTAGCCGTGCCCCTATACGATTTCTGCACGTTACTAAGCATGGCATGCGTGGAAGGACACGGATGTAACTATGAAAAACGCCACATGCATAGCTTCTACGTTAGGAAGCAGAATAGCGTCATTACGTGGGGACATTCGTGCGGAAAACCCTGTACCATCGAGAAATCGATACAGCAGCTGAGAGTCGGCGCCAATCCCTCTGGGTTGTATCCTCTGATTACCAGAGAGGATGGAAGCATGCTAGCGCCACATGCTCCTTGTGGTGTAGTCAATGTTGACGAAACGCTCACCATCAAGCTGATTAAGTTCGATGACATACCAAAGCATTCTGACAAACTGCTGTACCCCGACGAGCCGTTGGATAGTTACGTCACATTCTTTGTGAATGTAACGTGGAAAGACAAGGGGCGCCACATGCTAAACAGCAAGGTGTTGAGGAAGATGTCCCAGCGGGAAAAGCTGACTCTGCAAGTGTATGCGCTAAAGGGAGAAAAGCTTCGAGAGGCATTGAATCGGGATGGCCGGTTCACCGACCAGGTGAACCATACCGGGTGTTATCTGAGGGAGGAGCGAGGAGACTGTTCAATATCCCTTTGGGAGTTGGGATGTTTTGTCGACTTTTCCCAGGACCGGCACTACCAATTCTATTACGAGTGGGAAAATATAATGCGTCAGCATTGTCTTTGTCAGGCTTAGAAGCAATGTCTAAACAGTAAACAGTTTATGACAAGTGGTGGCAGCATGCTATGCTACTACACAAGACGTGTTATGGTACATAAATAATATGTAGCGTGTAATAATCTGAAGAACTCTGTCAGAGTTCTACTCTATCATTATTTTTACATTTGACTTTGAGAACTATAATGAACTGCTAGTCTCTGTACTGATGTACAAAAGTAACAAGATTGAGGTTGTGAAATCTTCAACCGGAATAAAAAAAACTGGATATAATATAACTGAATCAGTTAGGCCAAAACTATTATCAGTCAGGTCGGTAATGACCGGGGGAAATTATATGATTATTGTCCATTGTGTGTATGATACAACTTTGTTTATCATTCTGCCCCTCACACTATACAGTCTGTATTTAACTCAACACACTGTACCTGCCCCTTGACCTCGGAGGGGCTCTTCTGTCAACGGGGCTGAGGCAAGGTGTGGTGATCACAAGCATTGGCATAAATATTGTGGTCAATGAAATTGGTAAATTGGTTAAGCAAAGCAAGTAATGCTTTTGCAATGAAGTTTGTAAGATGTATTTTACAAGATATTTTCTGAGATTTGGTTATATTAACTTATTATTTATATTATTATTCTATTATTATTATTCTAATTATTATTATTCTAATTATTATCTACTATTATTCTAATTATTATATTATTATATTATTATATTATTATTATTATTAGGGGTTATTATGTATATTAACTATACATATTAAAGTATAGATGATTGTTTTGCCCACCTTATCAAAACAAATGTACAGCATATTAAAGTATAGATGATTGTTTTGCCCACCTTATATGGTTGCCTTATCAAAACAAATGTATAGCATGTTAAAGTTTTAAATAAAGTCAAGTCAAGTCAAATCCAACAGGTCTTAATGTCAATTAATTTAGCTTTAACATGTTTTTTTTGAAACACACACACACCCACACATTGACCCCTCTCATATATACGTAACTGCCTATAACTGTACATATATTCCTTTCACACACACTTTTCAAAATAGACACTCTTTCATATTGTGATTCATAGTGATTCTTGTTTGTTTTATGTGATCCCGGTTTTTAAGCAAACCGGATCCAGTTTCCTTGTATGTGTACATCCTGTACAAGGTACATCCTGTACAAGGTACATACTACATTGGACTCAATGATCCACAGATGTATCAAACAAATGTATGTTTTACTAATACAAATGACCAAATTACCACAAATTCAACATGTAATGCCATTTTCTCAATAATTTTGGTCAAAACATTTGGTGTGACCAGATCAGTCCTTGTAACAAGGACCTTGTTATCATTGGTGTATATCCAGACTTGGCACATTGGATGTGTCCCAAGATCAGACATTGTAATGAGGACCTTGTTATCACTGGCGTATAGCCAGACTTGGCACATTGGATGTGCCCAAGATCAGACATTGTAATGACTAGATCAAAAATATTACAGACAATATATATATATATATATATATATATATATATATATATAGTAAATATAATTGTATAATATATTCAAAGTATTGTTAATTATTAATTATTATTATTCAAAAAACCTGAAAATACTGTAAATACTGTAAATAAACTAAACTAAACCTAAAACATGCTAAGTTGTACTGTGTGTTAATTTAATGTGTTTTTGAAACACACAACCACATATAAAATCTCAAGTGAGATTTATGAGAAAGAAAAGAGAAAAGAAAAATTCACCCTGTGCGCTCGGTGTTACAAAGTGCGGACTTTTGAACCCTAGCGGCTTCCGTCGAGCCGACTCGAACATGACGAGCATGACGTAACTGTGACGTTGCTTGTTACCACCCAAAACAGTTGCTCAGGGGCGGAGACGTCGTATTTGATAGGTACACAATGAAGCGAAAGCAAACGACTCAAACGACACTCATTCAGTGTTTTCGTAGGCCTCCCTGCCCTGCTACTGCAGCTGTAGCTGTAGATGGCAATACAGAAAGGAATCCTGAGGACTGTGATGAGGCAGCTGCTATCGCAACGTTACCTGATGATATCGGCATAATTCAAACCACCCCTAGAAGATGTTTGAAGGCAGACATCCTGGCCACAATAGATCAAATACAACAAACCTACGGCGAGAAATACACCATGGACATAACCACACACATTTTACGGATGATAGGGAGGGGCGATTTAGCCGAACGTTTAACAGGACCCAATTTTTAAAAAGCCACGCCCTCCATCTTACTTTTTGTTCACATTTGTTCACATTTGTTCACATTTGTTCTCTAACAAATTCCGGTCAGCGCCATTTTTGATGATCTCCTCCCATACCCCTACACCCTCCCCTAGACCTAACTCCTCCTCCTCATCACAACATAAGGATAAAAGAGACGGGTTCAAAAGAGACTCATACCATTTTACACAATAAAAAAGACAGATATCATCATGGAGACCCCGTCGCCGTCACCATTGTCCTTCATTACAACTCACAGCCACTCTGAATCGGAGGAAGAAGAGTTGAACCGTCTGATGTACGGATGTTCCGCGTCGTCATCACCCTTGTTCTTCATTACCCCACCTACCTCACCTCCTTCCTCACAGGTAGACCTTGAAGAGTTGAACCGTCTGATGTACGGATGTTCCCCGTCGTCGTCACCAATGTTCTTCCCCACCCCACCTAACTCACCGGAAGACCTTCCTTCTCCTCCGAATTCGCCCCTGACTCTGGACCAGCCAGATGGACTGCTCAGTTTTACTTTTCTGAACATTATAAAAGCCTGCACCAGCATGCTACCCCTTCAAGAGTGCAGGATGCTTCGGAAGCTTTTCTGTATGAACTGAGGGAAATATAAATACAAATTCCTTGTATGTAACTTGTATACTGTGCCAATAAAAATAAAATTGATTCTCATCATAATCTGGTTTTTTCCTTAATAATAATAATATTGTACAAATGTCTGTTGTAATGAAATAATGAATAACATTATTACACAATATAATCCTAATGTTAATTTAAAATTAAATATTCCTCTAAATATCTAGATATTGCTCCTATAATATATAAGTTGCAGACTCTCATTGTTCACCATTGTACGTACACAGCCTCCATTTACCCATGGGAACTGGTCATGGGTTAGGGTTAGAGTCAGGATCAGGGTCAGGGATTTCCAGAGGTTTGGGGTATCGACAGCAAAACAACGCAGAAAAAGAGTTATTTCTTTTTATTATCTTTATTGTTTATTTGAACAGGGACCGTATACAATAAAAATATATTGCATATAAAAATATTGCCACCACAGGTGCAAACCTACGTCACCAAATACACCATGGGCATAATCGTACAGTTACGCTGAGCTTCTCCTCCTTGCTCATCGGTCGCTGTCGCCACAGAGCCTGCGTCAGCCTGCGTCAGCTCTTTTCTTTTTCTTTTTTTGCTTTTTTCTCTTTTATTTTTATATTTTCCTACTCGTAATAGAATTGGTAGTGCCGGTCCTGGGAAAAGTCGACAAAACATCCCAACTCCCAAAGGGATATTGAACAGTCTCCTCGCTCCTCCCTCAGATAACACCCGGTATGGTTCAAAGTCAAATGTAAAAATAATGATAGAGTAGAACTCTGACAGAGTTCTTCAGATTATTACACGCTACATATTATTTATGTACCATAACACGTCTTGTGTAGTAGCATAGCATGCTGCCACCACTTGTCATAAACTGTTTACTGTTTAGACATTGCTTCTAAGCCTGACAAAGACAATGCTGACGCATCAAGAGATACAGAAAATCATTGACACAACCAACTGATATGAAGGCTTGTAAGTATGTATGACACACTTACAATCACCTGACATCACAATCACCTTACACAATTGACAATTTACAATTGACAATTGACAATCACCTTACACATTGGGTAATTAGAACCGCAAATCACATGCCATTAAAAAACAACCCACTTGTAAGTATGTAAGTATGAAAGATTGCAACTATGCAATAACTTACAATAACCTGAAATAACACATTGTGTAGGCTAATTAACTGTTTTAAAAACTGTTTTACGTGACGTGTAAAACATTTCAGCACATCAGAACATGAAAAACCATGTTTGGCTATTATGTGTAAACTAACATGTATATATGCAACGCACATTTCACCAAGTCAGAACATGAAAAAACATGTTTGACTATTATGATAAACCCATACGGTAGAGGCATATATGTATATATGCAGCACACATATATGTGATGCATGTACTTTTGGGCCATGTCTATGACACCAGCCCAATATTGTAACACATAGTGGCTGACATTAGTGGTACAGACGACCCTTGCAGGCACCAGGATAAGGGTTTGGTATACAAATCTGACAATCTGCGTTCATTCAATCACAGTCCCTATAGGTACTATGAATTTCACTCAAGTGCTTGTGTAAATTCACTGTCTAGAAATTGTTAGAAATGGTCAAAGTTACAACTGATCCAAATTATGTTTGAAGCAAAGAGCAAATGGTGGAACTAAAGTTACTTCTGTGTAGTAATCACTACTTCTGGATATTGGATGTTGGATATTTTGCATGAGAGAACGCCAAATTAGTGAATCAAATCAATCTAGATTCTAGATTGATATTGACCCCACATCTTAGAAACGCCTAATGTTTTGGAAAGTGTAGTGGGAAAGAGTTGTTGTGTTTGATGTGTGTTAATGTTTGGAAAGTGTAGTAAGAAAGAGTGGTTGTGTTTGATGTGTGTTAACATTTGGAAAGTGTAGTGGGAAAGAGTTGTTGTGTTTGATGTGTGTTAATGTTTGGAAAGTGTAGTAAGAAAGAGTTGCTGTGTTTGATGTGTGTTAATGTTTGGAAAGTGTAGTAAGAAAGAGTTGTTGTGTTTGATGTGTGTTAATGTTTGGAAAGTGTAGTAAGAAAGAGTGGTTGTGTTTGATGTGTGTTAATGTTTGGAAAGTGTAGTGGGAAAGAGTTGTTGTGTTAATGTTTGGAAAGTGTAGTAAGAAAGAGTTGTTGTGTTTGATGTGTGTTAATGTTTGGAAAGTGTAGTAAGAAAGAGTTGTTGTGTTTGATGTGTGTTAATGTTTGGAAAGTGTAGTAAGAAAGAGTTGTTGTGTTTGATGTGTGTTAATGTTTGGAAAGTGTAGTAAGAAAGAGTTGTTGTGTTTGATGTGTGTTAATGTTTGGAATGTGTAGTAAGAAAAGAGTTGTTGTGTTTGATGTGTGTTAATGTTTGGAATGTGTAGTAAGAAAAGTTGAATTAAGTTGTAATACATACAACAAACATATTGTAACAATGGACACATTGTCTGAAATCCCTCATCTATAGGCTTGTAAGGAGAGGAGAAGAGAGGGAAGAGGGGAGGAGATGAGAGGAGATGAGAGGGGAGGAGAGGAGAGGAGAGGGGAGGAAAGGAGAAGAGGGGGAGGGGGAGGAGTAGAGGTGAGTTGATGAGAGGAGAGAAGAGAAGAGGTGAGGAGAGGTGGGGAGAGGAGAGAAGAGGAGAGGAGAGGAGAGGAGGGGGGAGGAGAGGTGAGAAGAGGAGAGGAGAGGAGAGGAGGGGGAGGAGAGGAGAGGAGAGGAGAGGAGAGGAGAGGAGAGGAGAGGGGAGGGGTTGGGAGGGGAGGAGAGGAGAGACAAAAGCTGAATTAAGTTGTAATACATATAACAAACATATTGTAAGTGTGATATACATTTTAATTTTATAACAATTGTATTACAAAGATTATTATTATTATTATATACCATTATTATTATTATTATTATATATATATATATATATATATATATATATATATATATATATATATATATATATATACTTGGTGCTTGTCTACAAAACATAAAGTCTCACAGTAAATTAACCAATTCTGTGAGGAGGACTAGTTAGTTATATAATAATATAGTTAGTAACTATTAAAATAATCATATAAAATACAGATACATAAAACTAAGATGTTTGTTCACGTTCCAAGATTCATATTCAATCCATATTTTGAAATAATATCCGTAGGTCACGGATATCCGGGGTCTGGGTTGTACCAAGATTGAGAGTGGTTGAGATTTGTGAAATCTTCAACTGTAATAAAAACGAGAGGGGTCCATGCTACTGTAACGTTATATCAATTTTTGGTCATATCGACCAAAACCAGGCCAATTCTACAGATCGTAGTGTATGCTAGCTAGCTAGCGCTAAGCTAACACTGATTCAATGTCGCCATATGTTTGAACCAAATGCTGTACAATAACGTAACGAACTCTGATAGGGCACATAGGTTGGCGTGTGTATGTATTCCAGTAAATATAATAACGCATCCGTTATTGCATACGCATAAACAACAAACTAACTTTTATCAATGCATCAATTTGGTCATTCAGTGGCGTTTTACTGTAATGCAAAGTAAGTAGCGTTAGCTGATACATTAGCCAAAGTACCGGTAGTATCTGACTACCCATAATGCATTACGGCGATAAGGGAGACAGGGCAAACGGCATAGTCATACACCATAGTCTGTATTCAATCGTTTTCAATTCAAACATGAAATTGAAACCTCAATCTGTATTGATCATATTCAAAGCTTAATAGGCTTATAGCCTATCAAAATTATCATGGTGATGTCACAATTGGATCCGGAGTGGGAAAAACATGGGAAAATACATAATATCACACATGAATGATGAAGTTGACTGGAATGTTTCAATGAGAAAACCTGCCCACAATCTAACGCGCGCTATGTTTGTGGCTGGCTGTGAATATGTCTGTGAGTGGGTGTGTGAGTGGGTGGGTGGGTGGGTGGGTGTGTGTGTTGCCCGGATGGAATCTACAGAATAGCCTTGGGAATACATTAGTAGGCTATACATTAGTAGGCTATACTAGCTAAGATAGCCTGTACAACATGCAATTATGGAATATTTGCATGCACAATATGCAAATATGGAATATTTGAATGGTGGATACATTGTACATTGTATTGTACATACATATAAGCGGGTATGGGGTGGGATGGTTGTCAGGGGGAACCTGTGGGGCCTCTATGGGTGAGTCAGAGAAATACGTGAGCAAGCAGCTATTCATAGCTTTCAAGGGGGGCGTTACGTGCTGCCGGGAACGCCCACCTGATCTCCCCGCTATTCGTAGCTTTCAAGGGGTGTTACGTGCTGCCGGGTACGCCCACCTGACGGTCAAAAACAAACAAGTTTATTTAAAGCGGAAGTGTTTGTGAAATTGCAGAACACCGGCCGTGGTAATAGACAACGTCACGTGGGGGAGGGGGTGGAAAGGGGAACCTGGGGGCTGGTTGAGTCAGAGAAAACATCAACAGACAGTGAGCAAGCAGAGATATCTGTCTTGGTGAGGGGCCTGAGATAGAGGAATCTGTAGGCTAGTTTAGTAGCTCCTAAAATGGGCCAAATGTATTTGGCCGAGACCAAAATCTGTGTTTTTGCGGTCACCTGACAGGCCTCCTGCTTATAAAGGGAGGTGGTTCCTGTCGCGGAATTGCGTCATAGAGGACACGCATCACGCAGCACGCCTCTTGTCACGAAGAGACGTGCTGCGTGATGCGGAAGTCGTTGATGTTTCACAAGCTGCGTCCATAACAACAGCGAGCAAAAGAGAGGTGTTTGTAGACAGTGGAAATGGTCAGCGCTGGGTTACATAATGATTGCTCAAATGGGCCAAATGTATTTGCCCCGAGATAAAAAAAAAAAAACGCTGCTATTTGTCGTGAGCTGTGGTATGGGGGAAAAAGGGGAAGTGGCCTTTGGAGGCCTTTTGAAATAATCACTTTTTCACAAGAAAAGTGATTTAAAAACAGAAGTACCCTTTTGCGGAAGAGGTGGAATAAAGCATTTTTTGCTCAAAATGGCTTTAAACACAAGGCAAAAAAAAAAATGGAGAAGTGCACTTTGCAGAAGTACTGAGAAATTGATTTTTACCCAAAAAGAAACCACTTCCCCTTTTCAAAAAGCGGAAGTGCCCTTTTTGCGGAAGTTCTAAAAATGGCTTTTTATTTTCTTTTTCTATGGTGCCAACCCTACACAACTACTGATGAAGCCTGTTCCAGTAATTTTCATGCTGTTCTTGGCCACTTTTCTGACCGAATGTGCCAAACGTGTTGTCGGTTTGGCCACAAACACAAACAGCGGCGACGGTCCCGTATATCCACTCAGCTACACCCGAGACGCTCTGATAAATCTGAGGCTCTCTGCTACGCGTCTCCGCCATAATAACACGCTGCTGTTTCCACCGGAGCGTGTTAAAGACAATACCACCTTCAAAGCGAGGAAACGTGGCAGGAAAGGTGGGCTACGGGAGCGGATCAAAAGGCAGCCCTATCGGCAGCCACTACCATCGATTGTGCTCGGCAATGTACAGAGCATAAGGAACAAAGCAGACGAGTTGCGGGCGTGCACTCAATATCTCTCCGACTACCGGCAATCCTGCCTCATATGCCTGACTGAGACCTGGCTGACGGAGACGGACCCCGACTCAGCTGTTGACCTGGAAGACTTCACTCTGGTGAGAATGGACCGCAACTCGAACTCCGGGAAGAGCAAGGGCGGAGGGGTGTGTGCATTCATCAATAATAAATATTGCTACCCAGCTCATGTTACAACGAAGTACCAGGTCTGCACAAAGGATATATAACTGTTAGAGCTTAGTTTAAGGCCATATTATCTCCCCCGGGAAATACACCAGATCAGACTTTTTATTGTGTATATTGCCCCCTCTGCTGATACGCAGGCCGCTGCCAACACCATTCATGAACTAGTATCCCAGGCTGAGGCAGAGGCTCAGATCATCACAGAGGACTTCAACCTTTGCAGCCTGAAAGAACATCTACCAACATATCAGCAATATGTCACCTGCCCCACCCGCAATACAGCCTCTCTTGACCACTGCTACTGTAACATCAAGGATGCCTTCTATTCCAAGGCACTGTCTGGTCTGGGGAGCTCAGACCACAACATGGTTAGGCTGGTGCCTACCTATGAGCCCCGACTACGGCGCGAGAAGGCCAAAAGGGTGGAGGTTAAACGCTGGACAACCGCTGCGATTGAAGCCCTCCAGGCATGCATGGAGTGCACCGACTGGGAAGTAGTGACTGATGGGACTGATAACGTTGACGATGCAGCGTTTGCCATCTCAGGCTACACTCAGTTTTGTGAGGACATGATAATTCCCAAAAAATCAATCAAAATATTCTCGAACAATAAACCCTGGGTGTCTCCGGAGTTAAAGCAACTCCTCAACCAGAAAAAAAGCCTGTTTAAATCAGGCGGTAGCAAAGAAGAGAAAAAGGCAGTACAGAAAAAGATTAAAAATAAGATTTCTGAGTGCAAGGCAGCATATAAAAAGAAATTAGAACGTTATTTTAAAAATGACTCTAGGAGAGCATGGAAGGGCTTACAGACAATCACCGGATATAAACCCGTGAGCCGCTCCATGCCAGTTGACAATGAGCTGGACATGGCGAACAATTTAAATGACTTCTACTGCAGATTTGACTGTCATGATTTTAAACATGAACAAGCCGAAGCTATTGCAAGAGTAAAAGATATGTCTGACATGAATGTTGTAATCTCTCTAAATGATGTTCGGTCTCAGTTCAAACGTGTGAACCCCCGTAAAGCCCCGGGGCCTGATGGCATCAGCTGTAGAGCACTACGAGCATGTGCGGACCAGCGAACACCAGCGAAGCACACGGACTTGGCTACCTCTACGCGAGGCAGAATGACTCTGAATACGGCCTCCTACCTGTCTCCCCAACCAGCAACCTTTTCAACCCACACAGCTACTAAGGTAAATCCCAGAAATCCGGTCCTCAAAAAACACAGCAGAATCAAAATGTTTCAGACTTTAAATCACTCCAGAATTGTATGGGACCCTCGTAGTAAACCGAAGGGCCTGTTATGCGGTCATTTAAATATCAGAAGCATCGGAAACAAATATGAGCAGGTTGAACATCTACTATGTAATTCTAATATTGACTGTTTTGGGATCTCGGAATCTTGGTTGAAACCTTCATCTGCTGCAACCCTCTCGACCATGCCTGGGTATCACATGTTTAGGAAGGATAGGGAAAAAGGCAAAGGTGGAGGCGTACTATTATATGTTAAGAACAGCTTAACTTGCAGACAGTTAGAATTGCCAGCGAACATTATGTTTGACTGTGTTGGTGTAGAAATCAGTTTATCACACAAAATGTCTTTTATTTTATTTTGCCTGTATCGACACCCGAGTGCCAAAGTTGAGTTCTATGACCATCTAAAAACCATGTTGAATTCATGCGATTCCAACAAAGAGATTATTTTATTAGGTGACTTTAACGTTAAGATAAAAGAGACAGAAGTAACCTCAAACGAACCACAGAGTACCACAATCTAGTGCAACTCATAGAGAAGCCTACCAGAATAACAAACTCTTCCCAGACTAGGATTGATTTAGTATTCACTAACAAACCAGACAGAATCCCTAAGACCTTTAATTTTCTGACGGGCCTATCGGACCATAATTGTATTTTTTTCTCAAGAAAGCTGACCAAACTGAGGTTCGTAAATTCTCATAGAGGTACACCCCACACAGCTTATAATGTTATCCCCAAGAACCAGACACAGAATCTCAATGCTGCATTGAAAACTGTAGACTGGATGGAAATTCTGTCCTCCACCAATATAGACTCTAACTGTGATTCCTTTGATAACAAACTCAAGGAGGTGATGTCCTCTTTTGCCAGTAGAGGGAGCCGTAGGACCAAGGAAGGTGGCAGCTTACCATGGTTAGATAACCACTGTAGAACTCTAATAAAATCTAGAGATCAGCTGCTCAAACAAAGCCTGCATTCCAGGTTGTCTACCGACAGGCAAAAATTCACTTATGCGCGTAACAAAGCTACACAAGCTATAAGAAAAGCTAAGGCTAACTTCTTTATCTCTATTATTGAATGTGCAAAAGGCAACGGGAAAAAAACATGGCAAATCTTGAACAAACTGCTAGGAAAAAACAACAAACAGGAGAGTAAGGCACTTGAACTAGAACTAAACGGTGTCCTGGTAAAGGATCCCACGGCAGTGCGAAACTCTTTTAATAATTATTTCATAGACAGTGTTTCAGAGATCACAACCTCCTTTAGTCCTTCTACTGTACCATCCTACCATGTCAATTAGATAAGGATAAACCAATTTTCCAGATTAGTTCTATTTCAGAAGCTGATCACTGGTGCCCTCAAAGGCTCCAAAGCTAGGGATGTACATGGAATTGATACCAACTTTGTGAAAACGCACATCGATGCCTTAGCTCCACCCATCACCATCATGATCAATCAGTCAATCAGTCAAAATTCAGTTCCATCATCATGGAAAGTAGCTACCGTGGCACCCATTTTTAAATCCGGGTCCAAAACGCTTGTGGCCAACTATCGGCCTATAAGCATCCTGCCAATCATCTCTAAGATCGCGGAGAAATGGATTGCGAGCCAATTGATTTCACATCTTGACAATGGCCCCTCCATGTTACATCCAATGCAGTTTGGATTCCGGGCTAACCACTCCACTGAAACGGCGAACTGCCTTTTCACTGAAAGGGTTAAGTGCCTTTTAGATAAAAATCCATGTGTAGGAACTGTATTTCTTGACCTCAAGAAGGCTTTCGACACTGTCAACCATCAGGTTCTACTATCTAAACTCTCTTATTTCAATTATTCAGCGGATGCTTTGTTATGGTTCAAGTCATATCTTTCAAACAGAACACAGTGTGTTTCTGTTGACGGTGTTAAATCTACTTACCTTAACAATCATGTCGGTGTCCCTCAAGGTGTGATGATTTGTGTGTCACCTCTGACCTTAGTTTTCCTTCCTCGGACTACTATGGCCTTAATAGGCACACTTTTCAAACCACGGGGGTGAGAGATCATGAGACCAGCGGATCTCTTCCAAAAAGATGTAAACCAATTGTCTTACTTTCGCTTAGGGAAAAGGCATATTTTAGTTTCCGGATGAATAACTGCTATGTCTTCCCTTTTAACCTCTAAGCCCTAGATCATATGGTTATCTTCCCCCCCCTTCCCGGACTCCGGGTGGGCAGTCTACTGAGATAAGTGGTGCTAGACGCCTCTTCCATTTACATATGGAAGGGACCTTGACCTAAATAGTAGAATTACCTAATATCCTGTTGAGGGGGGCTGAAGCCCCCGGACTAGTCCGGCCTTCCTTTTACCAATAGAGGGGGCTGCAAAGCTATCACACAAGAGTACCTCTTACCTTTGAGAAGTCGAAGGTCTCCTCACAGATGTTCAAAAGAAAAATAATAAAATTAAAAGTCCAGGGTGTGATATTAGGTTTTATATAAGAGTCTAGTAGTTATTACAAAGCAATTAAAATCATTGTTCAGTACATGTTGTCCAATATACATGTCATTGTTGTTTAGATCATTCTCTTGTACATTATCACCCTTTGTCTTTACAAGATTTCTTATCTGAGATGGCCAACCTGTCTAAATGGAACCTTGTGTATCTCTGATATGTATCTTGTTCCCATCTAATGTGGCTCTGGTGATCTCCTCTCTCTCCCTTGTGGAGTCTATATCTAGTCTTCGTGCTCCAACCGTGTTCTCACGGGGGATTTCCTGCACGGGCACTCGGACAGTGCATCTTTTTCCCTAATTCCGAACTTGTTTCTTAATCTAATGGCCTGCCTAACACCTCTCTCTCCCTTGTGGAGTCTATATCTAGTCTTCGTGCTCCAACCGTGTTCTCACGGGGGATTTCCTGCACGGGCACTCGGACAGTGTATCTTTTTCCCTAATTCCGAACTTATTTCTTAATCTAATGGCCTGCCTAACACCTCTCTCTCCCTTGTGGAGTCTATATCTGGTCTTCGTGCTCCAACCGTGTTCTCACGGGGGATTTCCTGCACGGGCACTCGGACAGTGCATCTTTTTCCCTAATTCCGAACTTATTTCTTAATCTAATGGCCTGCCTAACACCTCTCTCTCCCTTGTGGAGTCTATATCTGGTCTTCGTGCTCCAACCGTGTTCTCACGGGGGATTTCCTGCACGGGCACTCGGACAGTGCTTCTTTTTCCCTAATTCCAGAACTTCTCTTAATCTAATGAGACCTGCCTACAGCATCTATGCTCTATCCCTGGTGGATTCGAGAGCGTTTGCCCTGAAATCCTCCTCCTTATATTTGTTTTTCTAGGGGGCGTGTTTTCCATGATTTTGCTGAGTCGTCATGAACTCAATCACCTCAATCCTAATTGGATGCCATTTGGTCCCACTGCACGTGACTGTCCTGGCTCTTAGCCAAGCCACCTCCTACAGTATCAGTGAATGCTCTGCCATACTTTTCTCCCAGCTCTTCCTTGGAAACATTAGTTATCATAGGCTTACTATAACATTGCATTAGTACGATTGTCATTTCAACATTGCTCATGTAATATAGACCACTTCAGCATATAATTAAATCCATTATTATTTTTGAGATTACATTTTTCACACTCTTTGAAGTCCATGGTCCCTTTGTCGGTACATTTTGTTTCTCAATTTTCCATGTCTCATCATGCTACTGAAAATCCTCTACTGGTTAACACACTGCATTTCATTGATATAATTCAATCCATGCTTCACGTGATATATGGTTGAACATTGCTCACACTATACATATGTAGGAAAACTTAACACTCATGTTATAATGTGTTTCATGTGCTCATATAGGTACTTATGTGAATTGTTAACACGCATAACTTAACACTTATGTTATAATGTGTTTTATGTGCTCATATAGGTACTTGTGAATTGTTAACAAGCATGTAGAAAACCTTAGGTTAGTATTTTACTATACTCTGCTGAGATCGTTTCTTCCTCCGTCGGCCTTGTCACATCGCTGCAGCCAGATGAGCAAAAGTTCATTTCAAGTCCATCAACGATAACAAAGGATCCATTTTAGGGCCTTTACTGTTCTCCTTATATATAAATGACCTCCCAGATGTTTGTAAGGAATTAGGCGTCCTGATGTATGCTGACGATGCAGCCATCATTGCGCAAGGTAAGGATGCCATGTTAACTGCATCCAAGCTAACTAGTGCATTGGCCCAGGTACAAGCATGGTTACGAGACTCATGTCTCATGCTCAACACAAAGAAAACTGTATGTATGATGTTCACCAAGCGACCAAATAAGTTGAGCAGATCCTATGTCTTCCTGGAGAGAGAAGAACTGGAACTGGTACCGCAGTTCAAGTACCTTGGAGTTATTTTGGACTCTAACCTCACTTTCAAAAAACATGTAAAAAAGGTGTCCAATACAGTTAGATTTAACATACAGAATTTCAAACAAATCAGGCCCTTTATCACAACGGATGCGGCTAAAGCCTATCTCCACTGTATGATCCTCTCTCACATAGACTACTGCTCCACTGTTTGGTCCTTCGCTGGTGTCACTGTGCTCAAACCCCTTGAACAGCTCTATAAAAAAGCCATCAAGGTGTTTGACAAAAAACCACAATCACATCATCACTGTGAAATCTTACAGAAATATCAGCTCCTTAGCTTTAACAATTTTAGAACATTTAAAAGCACGTGTCTAATCTATAAATGTTTACACGGCTTGGCTCCTCCTCCTCTAGGGGAGTTCATTAGAAGGAAGAATAGAAATTTGAGCACAAGGGCAGCAGCTAGGGGGGACTGCGAAGTCCAAGCTAGAAAATCCACGTTCTCAAAAAACACCTGGTCGATCAATGGCAGCACTAGCTGGAACACACTGCCTATGACTATTAGGGAAAGCCCCACTTTTGCGGCATTCAAAAGCCAGCTCAAAAAATGGCTTAAAACAAACCAATTTTGTGAACACTAGCTTAATAGCTGCCTTCCAAATCTTCTTCTCTTCCTGCACTAGGCACTTCACCACTTAAGTGTAGCACTTAAGAGAGAGTAGAGTAGCCTTCCATATTGTATCTATGTATTGTTATCATGTAACCTGTCGAATGGAAGGTGTAGTATTCTTCTTTTAGCACTGACATGCTGCATGTACATCCTGTCTGTGTTTTGCTGTAATTTTGATGTCTGTAATGTGTGGTATCTCTTGCGATGACACGTTACAGGTATATCAGTTTGTTGCGTACATCCTGTCTGTGTTTTGCTGTAATTTTGATGTCTGTAATGCTGTGGTATCTTTTGCGATGACACGTTACATGTATATGTAACCTGGGTAGTCAGACCAAGATCTGCATTATGTTACTGTCCCTTTAAATGAAGTTGTTGACACGTTCTGCACACTGAGTGATCACCTTTCTCTTGTTAGACGATCTTTGGTATGTTCTGCCTCAGTGCGCAGAGAGCGCTACAGCGCTACCGAGTGGTCATCTTCGTTTAACATTCTTTCTTTACATCTCTTTTGTTAGAGAAGTCAGTGCTAACAGCTACGTTGGCGCTGGCTAACTGAACTGAACAGCCCGAAAAAAAGAGTTTAGAACTTGAAAAGAACTTGGAAAAGAACTTGAAAATCGATTTAATCTAAATAACCTGAAGTTGACAAGGAGCTGCAACTTCGCCCAGGGATCATTAGGAACATAAACATCGGATATCCCGGTGAGTTGTGGTTGTAGCTTAATGTTCTTAGCACGTTTAGGCCTTTAGTAGGCATGCAGATTAGAAAGTTGGACAGACTCTGTACTATACAAAAACCAGTCGGGATAACTTGAAAATGATGAGATGATTCATGAACATGTGAAAGTGTGCTATGAGTCGTGTGCAATTGCTTATCTGATGTACTGTGTGTGTTATGCTTGATGCCATTCAACTTGCAGCCTAGCTAGCTGCCACATGTGGTGTTGTTAATGTGTTCAGGCTAACATCACTTCTCATGCACTAGCTTCATGTCAAATATATACGGAGCCTGATAATATCTATATGTTGAACTGTATAATGATCTGCACTGAAGAATGTATATAATTATTTTTTTGAAATGTCTATATTGAATTCACATTTGTTCTACTGTGAGACTGAGTTGAATTGATACACTACAAGTTACGAGTTATTGGAAAAAGAGAAGACATTGTGGGAAATATATTTTATTTAAATAGATTCAATGGACATTTGTGAAGATGGACTGAATAGTAACTGTCCTGCACTTGTGTAGGCTGGTTTTTCTTGGAGAGCTACGTCTACGTTGGAATTGTGAATCGCCATCTACCATCCCCATCCCCTGCCCCACTGCCCCATCCACTATCCCGTCCACCGCCAACCTCCACCCAAGTCACCATCAGGGACATCTCTGTCTCATTCGGCCTTGCGGTCATCGTACGTCTTCAGGGGACGTCTTCAGGGACAGTGATTATTGAGGACGGTTTGAGTGCACTCACTTTATTATTTTCCATTTTATTATTTTATTTTATTTACTTATGTTTGTTGTTTTCTGAGATCTCAGGGTTTATTTTGTTTGGTCCAGGAAAAAAAGGAAAACGAACGAAAGGAAGAAAAAAGAGTAAAAAACTCTGAAAAGGTCTTGTGAATACTGAATTGTATTTTGCTCATTCTAATTTATTTTTTTCTATTATTAATACACTTTCCCTATACCACATTATTGTATTCTATTCTGTGTGTTTAATTGGGGTGGTTTCTTTCTCATGTCTATTTAAGTGGCCAGACAAGGACTTTTCAACCAGTCTCCTCAGAACCTAGATTAGAGGCCAACCCCTGGTTCTTAGATTGAGAGATTTGTCACTAGCATTAGTGACAGACCAGGGAGGGGTTACATATATTTCAGTTTGTGCGTTGAATGAATGTAATGAGTGATTGTTTTGATATTTATTGGGGACTACGGATGTAAATTAGCATTAGCTAACTCCGGCATATTTACATGTTTTCGTATATAGAGGCTTCTGTATTTCTGAACATGTCCATTAATGTGCATTTGTCCCGTCACAATAAACCAATAAAGTAAAGTAGTTGGCACAGCCCTTTCAGAGGCTGTTTCAGCTGTCAATAGACACTGGGGTAGTCCCCAACATATGGAAAAAGTCCATGATTGTGCCAGTGCCCAAAAATAACAGACCAAAAGAACTCAATGATCTGCGTCCAATTGCTTTAACATCTGTAGTGATGAAATGTTTTGAAAAAATAATATCTAAACAGCTTTTGTTAGAGGTTTCACCTCACCTAGATCCAAACCAATTTGCCTACCGGGAGAACAGAGGCTACTGACTCTGACAAATAACATCTATGAGCATCTGGAACAGGCCCAGAGCCTAGTTAAAATTGTCTTTGTCGATTTCAGCAGTGCATTTAATACGATCCAACCCCACCTGTTGATGCATCTCGGAGTAAATCCCAAATTTATCTTATGGATTAATGACTTCCTGACAGACCGCAGCCAGCAGGTCAGATTCAACTCTGCCATCTCATCCTCTAAAATTATTAACACAGGGGCCCCTCAAGGATGTGTTCTGGCTTCAATCTTATTTATTTTATATACAAACAGCTGTCGGGCATCTGCTTTTTTTCACACTTTTTTTAAATATGCAGATGACACGGCGCTGGTAGGGTTTTTGAAACCAGATAACTCTTCTATGGAGAGTTTTAAAAATGAAATAGAAGGTTTTATGAAGTGGTGCTCTGACCACTTTCTAGAGGTCAATGTCAAGAAGACCAAAGAGATGGTCATAGACTTCAGTAAAAACAAGAAAGAAGTCCCGCCCTTCGTGATCAATAGCCAGTCACTTGAACGGGTCTCCACCTATAAATATCTGGGTGTTGAAATTGATGACTGCCTGAAGTTTAACGAATGCGCACGGAACAAATCCAAGAAATTACAACAGAGGTTGTTTTTTCTTAGGAAACTGAATCATTTTAGAGTAGACCGTCGCATTCTTCAGATGTTCTATAAAGCAGTGTTACAGAGTGTTCTCTCTTTTGGCCTAATCTGCACCTTTGGTAACATGCGTGTCCAAGATCATGTCAAATTACAGTGCTTGATCAAGACAGCAAGCAGGATCATTGGGGTTGATCAGGTGTCTGCAGCACAGCTGTACGACGACCTTATTAAAAAAAAGGCTGATCAGATCCTAGATGATCCTACCCACCCCCTCCACCTGAAATTCCTCAGGAGCAGCAGGTCAAATGGCAGAATTCTGCTAGGAAAAATCAGAACAACCAGGTACAGTAAATCTTTTGTGCCAACGGCAATCAGAGCGCTAAACAAGAAATAATTGATCAAACTGTGTATATTGTTTGGACTGCACATACTGTATTGGATATTGTATGCCGCTGTGTAATTTCTAAAAGTCTCTGCACCTTTAATGTGCTAAATGCACTCCCAGAATGCACTTTGCACTTGCACTTGTAACTTTTAAACCTATGTAGGACATTGTTGTAGTTTTATATTTTTAATATTGCGTGCGTGTGTATGTGTGTGGCTATGTGTATGTGTATATGTTGTGTACAGTGTGTACACGACATGTACTGCAACAGACATGTATGACTACCACCTGAGTTTCCCCTTGTGGGATAATAAAGTTTACCTTGTACCTTGTACTTGAGTATATAGTTGAATCGGTACTTCTACTTTTACCAGAGTCGTTTTTTTACAAAAGTAACTGTACTTCTACTTAAAGCCGCAAGTGGAGACTGCAGTGCCACCAAGTACTGGTACTGCATGGTGTCCACTAAGATACCATCACCTCGGAATGAGATGTTTGGAGCGGGGGAGTCTAGTGCAGGGCACAGGTCGTAGACCTGGTGAGACGAGGGAGGAACCCGGCCGGGTGGCAACCCACAGAGCCTGGTCCCTCTACGTACCAGAGCCCTCTCCCTCCCCCAGTCCCGGCAGAGTAGTTCCGGAGCAGCGGATTGAGTGGCCCTGACCGCATGACCACCTTCGACCCTCCCTATAGGGCTGACCGTGGGTAGCTACTGGGACGTAAGTTGGGGCTTGGCCAGCCCCGGCTGGGTCACCTGGGCGAGGGTGTATGATGTTGCGAGACCCGAAACATCCTATGACCCCAGGGTACATCACTGAGGATACGTCCCAGTTATGCATTCATGCAATGTTTTTTTTTTCTTTCTTTATTAGTTAGCCTGGCCTAGCCAGTGACTCATAGGAATAGACTACGTGACAACCAGGAAAGACTGGTGACTACTGGAGAGTCAGTTGACAGCCGGAACAGGGACGGCACCCGGGTAGCAGTATGGGTTAGCTCCCCAGCCTGCGTCTTCCGTGAGGAAGAAGCCCAAAAACCCACGAGAGGCCTTGCAGGAGGGCCATTCAAGCCGCAAGTGGAGACTGCAGTGCCACCAGGTGGAGGGGAGGGGCGGGTGCGGGGAGCAGAAATCCTACACTTCCCACAATGCACTGGGCTCGTGGCCTTCTATTCCACGCCCACCGTGCATGCTTGACCAATGGGCGGCTCGCAGTGATTCTGCAGTGATCGATCTGAAAAACAGCCGCCAGACAGACCTAACTTGTGAATCAACGTGACTAGACTTGTTTGTTGAGACACGATAATGGCAATTGTTAAATGTGGAGTGCACTCGTGCACGGCGTGAAGCAGAGCAACCAGGCAACGCGCTTATTTCGCATTGCTTACCGAAAGACCCGGAGCGCAGTAAGCAGTGGCTGCGCGCGTTGAAATACGATGAAAACACTGTTACAACTGGCTTGGACCTGAGAGTTTGCATTCGCCATTTCAAAGTGGACGACTATGAACGTTCTGTCGTAGCCACAGAGGCAGCCCGCTTCGGAGAAGACTGAGGGAAACTGCAATTCCTTCAGTAAACTTGGATGAAGAAGCAGCAGGGCCTTCTCGCGCTGCCCCAGGGCCGAAACGGCGGCGTCTGGTAAGCACATCTAACTAACGTATCCAAGTAGTATACAAACTTTGTTCGTAGATCAAATCAATTAAAATAAAAATAGGCTTACACTATAACGTTATTTTTTATTGTGACATTTCAGAATCCCGCGCCTGAGGCTTCCCAGTCGACACGGCCCCAAAGTCCAACCAGCGTGCCATCTGCAGCCATGGAAGAAATACTTTCAATAAGCCCTGAGCCACAAGCTTCACAAACAAACGAAGAGGTAGGCTATATATGTGGACATTGTTGGTTGGGCTGTTGTTTACCCTTACAGTAACTTACAAGCTAAGCCGCTAGAGTCTCTACAAATGCCATTTATTCAAAGGTTTGTTGCGATAACATGGAGTTTTGTTCGGGAGAGAACACAGAGGGGGGGGGGGGGGGGAGGGGGCGCAGCGAGTTCCTGGGCTCAGCTGCACGTTTGTGTGTGTGTGAAATTGAAAGAAAGGCCAATTAGTTGGGTTGAGGATATCTTCAGATTGCTAAGAGGCAGGAATCGATTACCAAGTCAATTCACAGTGGACATTTTTTATGCCATTTTTAGGGGATTCATTCCAAATATAATCTAATCAAAACCTGTAGCTATTTGGAAATCAGTCCTGGAGATAACGTGGGGGTGGGGGCGCTGCGAATTCCTTGCCTCATCTCCACGTGTGTGTGGGGGAGGGGGAGCTGTGTGTGTGTGTGTGTGTAAATTTGAACAAAGGGGATTTCTTCAGAGTGCAAAAACGCAGGGATCGATTATCAAGTCAATGGTCTGAAACCACTCAAACGTGTAGCCTAGCAACGTCAATCACAGTGCATCAAAATGACCCATCCAGGAGGAGGTGAAATTACAGCAACTCTGTCTGCAGCCATTCTAATGTGCATTCAGACTGAACATTTTATAGGCCATTTTTGGGGGATTCTCTCCAAATACAGTTTTGTGCGGCTGTAAACCATTCCTAACTCTATGATATTTGTTGTTACAGAACACTGGGGGACCCAGCACGTCTACACCATTGAAAAACATTCCAGCTGATCAACTACAATCTCCCATTGCAGCCTCCAGCCAAACGGTAAGTATCTGAAGTACCAGTAGACAAGTTAATCGAAGAATAGTTAGCAAAGATGTTACTTGCACATTCTGCCTGTAACACTTATATACTTGATACTTCGAACTGGCGTAATGTCGAAGTAACTTTGAAACGCTTCGATGTGGTAATGTTAATTTCACCTATCCAATTTCTCAATATATATATTTCTTTATAGCCTTTCTGCCCCGGTACGCCGTTGGAACTTGACAGCAGTTTCGTCAGCACAGAGTGTGGGGGAGTGCTGGACTCAACTTACCAGCCAGAATCAACTTTTCTCCCCACATCATCATCATCATCAGATGAAGACACGAGCAGAAACTGGCATGACAAAAAGTACATTGTCTATAAGTCCAGCCTCATGGAGTTTTTCAAGTTTTGTCAGCAATGCGGGAAGCCCATTACATCTACGTCTTGGCATCACTCTGGGGCCCAGGTGAGAGTGAAGTGGGAATGTCTTGGCATGCACTCTGGGACATGGTCATCATCGCCAGATGTGAGGGAGCAGGCGGAAGTTAACCTCCTCGCAGCAGCATCCGTGTTGTCCAGGGGTGGCACGTACACTGTCAGACTGGTGTCAAACCATGAATCTGCAAATGATTTCCGAGTCTACCTATTACCAGATCCAGAAGGCCTATCTACACCCTGCTGTCGAGGTTTTGTATGGCCAAGAGAGACAAAAGATCATGGCCAACATTTTCCTGAGACAAGAAGATGGGACGCTGCCACACTTATTGGGTGATGGAAGGTGTGACACCCCTGGGTTCAGCGCAAAGTACTGCCATTACACCTTTATGCTTGACAGCACAAAGGAAATAATTCACACCGAACTTGTGCAGGTAAATTAACGACTCGTAATTTGAGATGTTATTTGGAAAAGCTAGATGAAAATGGATTAAATTGTACTAACTTCTAACATTTACTTTGTAGGTTACCGAGGCAACCAGCTCTGTTGCAATGGAGCCACTAGGTTTCAGAAGGGGTGTGGAAAAGATCCTGGATGAAGGCTTGCATGTGGCCTGTGATGACCACGGACCGCTCCTCATCCATTAGGAAAATCATGAGGGATGAATATCCGGACATCAACCATCAGTTTGACGTCTGGCATACCGCCAAAGGTAAATTGTTTTTAGTGTTAACGAGTATCAATTTCCTGATACAGTACAACTTCGCTAAAACCTATGTTAAAAACATGTCTGACCAAATAAATGCTATTTTCCTCACAGGTTTCAGAAAGAAGCTGTTGAGCAAGGGCAAAAAAAGGGGCAGAGACGCTCTAGTCGCATGGTCCAGGTGAGTGGTCATAGAGGCAGGCTAACACAAAATATCAAAAAATAACATGTCCAGATTATTAACACATTAAGTGCCAGAGACGACCTAACTCGTCTTACATAATCCAGCGCTTAAGTGCCAAGGACGAGCTAACTCGTCTTACATAAACATTTTTTTTTTTTTGACGGTGGTACATCAATCAACAACTTTTACATCTTCGAGATCACTATTGGAGCAAGATAATGTGTATAATCTATTTTACCGACCCACTAAGTGTTGACAGTGCTCCCCCAGACGACCGAAATCAAAGAAAAAACTGCCGCGGGACCAAGCCGTTCAAGGAAATGCCGTGGCGATTTCACAGTAATCCATTCAAGACTTGTCTTGCCTGAGAGCGGCCGCGCACCGGCAGCAGCACACAGAGAGCGGAGAGCGATTTGCAAAATAGATCATAGGTGAAACACACTTTGAAACACCTCAGAAAGGCCAGAATCAACATCTGCCCATCGCCCACGCATTCCCCGGCCCATCTTGACTCGCACAAGGAGCGTCTGCACGCAGGCAAGCAGGCAGGCAGGCACACAGGCAGGCAGCAGCAAAAGCGCTTCTGACACGCCCGCTGTACAGCCAGGAGGACACAAGACACACGGAGGGAGGAGTTTGAATGAGAGGGGTGTTTCCTGTTGTTATGGAGGAAATTACTGTTCAAAACTATTGTTTAGAATGTCTGACGGTCTTACTGATGCCAAAAATGAATGGTTAAAGTGACTGTTTCACAAAAAGCCATTTATCTCTGAATAAATTTCCAGACGCTGAAACCATGCTGTACTCAACGGCTAATATCTACATAACTACTAACTCTGCAAACTAACTCTTTTAGACAGAGAAAGCACACATTCTATTAGTTATTTTTAGATGATTGGTGTTCATGAATTCTTAACAGAAAAGAATCCTCGTCTGTTTCTAAAATGAGCCAGAATCGTCAAAAACACCCCTGGCACAACTTACCTACAGGAATGAAAACATGGCTGGCATTCAATGTGTTAATAATAATTTCTTTCATAGGTCAATTACTAACCACATATGGTTTTCCTGTGGAACGTGCATGGGTGTCGAAGAGGTGAGTGATCAATCCAAGCTGTAATATTACATTTCTTCTGCTGTGTTGATATACTGTAGATGTTTGACCAAATGACTTTCTAGTGTGGTCATTGGCAATAATTATGGTTTCATCCAGGACTTACAACGCCGTTGGGCCTCCATCCTATATTATGTGCGTGGTGTTCACGAATGGACAGAAAACAGAGAGCAGGACCAGTGTCGTCATGCACGTCTGTCCGCCAGGGACCAAAAGAAGAGAGTGTGGCTGAAGAGTGATTCAGATGCTTATCTGGAACTGTCAGCACTCAGCACTGGTCCAGGACAAAAGACTGATCGGTGACTTGGAACAGATGGCCATGTTCAAACATACTGGTGAGTCTATATTTTTCCTTGGAGGCTTGGTGACATTGACAATGTATTCCTGAATGATCATAGTTTCATTTTTTGTGTTCTTTCCACCTTTTTATCGTTCTCCAAATAGGTCCATTGGAAGTCTTCCACAGTGCTCTTGTCACGGGGTGACAAGGGAGATGTGGTGTGCTGTTCATATAATCTTATTGTGTGCGGTGTTTATTTAATGTGATTGTGTGCTGTGCCTTATCGAACTATTTTGTGTGACTCGGTATTGTTTGCTGTTTCATATAATCTTATTGTGTGCTGTGCCTTATCAAGTTGACTTTGTTTCTACTATGCGCCAAACCGTTTAGTGCGGTGAATATAGTTCTTATGATTGAGACAATGCATGGACTTATTTGCATGTACACATCATGGACAATTGCACACAACACTTTCCCCTTACTCCCCCTCCTACACTAATTGTCTCCCACTGATTGGCCCCGGCCAGCCTGCACCTGCTATAAAGGCAGGTGGAACTTACCTGTGAGCCCTTCCTCTTCCGTGTACTTACCTGGGATCCTACCAGCCGCCACGCCCGACGGTGCAGCCACGACCAGAGCCAACGCCGAGCCAGTAGCAGCCACTGGAGGAACGGAGACGGCGATGTGATAGGCTTTAAAACGATAAGTAAAAGGAACGTAGCCCAGCCGTTCCCCTCCATATGAATGGGTTATTGATTGATGACAAGCCGGACGGTGATTGTGCGTGCGCCTCTGTGCTCTTCTCTACTTAGCGTGACGGCGTCTCCACCTCCACCTGCCGTGAGGACCGTGGGAGGACAGACGAGACGGGACGACGAGACGGCGATGTGATACGCTCTAAAACGATAAGTAAAAGGAACGTAACCCAGCCATCCCCCTCTGTATGAATGGGTTGTGACTGCTGACAGGCCGGACGGTGATTGTGTGTGCGCATCTGTGCTCTCCTCCACTCAGCGTGACGGCGTTTCTACCTCCATCTGCCGTGAGGACCGTGGGCGGACTGGCATAGCCCCTGCCGTGAGGAGTGTGGAAGGACAGACGGGACGACGAGAGGGCGGCTTGAGACACGCAGAGGACTGCACGGAGCGGTGACAGCGAGCCACGGGCGGAGCTACCGGATCACGGAGGGACCTTGCCCTTTCCCCAGACTCAGCCCATTGACTGTGCCTGAGGGGGAGAAACCATTTAGCTGCTCAATAGGCTTTTTACACCATTTTATCTAGAACTACTGACTGGCCAGTAGCAGGTTTTAATTATTGTTTGTGGACACCCTTTTTGGTTATTTTGTAATAAATCATTTTATATCTTAAACTTACCTGCCTCTTGTGTCTGTGTTGTTGTGGCCCGGGGATTCCTCATACAAACCTGTGACACTCTCCTCAAATATGTCCCAAAACGGCTGGGGTTCTCATACGGGGGGATGAAGGAACGCGTGCATCTGGCCATCCTGGAGCACAATGAAAACATTGTGAAGCGGAAGCAAGCCACGACCAAGACAGGTGTGTTTATATGTTTTCTACACTCTCTGCAAATGAAAAAGACACATTTCTAAACTGACTCTCTTGCCAGGTTCCACCAAAATGTTTACATAAGTGCCTTTTAAACATGAACTCTGGATCATGTCCAGCTAGAGAGAACAGGATATTTTCAGGTTTTGCCTTTCTAAACATGAGGGGTCTTTGTTAAGAAACAACTGGATATGAGCCGTTTTTTCTGCCAGTGGGCGGGGGGGGGGGGGGGGGTAGCATGTATCGAAAACAAGAAATGTGATAGGAAACAGCTTTAGCTATGAGGCAGTCAAAATAGTGGTCGCACCGTTGTCAATCACTGTGGGTGATTTATTTTACAAGTGGCAACTAGTCATATCTGACTAGTTTTAAATGTATTTCTCCCCACAAAAGTTTGATAGCCTATCAGTCAGTCAGCTCCTATCCTCTCCGCAGTGTGCACAGTGCACAGTCACACAACACTGCCTGCCTCACACAATAGAATTGGCTGCATCACGTCAAAAACGTGCCGTTTTAACGGAGTCCATTCCAACGAGGGGTGGCAATGTGCCAAAAATGAGTGCTTCGCCTTTTATTTGTTAGGCTACATAAAGCCGCCCAGTCAAAATAGTGGTCGGACTGTCGTCAATCACTGTGGGTGATTTATTTTACAAGTGGCATGTCAAGTCATATGAACGGCGACGGTGGACCTGCCGACAGGAGAGCCATCACCCTCACCGCCGGTGAGCCTTGTTGTCGCCCCGGAGCCATCGGAGGGCGGAGGCAACGACTGCCTGCCGCCAGGTAGGCCGCTAGCTAGGCCGCTAGGCAGGCCTACCGGGCCCCAGCGGCCCTCGCCTGACCATCTGACATCTACGGCGCGGGCTGGACCCCCGCGGTTCTTGGCGGTGCACACAGCCATTTCAACACGGGCGCGGGCTAGGCCCCCGCGGCCGTCAGCCATCCACCAAGCTAGAGCCTCCATCGAGCTGCCATTTGGCGACAGCTTAGCAGCGCCAGCCATCTCAACACGGGCGCGGGCTAGGCCCCCGCGGCCGTCAGCCATCCACCCAGCTAGAGCCTCCATCGAGCTGTCATTTGGCGACAGCTTAGCAGCGCCAGCCACAGCAGCGGCAGTCACAGCGCCACTTCGGTGTCCAGAGTCCATCTGCGGCAGGGCTGCACTAAGGGACCAGGCGGTCCTAGTAGCCCCAGATGGTCTACCGTCACCGGCCGTCTCAGCACGACCACGGGCTGGGCCCCCGTGGCCGATGCCTGTCCATCCGGCCGCCCCAGCACGGCCACGGGCTGGACCCCCGTGGCCGACGCCAGTCCATTTGGCCGTCCCAGCACGACCACGGGCTGGGCCCCCGTGGCCGACGCCTGATCATCCGACCACCACAACACGAGCGCGGGCTGGACCCCCGTGGTCTGATGAACCTTAGGTAAAATCCAGAAATCCAGCTCTAAAAAAGCACCGTGGCTCAAAACTGTTTCGTACTCTTAACCAAGCTAAAATTGTCTGGGATCCACGGTGCAAGCCAAAGGGACTTTTGTGTGGACACATAAACATTCACAGTCTTGGTAACAAATGTGAACAATTAGAGCATCTCCTGTATGAGTCCAATATTGATTGTCTAGGTATATCAGAATCTTGGCTGAAACATTCCTCTCCAGAAGCCCTTGTATCTATGCCAGGATACAATGTTTTCAGGAAGGACAGGATTAAGGGTAAAGGTGGGGGTGTATTACTCTACATTAAGAGCACCCTCGCCTGTAAAGAGATCATTTGGTCAACAGATGTAAATTTTGATTGTGTTGGTGTAGACATCACCCTATCAAATCAATTGTCCTTCTTCCTGATTTGCCTCTATAGACAGCCAGCCGCTAAAGTGGATTTCTATGACCAGTTAAAGCTCCTGTTGAGATCCTGTGATCCTAACAAAGAGACCATTTTTTTAGGAGATTTTAACGTAAATTGGGATGACAAACAATGTAGAAAAAACCTTAAACAAACCATGGATGCCCATAATCTAACACAATTAATTGAACAACCGACCAGAGTAACTAATACCTCCCAAACCAGGATAGACCTACTTTTCACAAACGAAGCTGATAGAATCGCTAAAACCTACAATTTGCTGACCGGTCTTTCTGACCACAATTTCATTTTTTTCGCTAGGAAACTAAACAAAAAACGGCTCGTAAACGCACCCAATAAAAACTGCTCTTCTTTTAATTTCATCCCAAAAAACATGCAACAATGTTTTGGGGATGCTATTAAAAACATCAACTGGGATGAGACGCTTTTTTCTGACAATTTGGAGTCGAACTGTGTGTGGTCTGTTCACAGATAAAATTAACGAAACAATTTCTTTATTCTCCAGGAGGGGGCGCCAAAAGGCCAGTAAAAAGCAACACCTTCCCTGGTTGAACCATAGCTGCATCTCGCTTCTGCGGTCTAGGGACTCTCTCCTCAAACAAAGCCTGAAATCTGGGCTGCCGACAGATAGGCAGAAATTCACCCATGCAATAAGTTGACTCGGACCCTCAGAAAGGCCAAAGCCAACTTCTTTATCAGTGTAATCGAAGGTGCAAAATGAAAATGGAAAAAAGTATGGGACATCCTGAATAAACTACTAGCTAAACAGAACAAACAGGTAAACAACACCCTAGAACTAAAAGTCAACGATGTTCTGATTAATGACCCGTCTGTACTGGCCTGTACGTTTAATAATTATTTTTTAAATAGTGTATTTGAAATAACCAAACTCTTCGCCCCCTCTGGTGCTCCATCCAGCCCAACGGTGGTTGACGGGCCCCTCTTTGAGCTGGAGGAAATAACAGAGGCTGAGGTAAGAAGAATCCTTGTGGCACTGAAACGTTCCAAGGCCAAGGACACTCATGGCCTTGACACTGACTTTATGAAAACACACTCTGACGCTTTAGTAAAACCCATCACCATATTAGTGAACCAATCCATCAGGTCAAAAGAGGTGCCAGCATCCTGGAAGGTGGCGATTGTGACGCCAATTTTTAAATCTGGTAGTAAGGTAGCGGTGGCCAACTACAGGCCAATCAGCATTTTACCCACCTTATCGAAGGTTGTTGAAAAGTGGGTGTCGAAACTCATGATCACACACCTGGACAAAGGTCACACCCCACTCCACCCATTACAATTTGGTTTCCGTGCTAATCATTCCACTGAGTCAGCAAACTGTGTTTTCATAGAAAAGGTTAAGTACATGCTTGACAAAAATCCATACGTAGGTGCTGTGTTCCTGGATCTCAGGAAGGCATTTGACACCGTCAACCATCAAGTACTCCTGGCTAAGCTGTCCCACTTCAATTTCTCGGCAGACACTATACAATGGTTCAGGTCCTACCTAATAAACAGAAAACAGTGTGTCATGGTTGACGGTGTCAGATCCCCCTATCTTGACAATCCAGTCGGTGTACTGTTCTCCCTGTACATCAATGACCTGCCGGACATATGCCCTGATCTCAATGTACAGATGTATGCTGACGACGTGGTCATTTTTGTACACGGTAAGAAAACTGATCAGATCTCTTGTAACCTTACAAATGTGCTAAGCAAGGTCCAACAGTGGTTGCAAGATACGTGCCTGCTGCTAAACACACAAAAAACGGTATGTATGATGTTCAGCAAACGACCAGTTGGCATCACCCGGTCCAATGTGTTTCTGGGGGGGAGGAACTGGAACTACCGTAGTCTCCCAGTTCAAGTACCTCGGGGTCATCTTGGACTCGAACCTATCCTTCAAGAAACACATCAAAACAGTTAAACGAACAATTAATTTCAATCTAGTTAATTTTAGACAAATTCGACCTTTCCTAACCACTGATGCAGCAAAATCGTATCTTCACTGCATGATATTCTCCCACATTGAATACTGTTTCACAAACTGGTCGTTCGCAGGTGCCACTGTCATAAAACCCATTGAACAACTTTACCATAGAGCCATCAAGGTATTTGCTAGAAAACCATTGTCATACCACCACTGTAACATTCTGGAACAACACCGCTTTTTGACCTTTGAGAATATCATGGTCTTAAAGAGTGCGTGTTTTTTCTACAAATGCCTTCATGGATTAGCTCCCCCGCCCATAAATGAATTCATTCACAGAAACAGAACTAGTGGACTTGGCACCAGGTCTGAAACTAGAGGCGACTGCAAGGTCCAGCGCAGACTGACCACGTTTGATCAGAACGTCCTCTCAGTTAAAGGCAGCCAAACGTGGAACAGTCTGCCAGTCCCCATAAGGGGAAGTCGCTCACTTGCCACTTTTAAGGGTTCACTGAAGGAATGGCTGAAAAGCCACCAGTCCTGTGGCCACAGGTAATAAGGTCAATTTTTTTTTATTTTCTTCTTTTTAATGTATGCTGTTGTGTTTTTTGAGTGTATTACTGCTGCTTGTGTTTTGCTGTTTTGCACATGTATACTTGTCTTACGGGTGTAAAGCACTTTGATGCCTATGTTTTGTTGTTTTATATATTCTGTTTTTATGTTTTTGTGTTTTATGTTTCGGGGACAACGGATGGAAACTAGCCTTGTGCTAAATCCGGCGATTTTTACACTTTTATTATGTTCCAGATGTTTTTATCTGTTCCATGGTTATTGTGTTCATTAATTTTGCATTGTCCCGTCTAAATAAATAAATCAAATCAAATCAAATCATATCTGACTAGTTTTCAATGTATTTCTCCCCACAAAAGTTAGGCTTTTTCTGACATGGGATCAAGCAAGCAGCGCAGCAGTAAACGTCCCTCCTGATGCACTGGACCTGGCTGCCTGCAGCTGAAGCGCGTTGGCCAAACAATTCAAGCCCTTTTTGCAGCACTTGAGGAAACCGTGAGTTTGCTCGTTGATATAAGCGGTTGCCCGAACGATTCATTAATTAATAAACTAGTGAACGTGAAGTGAGTCACGAAGAGCCACACCCGCCCACTCAGACGGATAATGACCTGCCACTGTTTAACATGAGCTGCGATTGCGTGGAAGCGGATCTTATACCGGCGGTCGAGGTAGATAAGATACGGAGTCGCGGGAGTGCGCGTAGGCCGGCTAATTGTTGTTTAACATGCAGGCCAACCGGCTAGGAGCGGGTTATAATACGGATTCCACTGCATGTTAAGAAGTGGCTATAGTGGGTTTGGTGTATTAGAAGCATGTAATAATTGTATGTGGTAGGTTGCTCAAGCTAGCTTTAGTTTTCCTGTCTTTAAATTATGTAATTTTCGATATTACATCATCGGATTCATGAGTGAACCTAGAGTCGTTCAGATCTGCATCTACAGATTCTAACATTCTTATTTATATGTGCTCCTCTTGCAGGCGAGCCACGTTTCGAACAGAGGTACGACAAAAAGTCAAAACGGTTTGTTTTGAAGAAGGTCTTCGTTCCTCACACAAAAAAATTAATTGGGGCACTCATCGATATTGTCATGGAGATGCGACTGAACCCGGCCATAGCCTATAAGGCCCCAACATCATCACTGGCCCTGCCCCAGCCGGCACTACCGGCAAACATTGCAGGAATCCCAAAGCCTCCACTGGCACAAGCAGTCCAAGAATTCAGACCCCGCTTTCAAGAGCAGTGACATGCAGTTGCTCATGGGACATCTGCCACTTCACCTTTATGATGGATATGTCCCCACCTTTTGCCACAAACTTTGGAGGCTGCTGTGACCGCAGTCCCAATCACACAGAACTATACAGACTTTTTTTATAATCCTTTTCGTCTTCATGTGATGGGGCCAGTTTTCATGTTAGATTTTATCTTTTTACTTGGAACAACGTTGTCTGATTCCCCCTGAATGAATGAGAGAGGGAAGGCCCGGAAGCCGCTCCACCTGGGGCGGGGTGGGGCTCCCCAGTCTCTTCCAAGCTGCCGTTCCTCCTCTAAGACTATGGAGAGAACGAACCGAGCCAAGCAGAGACTGGAGGGAGATACAGCCTACGCGGCATCTGGAGCGAGAGAGAGAGCCGACCGAGGGGAGACCAAGCCGACCCAGCCGCCACCCAACCAGCCGTGACTACCGACACACCGAGAGAACCAGAGGCACAGGAACCAGAAGCGCAGCAGAGTAGTATCCGTTCTGCTCTACAACTCCAGCCAGGGTCGATAGCGGGATGCCGTTCCCACCCAGGATAATTGTGAGTAGTTACCATCATTGCGGCTGATATACAGATAGGCCGGCTGCGGTGCCAGGCGAGTGTGGGATAGTGTGTGGTTTATGTACAGAAGATTGGCGGTGTTTCTTGTGCTCCCCAGGCGGTGACGTGTCGGATGGGAGCAGACCAGCACCAGGCAGTGGATCGGCCTCAGTGGGACAACGTGCAGACTATTCAACCGCGGCAGAGGGGTGAACTTACGGCTCACCCCTCTTTGAGCTAAGTACCCGCTCCCCCCTGTTTTTACTGGACACTGATACCCCTATTGTTAGACGTAATTATATTATTCTAATATTGTTGGATTTTTAGTTTATCTCCCCCGCCAATTTAAAGTCTAGCCTGTCTTGAGTGCAGTGCAGGGCACAAAAGCCTAATACCTCCGTGTTCTGATTTACATTAGTGTGCAGTGTCAGTGCAGTGAAACATTGACTATTATTCTGAGTGATTTGTGGGCCTGTACATTGACCCTATGTTCTTGTCCCCCCCCCCCCAAGGGCAGCGTGGACCAGAGCAGGAAGAAGGACAGGCGGACCAGTGGATACGATGGCGTGGATGGACTTTGGGGCATATTTTATAAAATAAACATTGTTACTTTTTAACCTTTGTTTTTCGTGGTCTTTTAACCCGGCTCAACTCTGGTGTATACTAACGTGTTTGAGGCTTTTTAGCCGAGTCCTATGTGCTCCGAGGTGGAGTTGTCAGTCAACATTTTAACCTTTTTAATAGTGACTTAGGGCCCTGTAGCTTTTACCTGAGGGGGTTTGAAATTAAAATCTACAGCTCTGTTCGTAGCTGCAGTGGACATATTTTATTCGTTTAAATTTTACATTACACTGCTAGATTTTACTTGTTGTTTTCTAGGTTATATACTTGAATTTAAACTATCTTGAAAAGGGCTGTGTTTTCCACACAATCTGGTGTAACACTAATAGATTTGTGACCTATGTGACTGGTGTAACCTCGAAATATACAGACTTTTTTCAAATGTCAGTTTTAGCTTTACTTGAGGTTGTTTGCAATACAAATGGACAACTATATGTCGTTAGCTGCAATGCACACATTTTATCTGTTTTTATTTAGTATATTTGGTAACCCTTAAAAAGGTATTTCTTGCAAAGTTCTCTGTGACTAGGGTGCTAACTAGTCACCATAGGTGAACGTCACCCTTTCCACCCCATAATGTGAGGTTATCTGAGTGGTTACATGTATGCCCTTCTCACATTTTCACACTCTGCAGGATTTAGCAGGTATCATGTTCATGCCCTCTCTCTGTCCATTTGATAATAACAAAGTACTTTTATTGGTTAGACCACTTCCCATCACGCTTCAGTCATATTGTGCTCAGGAGTCGCTCAGTAAGTTGGGACAAAGCAGGAGTTAGGCTAACTCCCTCACATCACATAAGCCCATTGGATAGTGCTGCTGCCTGCCCGCCATCCCCTCGTCTCCCCCTCTCCATTGTACAGCTCACTGCCTTGTATGGGTATGGGTGAAAAAAGGTGTGGGGTGGGGGGTGGGGTAGAGAGTTATAATAGTAATCAAATGATAAATGCAGAAAGATACTACTGCGTCAAAATAATGACAACAAATCTATGGCTCACACTACAAGAATCTCAGCGAGATATTAAATAGATAGATATATAAAAGTGGGATTTCTTGTAATTAGATGAGTAGGCTATTACAATATGCTATATGAGACAGTATAATAGGAGAAAATACATATTAAAAAAGAATATAAAGTCATCAAAAACTCCGTACCTTCTAAGTCCCTGTATAAATGTTATAGATTTATTTTTAGTTGATTAGATTATTTATCGAGGAGTTGTCTTAGCACTACATGTGGTTGACTAGAAAAAACTGACTTCGAAATCGGCTATTAGCTGAGGGAAATTGGCTGAAACACTTTAATATCAATTCTGCGATTCCCTGTTAGTCTTTTTACTAATGCAATTGAGAGATCTGAGCGGATTACAAGGTCTGAGAGCCATTCCATAGTGTGCTTGACATGAAAAAGTTATAGAACCACTGTCTTTAAAAATGGATACCTTTGGGGATTGTACGATGCAGTAGGATTTATATTTCTACATTCTGTGAGATTTCAAATGGAACAAATAAAGACATTAGATGTGAAAAATCTATTTCAAATTTTAATGAACATAGTGACATTAGCCTATGTAAACAAGATGTGACATGAACAGTGGATGTCCAAATAGCATTGTTCAAACTTCCAATAGTTGTTCAGATGACATTGACCATGATGTTGCCTACTATAAATGTTAAATGGATGCCCTTATATGTCATGGAATTGTCTAAAATGTAGGCCTCATTATCAATCTTCAAAGAGGCGTGCGATTTCAGCATTGGTGTCCTGGAAGCCACGGTATTGTCCATTATTTGCGGGGTACATGCCTCTGATCGCCTGCACAACACACGCTGGCAACGCTATACGACGAAAACGTCCAAGTCTTTCGCCTCTCAGGACCCATTCGAGGAAATGGCGATAGGCTGTCAGGCGACACTGTCTGCAAGAAAGAAAGAAAGAAACACACACAAAAAGCAAGATTAGAACGGCAAGCCTATTTGCAGGGTAACGTTTGGTGGTTGACGTTAGATACAAAATGTTCAGATAAATAGTATAATCCAAAATCTATTGCTGAGAGTAGTACAGTAGAGTAGAGATTCTCTTTATTTATTCCCCCGGGGGCAATTAATATGCAGCAGAACTAAATATGTAGCCTAATTCTAAAACATACAGACATGAAACAGTAAAAAGTAGGGATGTCTTAAAACATAGTACATTTAAAAGGACACGAAACCATGTGTCCTCCATCGCTCCCTCAGGAACAAAATAATGGCTGTAAGCTATCTGTTTCTGAAACAGCGGGCCATCCGTATACATATTTATCTTCGTAACCTACGGCTATATCGAGACTAACGTTAAAACACAAACACCAAAACAGTATAGTGACGTATTGTTACACGTATCGTTGTATTGCTCAGAATAACATCACATAGTCATTTAATTTGTGCCCAGACGCCACTGTTCTATTCGGCATATTTATAATCTGCACATATGTTTTGTGATACTAGTTTGGTTAGATATACGCTCAAGCCGTTTCCACTGCTCTCTTCGCCTTTTATATTTTTTGGATCGAGAAACATTGACTGTCTTGAACTGGCATAATACAAAGGCTGTTATGTATTGTATGAAGTGCTTAAACTCATCAGCTCAAACCGAGCCACTTACTGCCCCCTCGATCCTATCCCTTCCTCTCTCCTCCAAACCATCTCACCTAACATATCTCCCTTCCTCACTACCTTCATTAACTCCTCTCTGTCCTCTGGTCTTGTCCCGCCTGCTCTAAAGACTGCAAGAGTCAAGCCTCTGCTTAAGAAACCCTCCCTTGACCCTACTGCTATTCACAACTACAGACCTGTCTCTCTTCTCTCATTCCTTTCCAAAACCCTCGAACGAGCAGCGTCCGAACAACTTTCTCTCTATCTCTCCCAAAATGACCTCCTGGACCCTCTGCAGTCCGGTTTCAAGGCCTCTCACTCCACTGAGACAGCTCTTCTTGCTGTCACAGAGGCCCTTCACACTGCTAAGGCCTCATCCCTCTCTTCTGTTCTTGTCCTCCTTGACCTGTCTGCTGCCTTCGATACAGTCAACCACCAAATCCTTCTTTCCACTCTGTCTGACCTCGGCATTTCAGGCTCTGCACTCTCCTGGTTTGCTTCCTACCTCTCTAACCGCTCATACCAGGTCTCATGGAGAGGGTCCCTCTCCAGATCCTGTCCTCTTACCACCGGTGTCCCCCAGGGCTCAGTCCTGGGCCCCTTACTTTTCCTTCATCTATGTCAGATCTCTTGCCTATGTGATCTCTTCTCATGGCTTTTCTTATCACTGCTATGCTGATGACACCCAGCTTTTCCTTTCATTCCCCCCCTCTGACACTCAAATCGAGGCTCGCATCTCTGCATGCCTCAAAGACATTGGCGACTGGATGTCTGCCCACCACCTCAAGCTCAACCTTGGTAAGACCGAGCTACTCTTCCTCCCAGGAAAAGACTGCCCTCTTGCAGATCTCTCCATCTCCATTGACAACACCACTGTACTTCCCTCCCAAACAGCCAAGAACCTTGGGGTGATCCTTGACAACCAGCTGTCTTGCTCTGCCAACATAGCTGCTACAGCGCGCTCCTGTAGGTTCTCTCTCTACAACATCCGCAAAATCCGTCCCTTTCTCACAAGAGAAGCGACTCAACTCCTGGTCCAGTCTCTTGTCTCCTCCCGCCTGGACTACTGCAACGTGCTTCTGGCCGGCCTACCTGCCACCGACATCCGACCGCTTCAGCTCATTCAGAACGCTGCAGCCCGTCTGATATTCAACCAACCCAAATTCTCTCACGTCACTCCCCTCTTCCAGGAGCTCCACTGGCTTCCCATCTCGGCCCGCATCAAATTTAAGACACTGGTACTGGCCTACAGGGCAGTACACCAGACAGCTCCCCGGTACCTGCAATCCATGGTCAGGTTCCAAACCTCTCACCGCTCCCTTCGCTCCTCCACCAGTGCAGGTCGCCTCGCCCCTCCTTCACTACGGGGGCTCAAAAGTCGCTCATCCCGATCTCGACTCTTCTCGTCCCTGGCACCTCAATGGTGGAACGAGCTTCCACCTTCGGTCAGGACTGCTGAATCACTGCCGATCTTTCGGAAAAGACTAAAGACACACCTTTTCAGGCTCCATCTGGGCCCTTCTTGATCTAACTTCGTCTCTCTCTTTCCTTATATAATAAAAAAAAAAAAAAAAAAAAAAAAAAAAAAAAACCTGACCAACCTTGTACCACTAACCTAAACTTGTACCACTGTTCCTTCAGAAGCTGTAGTTGTCATAGACTGTGCTCCATAGTTGATTGTTCTATTGCAGACAAAAAATTTGTTATTGTAAGTCGCTTTGGATAAAAGCGTCTGCCAAATGACGTAATGTAATGTAATGTAATGTAATGTATTAGCATACAATACTTACTCGATGTTCAAACGTCCGTGTGGTCCTGCTGGCCGGGGCTGTCTTTTCCAGTTGATTCTGGGTCTCAGGAAGAACGTTTCCAACACCCAACGATCCATGTGTGGATCAAAACTTTGATCCATGGTTAGACATCCCTCTCCTCCGTCCGCGTATGCTGGCACTTCTTCGAGAAGAAATTGGCCTCTGTGAAATTCGCTGCAGCATAGCGACTCCACTTCTGTATGCATAGGTCCACATTTTCGGCATCGACACCAAAAGTTCTCACCCGCACGGGGTGGCTGTGAGCCTGGGGGGGAGCCTGCCTCGTCCTCCTGTAATTCTTCTTCTGCTTCCATACGGAGCAATTCCTCTGCACTGTATTCTGGCTCATATAAGTAACCCTGAATGTCACTGTTTAGTAGCACACTATCAAAATCGTCTTCATCCATATCAACCTCTTCAATTTCATCGGATAAGTTTGCTTCAGCCATGGTTCAGGAGCAGCTAAGTTAGCTAGCGTAGCAGTCAGCCGATGCGGTGAAGAAAAATGGCTGCCTTTTGTTTTGGTACAAGAGTTGTGAAGGGGCGTGGAGGACCTCTAGAGGCGGAACCATGGCGGCACACCCACACAGGACTTGTAGTTTAAAGCTGCTCTTCTTCCTCAAGTGTGGTACACCGCTCTGACGCGGTTTTGACGTAAAACGGGTCAGAGCGGTGTACTAAATATGTGAGAGATAAGGGAGATCAGCCAGGAGGGTTGAGTGAGGGGAGGTAAAGGCTGCTTATCTAATCCAACTACTGACATTGTAATGACACAAATATGGTTGAAAATCAGGAAAGCCGGCCTTTAACACATTGACTGCCAGCCCTTTTTTCAATGCTGTAGGTAGGTTCTGCCAGTTTTTTTTTTTAGGATTCTGGCTCATTTTACAAGAGCCGAGGATTCTTTTCTGTTAAGACTTCGTGAACACCAATCATCTAAAAAGAACTAATAGAATGTGTGCTTTCTCTGTCTAAAAGAGTTAGTTTGCAGAGTTAGTAGTTATGTAGATATTAGCCGTTGAGTACAGCATGGTTTCAGAGATTTTCAGAGAGTTTTGAGATAAATGGATTTTTAGAACCACCTCACGTGCCTGTGATTATGGGTGCCCTTGGGCAAGTCTGTATACTGTATTGTGTGTGTGTGTGTGTGTGTGTGTGTGTGTGTGTGTGTGTGTGTGTGTGTGTGTGTGTGTGTCTCCAAACTCCTCCCTCCGTCTGTGCTGCGGAGGGAGGAGGCTCCGCGGCCGCTCTCGGGCAGTCTGGATTACTGTAAAACGGGCTCGTTCGTTTCTTGAGGTGTCGGCTGAGAGCTTTGAAGAAGCTTTTGCGATTCTGGTCTTATTTATGCTCAAAGGTACTCGAGTGTGTGTGTGTGTGCGCGCGCGCGTGTGTGTGTGTGTGTGTGTGTGTGTGTGTGTGTGTGTGTGTGTGAAATCGAAAGCGTTTTCGCCCAGCTATTTCCTTGAAAATTAGAATGGCTTTCTCCCGCGGACCCGCGGCTGTTTTTTGCTCGGATTTCTCTCTGTCTGGAGAGCACTGTTCCCACTTAGCTGGTCGGTAAAATAGATTATACACATTCTCTTCCTCCAATTCTGGTATAGGAGACGTAAAAGGGGTTAATCGATGTCCCACCGTCAAAAAAAAAAAATGTTTATGTAAGCCGAGATATCTCGTCCTTGGCACTCAACGGTTGGATCATGTAAGCCGAGATATCTCGTCATTGGCACTCAACGTGTTAATAACGTGTTTACCTCAATGCAGAAATCTCCCATTGTGATTACATTAGAGCGTGTTCAGAGCGGGGGGTTTGTCCTGACTATTGTGCTGTGCTGCGGCTCGCGTCACCAGGCTCTTTTAACGATACATGGGAGTCAACAATGGCGATAAAGTAGTTTGCCACTGAATGACCAAATTGATATCACTTTCAACCATTTTGAGCAACGCTGTTTCCATACAGGCCACCAGCGTTTGCTAGTTGTTGATAGTTGATATTTATATAAGATTTTGTAGCTCTCATATAACTTATTTTTAGGCGGTGGGCAAACTGTCATGGCGTCGATTTCCGGAAAAAAATCCTGACCTGAGCACAGCCAAAGAGTATAGTGAGACAAGAGGTGACGCTCATTTCTTGGTTTTTACCATAGGTTTTTTCAAATAAAGCAGCATGCTGTTTTGTCACATATCTGGGGGGGGGGGGGGGTAAATCCCCCTTTAACTTAACTTAACTATGCTGAAGAATATTTCCCCCTCCACCCAGAGCCACGAGATGGTTCTAAAACTGCTCAGTGAAGGAATCCACATTCCCTTAGCACATCTCAACTGGTTCACCACCCTGCTCCTGTGTCAGATCACCCTCGAGATCTTCCACAGAACTATTTTATATCTCCGTCTAGGCCTCGACCCATAAACCCCCCGAGTTTTGGGCTGGTTTGCTGTTGAAGTGTTTTTTATTGTTGTCTGTCATAACTTTTGTTATTGTTGTGGTTTTCTGTCTGTCCCACAGGAGAGTTCTGTGTGTGAAGGAGATGGACTTTGTGGGACATTTCAGTAAGGAGTGGGAGTGTCTGTTTGAGAACTTCTACAGACCTCCGGCTGTGAGCGGGTCTGACCTGAAGATCTACTGCAAGGTACACACACACAAACCCATACACACTGATCTGAGCTGTGCATCATGTGCCCTGTCGCTGTCCCAGCTGTAGATGTGAGATGCCCCTTTAGCCATTAGCTCACTGCCACAGCTTAACTCCTTGAGTGCCAGCCACTTTTGGAGAACGGACCAGTGCCAGAGTTTCAGAGCTTTTTTCAGTGATTTCTCGAGGCCCACAGAATATTGTGTGATATTACTATGTAAACAATGAACACGCAAAAAGAACGATGAGACTCTTTTCTATCATCAGCAAAAACAGGTTTATTGATATCATTTTCCGTTCTTTAGTTATCAGCCGGAGAAGATAGCTTGATTTAACAAAAAAGAGCAGTTTTTTTCTAGAAGCTGAGATAATGGCCCTTTTGTGAAATTAAACATTTCAAACACATCACTGACTCTGAAGCTAATTTTCTGATCTAGTCACACCTCAAAAATAATTTCCTTCAATAAAACAGTGAAGGCCAGGGAATTTTGTTTGGCAGAATAATATTTTTAGCTGCAACCAGCAGCGCTGGCCCCTGCGTGCGCTGCTGGTTGCAGCTTCTTGCTGATCTTGATTTGCTGCTGGTGGGCATCGGATATTCTGGCTTGCGTTTGCCAACCCTGTCCTGCTGCCTGGGTCTGTCTGGGTCAGTGTTGTGTGCTGCTCTGCGTGCCCCCCCCCCCCCCCCCCCGCCCGCCCGCCCCGCCCCGCCCCGCCTCAACTGCACACTCCTCCTGTATGGGAGGTGGCTCTCTGCTGAGTTTGCTCTGCACTGTGAAGGGTGCGCGACATCCAGCTTTTTCCGCGTGTGTTTGTCACCGGCTACTACTGTATGCTTCCAGTTGAGAATAATAACGGCTGATCATGCGAATGGGCTGTCGCAGCAGACATGGAGGAGCTCAATTGTGGGAGCAGATTGGCTGCTGCCTGCTGCAGGCACATCTAACGTTAAAACGCTTCATGCATATCGATGCATACGGATGCGATGCGATTTCCGTTTTCCCAACGACTTATTCTCTGTTTTTCTCTGCCTTTCTGTTAACCTGGAGAGCACTGTCGCCACCTAAGGGTTCTGTAAAATAGGTTATAGACCTCCAATAGCTACAATAGTTGTACAGGAGCTGCGGAAGGCTTTGATCGACGTCCCACCGTCAAAAAACGCATTGGACGTCGAAAGACGTCCGTGGCACTCTACGTCACTATTTAATTGGACGTCGAAAGACGTCCATGGCACTCAATGAGTTAATGTGTATCTTCAGTTAGAAAGGTAAATGTAATCATCTCACACGTAAATAGCAATAAGGCTGATGACTCACTAGCCAACTATAGCTTTAATGTTACCATGTGTCACAAGTTTGAAATCGGATCCACGCGCAGAAATCAACTGGAGTCAGCAGTCACGTGTCAACGTTCAAAAAAGGAGTTTTACTATGAAACTTAACACGTTCACTGCCCAAGACGAGATATCTCGGCTTACAGAATCCAACCGTTGACTGCCAAAGACGAGATATCTCGGCTTAAAAAAATGAAATAAAAATTTGACGGTGGGGGGTGGATCAACGCCCCCCACGTCTCCTATAAAAATATGGGAGCCACCGAACGTGTACAACCCATTCCACCGACCCACTAAGTGGCGACAGTGCTCTCCAGACTAGAAAAAGCCGAGCCAAAACTGCAGGGGAACGCGCGATGAAACCATTCTCATACTGTAAAATGGATTGGCGAAAACGCTTTCGTTTTCGCGCTGGTTGCTGGCGGTGGGGTATTGCAAATTTGCATAATAGATTACGGGTGCAACACACTTTGAAACACGCAGCATAAATAAGACCAGAATCGCAAAAGCTTCATCAAAGCTCTCAACCGAAACCCCAAGAAACGAGCGAGCCCATCCAGACTTGCCCAGCGGCCGCCAGCAGACAGGAGCAGCAGCAGCAGCAGCAGAAACTCGCTTGTGACACGCCCGCTGCAGCCAAGAAGAACACACACGGAGGGAGGAGTTTGAAGGAGAGGGGGGTTTCCTGCTGTTATGGAGGAAATTACTGTTCAAAACTATTGTTTAGATGTCTGACGTCTTACTGATGCCAAAAATGAATGGTTAAAGTGACTGTTCTATCGAATTTCACAAAAAGCTATTTATCTCAGCTTAAATTTTCAGACGCTGAAACCATGCTGTATTCAAGTGCTAATGCCTACATATCGTCGGTGTCGGGCCAGGACCTCGAATGTCACTTTTTTCACTTTCTTACTTTTTGTCATGAATCAATGCCATTGGTCAGTCACCCTTCACGTCTCTGTGTGGTTTTTAACAAATGCAACCAATGGAAAAGCATTAAAACGAGCTTGTGAGTAAATCTCGTAACGCCATTCGCCCTCAATCTGTCAGTCAAACCTCGAAATCCCCCCCCTACCTCCGTGTGTACCCCCCCACGCAGGACACTAAACCCGGGAAAGACACACGGAAGACGCGCTGTGTATTTCTCATATCGTTTTGACTCATCCTGGCTTCCTCTGACGTTAATATATCAATCAAATGTTTTCCAGTTATTCCTAGGCTGCAAACCTGTTTTAACATGCAAATCGGATTGCTTTCTGACGAGAATAAAGTAACGTTAACGTTACGTTATGTCAGACTATTTCTCACCCCATGCGAAAGCCCCAAATCGGCCATGAGAGGCGAGGGGCAATCCTGCTGCTCCTGCGCGCGCGCCCGCGGCCTGGAGCTTGGGGGCTCGTGCATGAGGATGCGGCTGCCTCCCGCTTGACTGGCCATGAGAAAGCGCTTCCAAGTCGGACTGATAATATAAACAACATCATTTGAGCTTATCCAGGTCAGATATTTATAAAGTAATGACACATTCAGCGGGAAACTAACTATAATTAAGACATGTGCCAACTTTGACGACATTTGGTTCAGTAGTTTAAGAGCAAACAGGTTTTTTTTACTTCCTGAAAAGTTTCTGTTTTGGAAATTCGAGGTCCTGGAACGACAGCGGCGATATACTAACTCTACAAACTAACTCTTTTAGACAGAGAAAGCACACATTCTATTAGTTCTTTTGAGATATTTTGTGTTCACAAAATCTTAGCAGAAAAGAATCCTCGGGTCTTGAAAGATGAGCCAGAATCCTCAAAAAAACCCTTTGGCAGAAGCTACCTACAGTAAAAAAAAAACGGCTGGCAGTGAAGTGTGGCAGTGTTAAGACTGTTATTACGGTATTTGAAAATGCTGAATTATGTTCCAAATGTTGGTTATTATGGTTAAAGGAACACGCAGACATTTTGGGAGATTGCTCAGCTATGATACTCAAACACTGTTCAGATTTGTGTGTACTTTACTTTCAATATCTGAAGTTTGAATTCTGCTACTTTCTTTCTGGCAAATATTTCTGACAGTGTAGCAGAGGCTGTACTGTTCCTCCTGGCCCACAGTAGTCACATCTGCTTGTATTAGAATGATGTTTGTCACATGTATGTCTGATTTCATGTGGCCAGTAGGTGGTGCTATGCCTACAACTGAATATTGGCAGGTGGGCCTCTTCTGGGTGGGATGCTCATCAAAATATGACATTTGGAGCAGCTGTGATCCTGTACAGTCGAGTTACACCCCACTTTTGTTGTTGCCAGTAGGTGGCGCTGTGACTATAACTGGATATTGGCATGTAAATAAGACGGACACAATTCTGTCACTTTCAGTGCGTTTAATTCCATTACTTTGCTCTGAAACAGCAATCACATAATGCACCAGCAAGAAAATGAGCAGCAAACTTTGCAAAAAAAAACTTTGACAACAGCATTAGCTATTTAGCCAATATGGACGATATTTTTTTTTATTTTTTTTACAGCAATAGCTATTTCTACTACATCAACTCTATAACATTCTATCCCTCTGTAATATATAATTCATCATCTCAGACGTTACAGTACAGTGCACCAAGACGCTGAACATTCAACTCACATTTCAGGGTCGGAGCACCTGCTGTAGCTCAGCGCTCTGCTAGGCTTTCGGGGGGAGGGGTCGATCACGGTCAGCTAGGACCGCCGGTGACGAAGATAGATAGCCAGCGGCTGCGGCCCCAAGGGTTCTTGTGTAGGCCTAGGGCCATACTGACTTACTGACATCAAGTAAGCCAGGGGTGTCCAAACCTTTTTGAATGGGGGCCAGATTAGATCATGTGAAATTACCGGGGGGCCGGCCAGCTGCTTCTCACATCATATGGCTTATACAAATACAAATCACATACAATACAATTGTAGGCTACTCTAGGATACACTAGGATTGTGTTTACCATCTGAAAACACTAGCTCTGCCTGTGTTGTTCCTACTTGGTGCTTGTCTACAAACCATGCTAATGCTGTCATCATTAGGTGAATGGAAAAAATGTGAAATGAACTTGCTTGATTAACCAATACTGTGTGGAGGGCCACATATAGTATATTTTGAGAGACAAGTCGAGGGCCACTTGAGATCGGTCAAAGGGCCACATCTGGCCCCCGGGCCGGACTTTGGACATGCCTGAAGTAAGCCAAGGGCCACACATTGGAGATTATACCTGCCTCTCTATTTTTAACCCTCTCTCCCGTTGTGATTGGTAATTTCTTGTTAATCTCCCGATATAATAGTGATACAAATCCAATGGCTGTAGCAGATGAGATTTATTAACATAATTCTGTCTTTTATTGAGTTTTTGGGGGTTGTTTTGTTTTTCTTTGAGGACGTTGGGGAGCCGGATTGAGATGGTCCAGGGGTCAGGTCCGGCCCTGGGGCCACATTTTGCCCATGTGTGGCCTAGGAGGAGCCAGCCAGGGAAGAGACCTATAGAGATTGTGTCGATGCTGCAGCCTGCATAGCTCCCTATGTACTGCAGTCGGACGTCCTGCTGACGCCGACTGAATCCAATTGATCAACTCTGCTGTATGTTGTTCACGCCGTTTCCCCGGGGAGCTGGACGGCATCCAAAGCGCAGACCCCGGGGAGGGTCACGCCCAAGCGTGCTAGTTAAGTTTAACTTTTAAATCATATAAAATATTGTAAGTTCCTGTATCTATTTTCTCATGTGTGCATTTAGGCCTATTTGTAGCTTTTAATAAGGGTGGCAGGGGGGGAAACAGATTGGAGGGGTAATTAAATACAGAGGGGACATTCCCATTTCACTTTAATCCAGTTTATTTGTTTATTTAAAAGGATCCCCATTAGCTGCCGCCGAAATGACCGCTAGTCTAGTAATGGTCATATGTGCTTGCGTGCTTACTTTGGTTGATGACTTGCAGTGCCTCCTGTAGAGGGTGATAGCGTGCCGTGTTGAGTGGTGTGCCCTAATATAGTGTGTAGCCATGTGTTGGCTGTGTGCAGTGGTCCTACTCAGAGAGCCAAAGTAGAACGTCACTTCCTGCTTCAGCACTGTACCAGAGATTTTCATCCGCAATTTATTTTCCTATAGACATTTCATAAAATGTTTATCAATAGTTTTAGTAGTTCAAACCAAACAGTTCAGCTATATTTAGAAACTGGAGAGACCGCATAACATTTCACTCAGTCAGACCAAAACGTTAAAAGAAATGCAGGTTTAAAGGAAATATATTTTCAATGTTGTTGTTTTTTGTTTTGGTCTGAGTAAAATGTTCTATGGACTTCCCCGATTCTAAATATATCTGAACCATTTGGTTTGAACAAGTAAAACTATTTTTATAAGCATTTTACAAAATGTCTATGGGAAAATAAATGACGGATGAAAATCTCTGGTACAGTGCTGAAGCAGGAAGTAGGCGGTCACTTTACCTCTCTATGGAAGCACTGATGTAGCTGGTTGCCTCCAACTGTCTGCATCCCTCATTCCCCTTTTATATTGATGCATTAGGGTTGCCTATTTATTTGATTGTAATAAAGATTGTTATATTTTGTACAAGAATGAACTAATGGTGGAGGCATAAATCTGCGGTGCGGTCATGTGCGTGACTCTAAATTTTAGAGTCACGCTGTTTCCAATGGAGGCATCAGCTTTGAAATCCATTGGCCGTGGGTGTCCAGGTAGTGTAGCGGTAGAGTCCCTGCCCACCAACACGAGGGTCGCAGGTTCGCGCCCCCATCCTACCTCCGGCTTGCTCAGGTGTCCATACGTGCACGAGGGTGGAAGCCAGATTGAGGGTATGTGCCTTTGAAAGCTGAAATACTGCAATGTCAAACACCTCCCTCTCATGACCATGCATTGTTTGGCCTTCACATGAGCCTGACGCACAACACATTTTAGAAGTACCCTACAATAACCTTCACCATGTCCCTGAGTGTCAAAGCTGAAGTTGTGACACAAATATCAATGTGGTTCTCAACGTGGGGTCCGGTGACCATCAGGGGTCCTTGAGGGGATTCCAGGGGCTCCTGCTCACCTGTTCCGCCCTCACCAGTCTGATGAAGAGATGTCACTTCAGCTCTTTAAGTTGATTTGGTCATTTATCCTAAATTGTTGTTCTTCTACCCATGGATGGATTACTGAACGGACCAACCGGGCACTGGCCCAGAGGCTCAAGAGCACAGGGCTTTAAACCAGGGCTCATCAGACATGCTGATGCTGTCAATAACTTTACATTTAGTCGTTCATATCATATCGCCTATAAGAGTGTCGTTACTTGGTGCATTGTGGTAGGGCGGGGGGTGGGATTTCTATGAAATGCCCCCCTCCCCCGCTTCTATGAAGCAACATTTCTCTGAGCTGTGACACAGGGAGGTGTGATAACACCTCTTGTTCTACCAAACCTCATCCTGTTTAACAGAGCTCTCTGTTTCTCCGTATTGCTCATCGTTTCCTGCCTGTCAGCTGCCTGCCTGCTCTCTCACTCTCACACTCACATGCAAACATCACCTGACTCAAGCTGTTTTTTATATAAGCATCTCTCTTCTAATCGATGTAAGTTCAGTAAATGAGTAAATAAAGAATGTCTTGTAATCTGCCTATGCTTCTTAGGCTAGATGGCTCCAGCTGATCCAGAATGCTGCTGCATGTGTTCTGATAAGATCTAGGAAAAGAGACCATATTTCTCCATACTGTACTCCTGCACTGGCTCCCTGTAAAATCCAGAATATAATTTAAAATCCTTCTCCTCACCTACAGGCCCTTAATGGTCAGGCAACATCATATCTTAAGGAGCTCATAGTATCATATTACCCGAATAGAGCACTGTGCTCCCATGCAGGCAGGCCTACTCGTGGTTCATAGAGTTCTGAGAAGTACAACCAGGCTCCTCTTCTTTGGAACCATCTTCCAGTCTCGGTCTCAGAGGCAGACACCCTCAGTCTCCACATTTAAGAGTAGACTTAAAACTTTACTCTTTGATTAAGCTTATTTTATTTATTTATTTAACCTTTATTTAACGAGATAAAAAAAACATTTATATATAAAATCTCTCTGACCTGGCCAAGAAGGCAGCAACATTGGCATGTAAGAACTGTATATTCTAGAATTGCAATGAAGGCTGTCTGCAAATCTCAAGTGGCAGAAGGGATGACACGCAACGGAGTACCAAAGGTGTTGTTCCAAACAACTGTCAAGCCGCAACAACCACAGTCACAAAGCAAAAACTGTCATTTCACAATAGTCACAAGAACACAACAAAATACATAAGAAAGAAAGAACATGACAAAATAAGTTATGCATTGTGACAAGAGCAGCTTGAGGGAAGGATTTCAGATGTTTTGTTTAAAACTGGACAAAGACATGATCGTTGGGCCGATCTGATACTCAGTATCGGTATCGGAGCCGATCTGGCCAAAAGCACTGGATCGATATCGGAGGGGAAGAAAAGTACAATCCGATCCGATCCATTAGCCTAAAGTATGATGTGAATGCTAAATGCTATGTCACTAAACTGTGAGCAATGCACCGTCACCCTGAAGAGAGATGTGAACACAGATGAGCTGTAGATTAACGCCAGGCAAAATAAACAGCAACGTTATGCTATGATACCCCCTACACACACACGCACACACACACACACACACACACACACACACACACACACACACACACACACACACACACACACGCACAGACACACACACACACATACACACACACACACACACACACACACACACACACACACACACACACACACACACACACACACAATCTGTCAAATAATGCAATTATTCCTGCAGTATTCCCCAATGATCCTGATGGGGGCGCTATAATCAATGGTCAAGATGTCCAACAATAAAAAAGGCAAAGAAAAGGTCAGCACACTGTCACTCCCTTTGGTTAATTTTATTAAACATCCCACATGTGACGTCTCAAGCTGCTGCTCTTCTACAGACATCAAGAAAATATATACAAGGAGCCATCTTTAATAGAGTACCGCAGGGATGGCGTATTTTTGTAGGCTTAACCAGAAATCGCTGCCATTTTGGTTCCTCAGTGGAAAAGTCTATGGGGTTTTAGAATGGGGATTCAAATAAGGTCTGTGGTTAACAAAATTTGGGATTCAGCAGGATAATCTTCACAAACGTTATACACTTTTCTGTCTTTAGAAGCTTTTTCTGAAAATCGCATTAAAAAAAACGCATTTAGGTTCCAAAAGTCATAAAAGTTATTCCCGTTTGTGAAGATTATCCTGCTGAACCCAAATTCACACTCCCATAAACTTTTGTCAACCACAGACCTCATTTTATGCATTTAGGTGAAATCCCCTCCTCTAAAACCCCATTCACTTTTCCCCTGACGAACCCGGAAGTATACTTCCGGACTCATTCGTGCGGTGCTCTATTACACAGTACCCTCTGGTCACATGATCATCACATGATCCTGGTGAGAAAAAAAAAAACACATTTAACCCACTGTTACAAGTAAGCGATAAAAAATACAAATTTTTTTTTTTTACTAAATATATATTATACAACAAAATAATTATAAGGCCCTCACAGCACATAAGAGAATGACATCAGGCCAGTAGCCGTCATCCCTTAAAGCAGGGGTGTCAAACATATGGCCTGGGGGGCCAGAACCGGCCCGCCAAATAGTCCAATCCGGCCGACAGAATGACTTTGCAGTGTGAAATTGCATTGAGAAGTTCACTCCATTTCAAGCTTGGCCGACACCTAATATTGATGAATGAACCTGTAGGCCTAATCTTTACATTAAAAGACTCAGGGACATTTTGAGATGCTATTTATAGGTTATTATGCATTTAGATTTTCTTTGTCTAGTCTGGCCCACTTGAGACCAAATTGGGTCCCATGTGGCCAGTGGACTCAAATAAGTTGGACACCTCTGTCTTAAAGGGATACACCAACATTTTGAGAGTTAAGGCCATTTGCCATATTGCCGATATCACAACTAGAATGTACATTGCTTTATTTTCAATCTGTGTAAAGGTAAAGTCCCACTGATTGTCACACACCTGAGTGTGCAAAATTTGTTCTCCGCATTTGACCCATCCCCTGGGGCAGCGGTGAGCAGCAGCGCCGCGCTCGGTAATCATATGGTGATCTAACCCCCCAATTCCAACCCTTTGATGCTGAGTGCCAAGCAGGGAGGCAAATGGGTCCCATTTTTATAGTCTTTGGTATGTACAGTGTACAGTGCAAACATCATCAGTACAGGGCATGAGCACTGCACCCAGCACATGCGCCACATGGCAAATGAAGAAGTAACTTTGGTTATACTCTGTTAGTTCGGTTACTCTTTGTTTAGTTCTCAGTGTGTGGATTTACTATGAAAATTTGCGTTTCACGTAACTTTGTATTATTATTTCATCGCGTGGTGAGTACAGGAGTCACAACATGTACATGAGTGTTTCTGGCGCTTATGGATTGTGTATTTTGGGCGACTGAATGGGAGGAGGCAAAAGTATCATAGACTGCCATTGTAGCGCTAAGCTAAGTAGCAGTGAGGGCTCTATCGCAGTTTGTACTGCACACAGATTGAAAATAAAACCATGTACATTCTAGTTTTAATATCACCAATATGGCAAATGGCCATGGAAATAGATTTGCCTATTTGCCATATCCTGCTAGTGAGCTGCTGCACTTTCATGCTCCTGCCCCAGCACTGAGATCAACCAATCAGCTGCAGCTGGGTGTCCCAAAGACTAGGCTGAAGACCAGAGGCGACCGAGCCTTTGGGGCGGCTGCTCCTAGGCTCTGGAATAGCTGCCCTGGCACATCAGATCTGCTCAGACCTTCTTTGAAGACTCACTTTTTCTCCCTGGCTTTCAACTCAGGGTGAGCTGGACTCCCGAAAACTCTTATAATCCTTTGTATTGTGTTGTATGTTGTGGTATTGTGTTGTATACTATGGTATGTTTTATGTGCTGCATTGCATTTACTGTTTTGCCTTTTTATTAGCCTGTTCAGCACTTTGGTCAACTTTAAATGTGCTTTATAAATAAACTTTGAGTTGAGTTGAGTTGAGCTTAGAAGAACTACAAGCAGCATACTCTCCTTCAGTCACCAAAAATACACATTCCAAGAGCCAAAATGATCATGTACATGTGCTGTGTACTCACCACGCTATCAAATAATAATCCAAAATTACAACAAAGTGTCATTTGTAACGTCGTTGCCATGGTGGTTTTGAGGTGCTGTGTGCATATCACTGCGCCAGGCGGCCATGTTTGGAAATAGTTCTGGTTATCTATTTGCTTCAAAATTGACCGTTTCTCATAATTGTGGATTCTTATTTCATAGCGTGGTGAGTACAGGAGTCACAACATGAACATATGAGCATTTTGCCATTGTTGGAATGTGTATTTTTGGTGACTGAACAGGGTTAGGATGCTGTACCTTTGACTACCATTGTAGTGCTAAGCTCACTAGCAGGGGCGCCTGGCTACTTTATACTGTACGTACAGAGCAGAGAAAGGCATCTATATTCTCGTCTTACTATCAGGAACATGGCAAATAGGCTGTTCCTTTAAAGGTCTCCCTTTAAATAATGGCTAAATCTAAATAGAGGAGCCTCTAAGCCTTAAACATGCCTTTTTAATTATAACCTTAGAGCAGTGATACTCAACTTGTGGCCCAGGGGCCAGATGCGGCCCGCGATAGGGTGCAGAGTGGCCCCCCGACCATTACAATTCACAATGAAAACTAGCGTGAAATAGAGTTTGACTGAGCTCCAGCTAAATTGTCAAATACCGCCGTCCTAACTATCCTGTTTACACAAAATTGTCATATTAAACTCCGGCTGACACCCCAAAAACCTACAATCCGCTACAGAAAAAATTATATTAATGTTTGATTATTAACTGGCCCCTGGCCTCCTATCATTTTACAAAAGTGGCCCCCGGGCAAAGTAAGTTGAGTATCCCTGCCTTAGATGTCAGATGTCTCAACGATATAGAGACAGGAATCTCCAAGAATATCTCAGGAGACCTCCCATCAGAGGAGACCACAACACACATTTTGGCACAAGAGTATGATTTCATATGATTTCAATGTAAAACACAGCAGTCATAATAAGTAGCACAGGCACAAGTTGGCAGCACAATCATACATAATCATATAGTCTGAACGCTGTCTTTTGTTTTCACAACCTCACATTTTAATACACAGAGGTCTGTGGGAATTAATGCAGCTGAAGCTAAAATATTCACCTAAATTACATATTTACAGATACATAGCTGAAATACTAAGTTTATAAGATGGCGTTTATTGTGAACTTCAAGATGAAATTCACCGGAAAAGAATGCACATGATCTCACATCTGAAAATTGTAAACATTTTTGCAGGCATTCATTTAGTTTGACAGTTATTGAAAGTTGATTTGAGTTAGGTTGTGGACCAGTGGTGTCATTTGTGCATGAATGACATCACTGGTCCACAACTGAACTCAAATCAACTCTCAACAACTGTCAAACTAAATGAATGTGTGAGATCATGTGCAAAATAAATCAGCAGTTTTCCGGTGAAGTTCTCCTTGAAGATAAGATATAATAGTAATGGTAGTCAGCTATGACTAATGACTGAAGTGTGTGTGATGCATGCAAACAAAACACAAAACCCATCTAGCTGGTGGAGGCCTGGAGGAAGAGAAGAGAAACCCTAACCCAGAGCAAACTACTCAGCAACAATGAGCTTAAACCACCACTGAGTGATTTAAACAATAGCTCGTGGTAGCACGATTTGGGGGAGGGGGGTGCTTTATATGAAACAACAGCAGGTCACACTTTAAAAAGTTATTAAAAAGTCATCCTCTGCATTTGACCGAACCTCTACTACAGGCGTCTTCAACCTCTTTCAGCGCAAGGACCTTTTTTTCTGATTCCCCGTAAGACTAGCACCATGCTTCCTCCAATACATGCGCAGTTGCCAGCCGCTTCTTTTCACCGGACAGCGGGGAGCTTACGTAGCATGTGGGAGGATCACACTATTCCAGCCCTTCCGCCCCGAACAGGCGCCCCGACCGACCAGAGGAGGCGCTAGTGCAGCAACCAGGAAACATACCCTCATTCCGGCTTCCCACCCGCAGACACAGCCAATCGTGCCTGTATGGATGCTGAACCTGCAACTCTCATGTTGGTAGGCAGGGAATAATCTACTGCTACACTACCCAGACGCCCCAGCCCAAGGACCCTTTGGTTGATAGAGAAACAGAGCAGGGACCCTCTACGATTTAAAAAGTAAAATAATCCTGTTTTGCATTTTAAGCGTGGCCTATAAAACATGTATAATCCAGCACACAGCAGGATATCAATGATTGACACTTCTTTTTATCAATAGATTACATTAAAAAAGCAAGGAGTGAACGTGTGTTACACATAATGCTTAATCAGATTTGCTTTGTAAATCATTTTTGTCAAAAGTAGCTTATTATTGCCTGTTAATGCTTAATTAACTCAATATTATTATTTTAGTCTAATATATATATATATATATATATATATATATATATACTACTGACAAAACTTGGCGGACCCCCTGCAGTAGGCTACCTCTGCGGACCCCCCTGGGGGCCCTCGGACCGCGTGCTGAAGATCACTTCTGTACGAGACGCCTTCCTAGAACAGCAGGAGCAGGTGTGCAGCCGCAGTGCAGCGCCCGGGGGCCTCTCTGACTCAGCAGAGCTGCTATGAGACCTCATCCTGTTTAACACCGCTCTCTGGTTCCCAGCATCACTCACTGGTTTCACACTCACCCACATGCACACGTGCGTGCAAACTTCACACAAAGGCCAAATATACTTCTATAAGCATCTAACTCAGCAAATGTAAATGTCCGTGTGTGTGTGTGTCTGTGTGTGTGTGTGTGTGTGTGTGTGTGTGTGTGTGTGTGTGTGTGTGTGTGTGTGAGGGGGGAGGTTGGGGAAGATGTATCTGTATCTGTACCCAAGTAACCTTTGTCTCATAATCTGCAGGGAAGATAGCAATAAGAGGCACGCAAACGGCAGCGCAAACGATAGATGATGAAGATAGGGCCCTGCCATAAAGATAGTATTTAAATGGGTGCTTTGTCTGTTTTGTGTTTATGAACAGGGTGGCAGAGACACGAGAGACGGAGAGAGAGAGAGAACTTTACCAAACTGCCACCATCAAGTGAAGTCTGTGGGCAGTTGGACAAACTTTCCTAACATGTATATGTAAATGGAGATGATGAAACAGCAGTCAAACAACCTGACCATATATGAATAATTCATGAGGTTTGAACTGGCCAGTAAAAAGATTGAAATGTATTGACATTTTCAAACTCAATTTTAAATGCTGAATTTTAAACAATTTAAACATTTTTAAATGGCAGAAGTCAAGAAATGCCAGCTGGACCTGACTCTGTCTCACCCCTTGCCCTAGTCTTAGTCTTGGTCTTGGATGGCTCACAGTTGAAAAAATAGTTTATTTGTTGAAACTGACCTTTGTATACAAGGTTCCCAAATACTTTTGTAACTACAGTATTTTAATTACATAGAAAATAATCATTCTCACCTCAACAGAGGGAGTGCAACTAATATAATTCCATTTAGATTTAAGCTTAGCACCTTTGGGCAGGTCACCTTCCTCTATTCAGCTGCAGTGGAACAGTCTGCCCACCAACATAAAAACGGCCAGTTTGCTAACCAGTTTTAAGACGTCCTTGCGTGAGTGGCTGTCCGCTTAGGTGTCCAGACTAGTTTGTTTTATGTGTTTCTTGGTATTCTTTTTTGGTTTTAAGGTATCGCCAAATTCTGCTGTTTTTGCAGCCTTCTTTCTGCTTGTTGCACATCTTGATTGCCAATGGAGGACCACAAAATGTATTTTTCTGAAAATGGTTTAACAATATGCACCAACATGCTTATAGGGCTGGTCATTCCACCTGTACTGCGTTGACACAAATGTCAGATAGCTGGTTTACATCAATAGACAGCGCAATGCTTGTTGGTGCAGTATTACTGGACTTCAGTGCTGCTTTTGATGTGATCGACCACAAGATTTTAATTTCCAAACTTATCAGTTATGGTTTTAAACCTTCCGCTATTCAGTGGCTAAGGAGCTATTTGACCTGTAGGTCACAGCAAGTTGTTTTTGGGAGCACTCTTATTTTCTATTTTTACTAATGATATGCCCTATGCAATCAGACAGGCTAATTTAACAATGTATGCTGATGACTCCACCCTTTATTATGTGGCACACACATGTGCAGAGCTTAATCAGGTTCTGTCAAGTGGGTTTAGCATCATGCATAACTGGATTAAAATAAATAAACTTATACTTAACATGTCAAAAACAGTGTGTATAATATTTGGTTCTAATTATAGATTATCACACAATCCTATTTTGAATTTAAAAATAGAAGGTCAAACTATTCAACAAGTAAAAACAGTGAAGCTTCTAGGGCTTTGGCTTGACTGTACATTGTCTTGGTCTGACCACATCAATAAGATAGTTGCCAAGATGGGCAGAGCAGTTGCCATTACACAAAAATGTTTATAACCGTTTATAACATCAGTAGTGTTTCGCCACATTGTTTGTTCATTAGTCCTATGTCACCTGGATTATTGCTCCATTGTGTGGGCATCTGCGTCTGGTGTTCTACTCAGAAAATTGCAGGTCGCACAAAATAAGGCTGCTAGACTGGTCCTGGGCTGTTCCCCTAGGTCTAACGTAGCAGATGAACGTCTCTCATGGCTTAGTGTTGAGGAAAGACTTTCGGCCAATCTACTCATATTTTTTCATCAAGTGATTCAAACTCGGACCCCTAAATTTCTTCACAATAACATATTTTATAGTTCAAGTATTCATACACACTCTACCAGGGGGGCAAGTGGAGGACAGATTACTTTACCCCAGCCAAAGTCTAACTACTTTAACGCTGTGATATACAGGTGTGACAGTTCGCTACTCTCTCTCTCTCAGATAGGATGCTATGAATGTTTATATGTATTATAGATCTATTCTTATTTTGATGGCTGTCATTAAGAGAAAGGGATTGGCTCAGGAAATGACGTGCGTGCGGGCTGGTATTTAATGAGCCCGGAAGCTGCGATTGCTCTCTCTTGAAATCTCCGCAGAAGAGGAGCCAGGCAGCCGTTTGCTCAAGGTCCCCGTTTTGTCTTTATTTTATGTCCTGTGATCTACCAGTGTGTGTTTTAAGTTCTATAACGCGTCTAAAATCAACAGAAGAGGAGTTGCTGATCTCCACTCATCCTCAACCGCCTGAGCTGTCTTAGGAAGAGCGCCTCACGACACCTGGGCCAGACTACGCCAGCTTCGACAAGTGAGCCACACTTTCCATTCTCTTTGATGACAGCCGTATTTCTTTCACGTTGCAGAGTTGTGGTGCCATTTGGTTGTCCCTAGACTCGAGCTTATAACCGAACCTGTAACACAGGGCTATAGCGTCATGGAACTGTCTTCCTGGTGATGTACATTCCATCACTGTAAACGCAGGTTTTAAAAGGAAACTTCGATCTCATTTATGTCACACTAACCACCCTTTTTTCCATATTCTCTTTTACTCTTGTGTACTCTTACTCTCATGTGGCATGTTTCTTTATTCTATTGTTATTACTATCGTTATGTTATTTTTTATGTTCTGTATCTATTAAAGGATTTTATTGTGTGTAGAGCGACTTTGAGTATTTAGAAAAGCGCTATATAAATTGAATGTATAATTATTATGATTATAATTATTATGATTATTATTATTATTATTATTATTATTATTATTGCATTGTTTGTCTGACATGTAATGTATGTTGTTGTCTTGGACCCCAGGAAGACTAGCTAACGCTAATGGGGATCCTTTAAAATAAACAAATAAACTGAACTTACATTGATTACAAGAGTTAGATACTTATATAAAATAAATATGCTTGAGCCACGTGATGTTTGGATGCGAGTGTCTGTGTGAGAGAGACTGACAGGCAGGAAACAGTGAGCAATATTGAAAAAAGAGAGCTCTGTTAAACAGGATGAGGTTTGTTAGAAGCAGAGGCGTTATGACACCTCTCTGTGCCACAGGTCTGAGAAACAGAGAGGTGTGACACAGGATGTGACCTGCTGCTGTTTCACAGAAATGCAGATGGCTGCTATGAATAACAGACCGGTATGGACACAGTTCTGATCATAGACTCTGGAGGACATAAAATCATGTTGAAATCCTTATTTTGTGTCAAATTATTGATTTCTTCATGAAGGGGTTACCTTGAGTCGCTTTAGTAAAAACCCCTTATTTAGTTACATTTACACATGTTCAGCTGACCTTGCTCTACAAATTTGCCTTAAGGTCCACCTCGCCTGGAAAGTTTTTGAGAATTTGAGATAATAATTATAAGTTGTTAAAAGTCATCATTGATCAAATTGGGTGGGGCCTATGCTGTAATAACAATGTAACAGCTGGTAAATCAAAGTCCATTCACACAATCGGTCCCAAATGTCTCAGCCTCATCTGAAATGGCATTTCTGAAATGCGTACCGAATTCCACCAAAAGGAGGTGCTGCAAACACCAAAAATGGACATGGCCTAAAATAATAACGGCGGTATCTACACATCAGTTTTTTCATTGACTGTGACACTTGGCAGATATATCAAGGGATATATTTGGTTAAAAGGCTAATAACCCTGTTCATTGTCCGCTTGCGATAGATATGCGTAAATGGTGGTCCTGCAGTTTGTGCTGGGAACAACAAACGTCATTCAACTACATCACCCGTCTGTATTAATGAAATGCTATCGAAATAATCTGTACAACATAGTGTGCATGTGTGATATCTGAATTGCGTACAATCATAGCATGCCTCATACAGACTACAGAAGGGTGGACTTGTAGATGCTCAGAAAGGGGATTCAGGTTTGTACTTGAATTTGGATGTGTGAATTTGCGGTTACTTTTCTGTGGTTGTATAAATGATACAATAATATGTCAGGTAAGTAAGAATGTCTTTTCCTTTGCCTGTTTTCTTTGTCATCCATGACTCTGTGTGTGTCTCCCTCTCTGGTTTCCTGACGCACTTCTCTTTACGGATCTGGAACAAAAATACGGCAAACAACTTAACAGAGAAAAAGCCTACATTCAATTAGCCAATTTCATTATCTGTAGAATGTAGCATAAAAAAGGCAAAATAGTTTATATTACCAAGTGATGTTCCCGCTTTGACTTCAGAATGAGCATCTTGAATTTCAGCAGGAGTTGATAATTCTGTGGAGTGCAAAACATTAATTAAATGTTTTAAATTGATGTGCATAGACTCACAATGCGTCTGTCTGAATCATTTTCTCCAAATAAGTAGTATATATACTGGGTGCCCCGTCTATGTGCCGACAGCCCACCATGCCGATAGCCCACAAGCAGAACCAGCTGAGCGAGGCAGCGTGTCGGTGGACTGGTTGGAGCTAACCTCTCCCAGCCCCCACGCCTAAACCTGACCTCTCCCACCCCCACGCCTAAACCCAACCTCTCCCACCCTTTATGCCTAAACCTAACCTCCCGCAGACCCTAACCCTAACCTCTCCCACCCCCCACGCCTAAACCTAACCTCCCCCAGATCCTAACCCTAACCTCTCCCACCCCCCATGCCTAAACCTAACCTCCCCCAGACCCTAAACCTAACCTCTCCCACCCCCCACGCCTAAACCTAACCTCCCCCAGACCCTAACCCTAAACCTAACCTCTCCCAACCCCCATGCCTAAACCTAACCTCTCACGCCTAAAGCTAACCTCCCCCAGACCCTAACCTTAAAACTAACCTCTCCCACCCCCCACGCCTAAACCTAACGTCGGCATTGCGGGCCGTTGGCTCTGCGGGTGGTCGGCATATACTGGAGATGGTATCGACCCAGAATTTTGCAATCAGTGCATTCCATTACACATCAAAATAAAATGCAGGAGACAACATACATGCTCACTAAATAGCTCCCTGTTAACACAGCTACCATTTCACAAGCATGGCAGGGTCGTGTGTGTGGGGAGGACATACACCAGCGATACTCAACTTGCTTTGCCCGGGGGCCGCTTTTGCAAAGTGACAGGAGGCCAGGGGCCGGTTAATAAACAAACATTATTAATAATAATAAAAAAATGTGTAGCGGGTTTCTTGGGTGCCAGCCAGAGTTTTGTCTGACAATCAAACAATCAAAGCAATAATCAGAGTGACCATGCAAACAACGTTCAATATAAATCCAACCCTAACCCTAACCCTAACCCAAACTAGATGTTATTCACCAAAAATAGTGTTTTGTTTTTAAATAAATAATAGCGATAAACAAAAGTGAGAAATTCAATTTGTTCACTTCATTTCAATTTTCAAATCTGTTCAGAGTAAACCCTTGCTCCAAACAAATCAATAAAGGATCTCTCCAAAAAGAAAATTAACCAAACCTCTCCGACCAACTGACCGGTCAGTTGGACAACGTTTTGCACACAAGACAGTTATACTTCAGTTAAATGCCGGGCGGCAAGCAGGCGGCGATATTTGACAATTTAGCTGGTCAGTCAAACTTTATTTAACATTAATTTTCATTGTGAATTAGAAAATGGTTGGGGCCCACTCTGCACCCTATCGCGGGCCGCATCTGGCCCCCGGGCCGCAAGTTGAGTATCACTGACATACACAGTCACATGAAACTGTGTCCAAGAGCAAAATGTTCCTGCGGGTGGATGTACGCTTTACTTGCCAGTGTTTCGGTTGGCTTTACCTTTGGTTGGGAGGTGAACCTGGGCGTAGGTCGTTGGTTCTTCTAGAACAGACAACACATCAGGAATCATTTGTAAAGCAGACATGATGAACTGCTTTTGATTCTGTACTTTTACTGTAACTGTACCAAAGTGACCGATTACTTCAATAGATTACTTCCAAAGTCTGGTGACCCCAATGCAAAATACAAACAAGAGTGATGTCTTGTCCTTCCTTTTTTAGGCTACTAGTTTGGGGAGCAGCACTGTGTGTGTGTGTGTGTGTGTGTGTGTGTGTGTGTGTGTGTGTGTGTGTGTGTGTGTGTGTGTGTGTGTGTGTGTGTGTGTGTGTGTGTGTGTGTGTGTGTGTGTGTGTGACGATGTATTCCTCCTCCACTGCCAGCCACTCTTGCCCTCCCTTTCTTCATTCACTCCAGCTGCTCTCTCACATCTTCTTTTTGACACACACACACACACACACACACACACACACACACACACACACACACACACACACACACACACACACACACACACACACACACACACACACACACACACACACACACATACACACACACACATACACACACACACACAATAACCCTAACCCCAGCCTGTTGCTCAGGGGGCATCAGGGAGGTGGATATAGGCTCTACTTACGGTTGTTACGCTTGGCTTTACGTTTGGTTGGGAGGTGAACATGGGCATAGGTCAGATTATCTAGAATAGAAAAGACATTTCAGGAATCATTTGTAAAGCAGTCATGATAAACTGCTTTTGATTTGAATACTTAAAACTGACGTTTCTCCTAATTTGGGTGTTTTTCTGGTTTTAGGACCTCATCTGGCCTTTTTGGAGCCATGGTTGAAAACGTTCACAAATATATTTGAGATTTGGGATCCTTTTCTTTTTGGTGATACAATGGCTCCTGACAATAGAATACATGAAGGGAAAATGAAATGAAACACTGTTCAGTTTGTTGATCAAATTAGCACATAAAAAAAGAGAAACATCTCTAGTTCCTGCTACAAGTCCAGAGACATGAGATCCAACATGGTCTCACGACAGTTTGTGTTGGTATCACGACAATCTAATCGATACATTTGTGTACATGGACACGGTTTTGTCAAGGACATGACAGTCATGGAAATATGGATACAATCATATAAACAAAAAATGACACTTTGGACACATGTAGTCTCATTATTACAGTGGCAGTGAGCTTCAGTTGGTGCTCCCAGCCAAAGGCCTTTCAGCTGCCAGCCGGCTGCCATGCCAAATAACTGAACTGTGTTATACCATAAAGAATGGTGCTTTAGAGAAACTAATGACCTGTACTGTTTATTAAAGGTATACTATGCAACTATTTCATTAAAAAAACATTATATAATTATACAAATCTTCCCCTCAAAACAATCACTTCTGGCTCATATAATAGTGTGCCAGTGTGTTTATGTTGAGAGACGCTGCATGCGCCCTGTTTGTATTTTGCTGATGGGACAATGACTAGGTTTACATGCACACAATATTCCACTATTATTCGAAAAATTACAATATTCTGAATTTGATAAGGGTCATGTAAACAGGATATTCCAGTTGCATTTTCCTTTTCTTTGATCATGTATACAGCGCATTCGGAATATGCGTCTCAATCAGGGTTTTTACCACAGTTTGCGACGCATGTTGCCTGTTTACTGTCAGCTGATGTGTGCTAGAAAGCGCTAGAAGAGGCGATAATCATCTCAGGCATGCGAAAAGAAAAGCCCACATTTCTGATCGGGAGGAGATGAGAAACATTGATTTAAAGAGAGATATTTAAAGAGAGAGTGGTGCCCATGGAAGTCCCAAATACTTGCGAGCCTGCGAGGTAATAACGTAGGCTACTAGCCTACTTTGTATGAAAGACTTGGATGTGCAAATATCGCAACGCCAAACTTTCCAGCAGCAAGCTCCTGAAATGGACCAATAAGTGATGCTGCTCTGTTTATTCTCAACAGAAAAACTCCGCCTACCTGCATCTCTCTCTCTCCCCCCCTCCCTCACGTGTCGGGGAGGGCGAGCTACGGCTGCATGTAAACGGGAATATTAGTGGATTATTCATTTAATCGGAATATTGTCATTTTCCGAATATGGGCAAAAACCGGAATATTGTGTGCATGTAAACGTAATCATTGTTTTGCTGTGTTCTGTGTTTATGTGGTCGAGCCCTTGCTGTTTATGTGGAGAGAGAGAGAGCTGGTAAACCATTCAAATGCAGGGATTAAACTTTATTTTCGGATAGTAAGGTGCTTAACTTCCAATCTGAGGAGTGGGGTTTGATTCCCGGTCAAACCACATACGTGTTTATGAAACATTACTTGTAGGCAAGTCCAACAATTTGGTCAGGGTTAGGGTTTGGTTATGGTCGTGGTTAGATAAGAAAACCCTAACCCTAATCTTAACCACATCTTTTTTACTTGCTGCACGTTTTCAGGAAGAAGCAGTTGCGGCGACCAATCAAATGAGTTTGGGGCGTGGTCATCCTGGCCCAGACTAGGGGAAAATGATGGTCCAGGAACGATACCAACACATCGATATCAGGACGTGCTTAGTGGACCAATGATGATGTGATACAGTATCAGTGAAACGTTGAATGAGCTTGTGGCTAAAAGGTTAGTGAGGATCATGAATTAATGATTTTACCTGTGGTTGATCTTATCTTCACATCAGAATAGACCGTGTTGTCAGCTGCATCAGCACGCCTCACTGCTCAGGATGATCAGATTAATATATTTATTAAAACATATCTTTTTATATTTCACCATTGCTGCCTATGTTCATTTCATGTTTATAATTTGTGTACTCACCTTTCTTGGGAACGTTTTTGAGTTCAATCTTAGAATAGACAGGGTCACTGGATTTGCCTGCAGGGCCAGCTGAAATGTAGATTTGACCACTTATAGTGAGTTCAGTTATTTCAGTGATCACATTTCCAACTGCTCCATGTTAATCCTAAAGTATATACTGTACTATATTCAGTGCTCCATGTTAATCATAAAGTATATACTGTACTATATTCAGTGCTCCATGTTAATCATAAAGTATATACTGTACTATATTCAGTGCTTCATGTTAATCCTAAAGTATATACTGTACTATATTCAGTGCTCCATGTTAATCATAAAGTATATACTGTACTATATTCAGTGCTTCATGTTAATCCTAAAGTATATACTGTACTATATTCAGTGCTTCATGTTAATCCTAAAGTATATACTGTACTATATTCAGTGCTTCATGTTAATCCTAAAGTATATACTGTACTATATTCAGTGCTTCATGTTAATCATAAAGTATATACTGTACTATATTCAGTGCTCCATGTTAATCATAAAGTATATACTGTACTATATTCAGTGCTTCATGTTAATCCTAAAGTATATACTGTACTATATTCAGTGCTTCATGTTAATCCTAAAGTATATACTGTACTATATTCAGTGCTTCATGTTAATCCTAAAGTATATACTGTACTATATTCAGTGCTCCATGTTAATCATAAAGTATATACTGTACTATATTCAGTGCTCCATGTTAATCATAAAGTATATACTGTACTATATTCAGTGCTTCATGTTAATCATAAAGTATATACTGTACTATATTCAGTGCTCCATGTTAATCATAAAGTATATACTGTACTATATTCAGTGCTTCATGTTATTCATAAAGTATATACTGTACTATATTCAGTGCTTCATGTTAATCATAAAGTACTGTATATACTGTACTATATCTAGCCTACTACACACTGAAACAGCTAGCTACACAAAAAGCAACAAAACATGTTTAATTGCCTGTCAATGTATGAACAGAAAAACTCCTTAATTATCTATGTGATTGGCTGAAACTTACCTGACACCTTGGGCACATGTAGTCTCATTATGTGGTAGCAATGCTTTCAGCTGCCAGCGAGCTGCCATATCAAAGAACTAAATTTTGTAGGCTACACCATAAGGACAGTGCTTTATCTAAACTAATGATATCTATACTGTTTATTAACTCATTGAGTGCCAATGACGTCTAAAGACGTCAATTGCGTTTTTTGATGGTGGGACGTGGATCAAATGGCCCAATCCCACCGCAGCTAGTAGCGCGGTCCCGCTCCGCTCGACTCGACTTTTGGTCTCATCCCACCGGTATAAACCGGCCCAGCTCGGTTTGATTTGGGGCTGAGTGGTGCTACTTTTGGTCCCTGCCTCGTCGGGGTTCTATTCTGCGAACCCGGGTTCATACGGTGACGTGAAAACATTGTAGACGACTGATTGGTCAGGCAGAATCGTGTTTACTGTCTGACTGTCAATGCAGCGCTGCATACCAGTTTAGTGGGGGCTTACCTTCTCTTATATTATGTTATTTCCATCAGTCTTTTGTGTTGCTGCCTTCGGCGCTGGTGAAATAAAATCGATCTCCTTGCTCAGCTTAACATGCGCTCCTCGGGAAGCCCTTTGTAGTTGCCTCCGCTAGGCCGCAGGCGAAGCCGCGGTCTTGCCTGTTGAGTTGCCGTTGGGGTTCTCCTCGTAGTGCCTCTCCCGTCCCCGCGCAGTGCATGCATGTGAGTTTGAGTAACAACAAAGTGATATCCATTCTCCTAGCCGATTGTCACATTTGCCCATGTACACTGTAGGTCATTTAGAGGCACCAGTATTTCATAATCAGTTTAAAAGTTCCGTGTATTGATTTAATTTTAACGTTATACTTATAGCCTACTTCGGCAATGGGCGGAGGGCAGATATGCGGTCCCATTGACGACCAGGTGTGGGCGGAGGCAAGTAAACTTGCTATGGAAACAGAGTCTATATCAAGTCGAGCCGAGTAATACCAGATAGAGTGGAGCTGTACTGTGCTGTTATATGTGGTGGAAATGAGCCAAAAGCCTGATGCATCTCCTGTAAAAATATGGGGGATGTTGAAGGTGTATAAGCTATTTTACGGACCCATTAGGTGGCGACAGTGCTCTCCAGATTAGAGAAAGGTGAGGAAAAAACAGAGAAGAAGCCGTGGGGAAACGGAAACTGATGCATGCTGGAGCTAACGTTAGCTGTGCCTGTGAACAGCAGCCAATCTGCTCCCACAATTGAGCCTTTCTGTCTGTTGCGATAGTTTCTCCATATGATTAGTTGCCGGAAAAAGAGCACCCGACACAAGCGTCTTTCTGAAAAGATAAATTATTCTCAGCTGGAAGCGCTGGGAACCGGCGCACAAAAACGGCGGAGCGCTGAGAAAATATACGCTGGGTGCAGCGCACTTTGAAACGTGCAGCGGAAAATTCAGAGCAGAGAGCCCCCAGAGACACTCCCACGGAGGAGGAGTTTGCAGTTGAGGGGGGTGGGACACGCAGGACACCATACAACACCGACCCAGACAGCAGGCTCGATGGACAGATTGGCAAACACAAGCTAGAATACCTGATGCCCACCAGCAGTAAATCAAGACCAGCAAGAAGGTGTAGGGTCTGCGCACGCAGGGGCCAGCGCTGCTGGTTGCAGCTAAATAATATTATTTTGCCATCAAAATTCCTTTGTTTTCGCTGTTTTATTGAAGGAAATTATTTTTGAGGTGTCACTACATCAGAAAATATTAGCTTCAGAGTCAGTGATGTGCTTGAAATGCTTAATTTCACAAAAGGCTCATTATCTCAGCTTCTAGTTTGAAACGTCTGTTTTTGGTGAAACCAATATCTTCTACTGCTGATAACTAAAGAACGGAAAATGATATCAATAAACTTTTTTTGCTGATGATACAAGAGAGTCTCATCGTTCTTTGGGCGTGTTTGGTGTTTACATAGTAATATCACACAATATTCTGTGGGTCTTGAGAAATCACTGAAAACGCTCTGAAAGGGCTGGCACTGGGAGCGTCCGTTTTCCAGAAATGGCTGGCAGCCAATGAGTTAAGAGGTTGAATTGGTTTAAGTTATGATAAGTTAAGTTTCAGTATTCAGTTAAGTTTCTGTGTCAGGGACCTCTCATGGCCCAGATGCCAGTTGAAGATTGCTGTACCTGTAGGCTATCATTATCTGGGCATTGATGACCCAAAGCAACAAAGTGACTGAGGGGATCAGAACTGCATCCTGACCCAGGTTACATCTGCTCTCATTAATGATGATGAGAGTATGATTGTATCAGTGAAACGTTTGTGTGAATGAGCTTGTCATTGAAAGGTTGGTGAGGATTTTGAGTAACTGATTTTACCTGTGGTTGATCTTATCTTCACATCCGAATAGACCGTGTTGTCAGCTGCATCAGCACGCCTCACTGCTCAGGATGATCAGATGAATGTATTTATTAAAACATATCTTTTAATATTTCACCATTGCTGCCTATGTTCATTTCATGTTTATAATTTGTGTACTCACCTTTCTTGGGAAAGTTTTTGAGTTCAATCTTAGAATAGACGGGGTCACTGGATTTGCCTGCACGGCCAGCTGAAATGTAGATTTTACTACTTATTGGAAATTCAGTCAGTCAGTTACTTCAGTGATAACATTTCCAACTGCTTTATGTCCTAAAGTATACTGTACTATATTCAGTGTCCTCAGAGCCTTTGACAGTAAAAATAAAGGCACAGTCAAACTCAAAACCTTCATTCCATGATACCAACTAAAACCTCATGGGTTCTAACATAAGTCTTGTTCAAATGGGATTTGTTCAGTGATATGCCATTTCTGAGATCTATGGGCTCTATCGTCGCAAAGGCGGTAATTTTGCGTTAGCGCCCGTTTTGCGCCCGAATAGCGCCGCGCAAAGCCTTAACTGTGGCCGTGTTGGCCCGCTGCGCTTGGCGTCACCTCGGTACAAACCTCCATACAGCTTCCTTCTTGCTGAGTGGGCTGGGCAAGCAGAGGGGCAGAGTGAGAGAGAGAAAGAGAAGGGCGAGAGACAAAAGAGAGATGGGGGGAGAGAGAGAGAGATGTGAGGCTGTCATGCATAGAAAATCAAATAAAACACGCTCATGCCCACCTGTGAATCACCTGTGTATCATTGCCATTTCACACGCTGAAGAAGGGCTACGTAATTATGCAGCCAGTGTAGTGAGAGCCGCCCTGAGTGATGCCGCTCTATTTGAAGTTGAATTTCGTTCCACCAGCACACATTTTCTTAATCAGCTATTTTTTATTAATTTCTATTCATGTACAGTATATGCATTGAATCCGACCAATTTAGTCCAATAATTCATGAGAGAATTGTGAGTATCTATTTTTTTTTGCTAGCATTTGTCATTTTCCCCTTTGCGCACATAAAGACACATGCTTCCATCACTGTCTGCTTGATGGCGAGAGGGACTTCAGCTGTAGTCGTGACAAAACCAGACATCAAATTTTCAACATAGTTAAGTTTTGCAGTAGGCCAAGGTTACTGGCTATTACTAGGAGATGAGGCAGTTAAGTTGAGCTGGGTAGTAACGTTATAGGCCACTGACAGTATGCCCTGTGTCTCTCTCTCTCTCTCTCACTCCGGGACGAGGTAAGTGGAGAGGGCTATTGCGGTGCTATTAAACATAGCCTAATGGTTGGAAAAGATCAGCATTTGCTTATTTTCTCCTACCTTTTCTCCTACCTAAAGTAATCTACTGTTACACCACAGACTGTATGGTCGGGAATTATGTAGCCTAATAATACCATGACAAACGAATTCTCATTTTTAAATCAAGGTGTGTGTTTTTTCTGCAATGTAGGCTATAGTTGAAAATCAATGTGACATTCTGAAGAGGGAAGTGTTTGCGTGCGCGAGGTGTTGGAGAGAGAGTGACATCGATCCATGCCATGCGTAATGTATCCAAGCGAGGATTTCCTGCACTGTGTGGAGAATACTGCGTGTGCCGAGGTGCAGTGGGGTTTTTAGCGCTAAGACCTGCTATTAGGTGGTCTTAAAATTGCGTGCATTTTTCCTAACACTTTGCGTGAAAACGCCTAATTTGGCATGGGTGTCGTCCAAACCTGTGTTTACGCTCAGAACCTGGCGATGGTATCTTGCAAAATGTGCAAAATGACATTTGCGGGAGGCAGACGATAGCCTAAGAGGCATGCAAAGGCCAGTATTTAGCACGGACACGCCTGGGACACGCCTACACCTGTTTTTGCACTTAGATCCGAACGCAAAACTGGATGGTGGAGGCAGACGATAGCTTAAGACGCAGGGAAGATAGCATAAGAGGTGCGCAAACGATAGCGCCTGTATACGAGGATAGGGCCCTATGTCTGCAAACCTATATTATTCAGCAGCATATCCACCTCATGGGAGCATATTGTATTGGTTTATACAGAAATGTAACTGTTTAAAAGTGATATAATTGTCTGGGTAGACGTGACCTCCCCGATTTCTAAGTTAAAACAGCCCCGAAATATGTTGGGGATGCAATTCTCGGCGGGGATGCGGAAACGTTCAGGCGCAAATTAGAGCCGTGCCAAAATCATCTGCGTCCCCAAAATGCCTGCGCAAACGGGATTTGGGCGGTCTTAACTACCAGAATTATTCACAGGTGTGGCCAGGCAATGCTGGGCATTACGTCAATCAAAACCAATCAGATCCCCGTCTCGCGATCGCTGTTTGCGCGAGGCATGCAATATGCTGTAATTCTCTCCATGCGTAATAGAGTGGACTCACTCGTGCCGAGGACATAGAGAGATGGAGAGAGCTTGTGACAGATCGGCTGTGGTGCCAACGACCCTCCGGGTTATGGGATAGCAGTAGGTGAATAGCCTATTGCAAGTAGGCTACAATGTACACGTTTTCTCAATTCATTTACCATAACCCCTCCTTCAATGTGATACAAGTTTCTCAGTGAATTATAGTTGATTGCCTCACCGAATAATCTGCTGGTTACCCAATTTTAGCAGCAGAGGGTAGGGCTAGGGTTAGGGCACGCCTATGCCCAGTACAATTATAACAGGCATGCGCTTGTGCCCGCCTCCAATTTGCATTGCGCACGGCATTAAACGAGCGTAAACGCTAAATTACCGCTTTTGTGAAGATGGCTTGAAGGCTAACGATGGAGAAGAGTCTGTTACCTTGATCTGGTCTCTGGTGTGTAGTGGAGCCCTGGTTGGTGCTCTGAGACTGGATGGGCCTAAGAAATATAGTAAATGTAGTAAATAATGTGGAAGTTATCACTGTTATGGTTAAGATGAGCAAACTGGTGTTGCACTTACCTGCCACAACATCGATCTGTGAAAAAGATATTTGTTTTTATTAGTTATAGTCATGCTTTACAAATTCTTCCTCTGCTACTCAGTGTAATGACACAAGGGAGAATTGCTCAGTTAGTTTGTACAGTATAGTCAAAGTGTAATCCCTCTAATGTGTGTGTGTGTGTGTGTGTGTGTGTGTGTGTGTGTGTGTGTGTGTGTGTGTGTGTGTGTGTGTGTGTGTGTGTGTGTGTGTGTATAGATATATAGATATAGATATTTTTTACATAAATTGGAATCAGAATCAGAATCAGAATCAGAATCAGAATGAGGATCAGAATCAGAATCAGAATCAGAAAGACTTTAATGATCCCCGGGGGGAAATTGGGACAAGTTACAAGGAACGGGCAAGCACTTCAATTGTTGTCACCCATGGGCACCTACAGTATATATTATAATAACTGTTACTTTTGGCCTGATTGGATGCATTTTTAATAGCCTATACATAAATAATTATGAGAGGGGTGCACTTCTTTCACTTGGGCACCTGCCCCATGAAATGTCTGTCGTAGTGTAGAAGTGGGTCATTTTCAATAACCATAACAGCACACATCTCTGACAGTGTTTAGCCTAATATAAAGTGGCAGATTACTGAGCTACAAACACTGATTTAGAACTTTTAAAATTAGGGCTGCAACTAACGATTATTTTCATTATTGATTAATGATGATTGATTTAGCAAACGCTAAATTACCGCTTTTGCGACGATATGGCCCGAGATGACTTGGAAATGAGCGAGGATGTAGGACTGAAGTGGTAAGTTCTGAAAATATGTGTCTCATTCCATTGTTTGTAAAGCGCTAATGTTAGCGCTCGCTAGTGCTAACATTAGCCGAACACAGCTGCCTTTGATAGACAATAATAACAACCGATACGTTTAGCTGGAATAAGTAACAAAGGCACACATTTTCAGAACTTGTAAAGTTAGTCCAACTTACTCTTACTTGCTGACTTCTCCAAGTCAGCATTTTTGTTCGGTTCGTATAGCCTTTGCTAGGAGGCGTATTTCAAACAACTCCTCTGGCGCACCTACTTAGTCACAAGCACAAGCTAACAACGCTTTCTCACGCCAGCCAGGTTTCGACCTAGCCTTGTTAAATCAAGGGTTCTGTGTGTTCTTTCTGCAATGTCAGGCTATATTTGAAAATCATCGCACCATTCTGAAAGAGAGAGGAGACAGCCGCCCTTCCGTTTGATTGACAGGAGATGCAGCCAACAGCTGAATATGCTACTTGTGTGTGTGTGTGTATTATTATTATTATTATTTTGACCGCTAGGTTTCTGTTAGAGAATGGAATTTCACCATTCCTCATCCGCATTATAATGATTGAAACAGCTTATCGTCGCTGTGCAATGAAAGCCACTTATCTCCAAATCGCCAACTTTTCAGGAAACGGAAAAAACCCCGTGCTCATAAAATACTGAACACCACGTTGTCATATTTGACACATGTCTTCATTGTAGACAGTTTATCGCTGAATGTGTCATTACATTATAAATATCTCACCTGAATAAGCTCAAATGCTGTTACCGGATTATCACACGGAGTCTTGAGCACTTTCTGGCGGCCAGACAGCAGCGTGTGGGAGCCTGCGCGAGCACGAGCCGCTGTGCTCCAGGCAGCGGGGACGCGCGGCCGGAGAGCTTCACTCTGCCAAGCCGAGGAGAGTGGCTCTGTCATGGGTTGAGCAGTCCCGGAGTAACGTGACATTATTCTTGTCAGAAACAACTGCGATTTGCATACTTTAAATGAGTTTGCAGCCCAAGGACAACCCGAAAACACCTTATTGATCTATTTACGTCAGACGATGCCAGAATCACACAAAACCAAGCCGAAACACAGCCGGCATTCGGGTCAGCAGCTGCCTGGTGACTTTTCTGGGGAAGTCCTCATGAGGTGGGGCGGAGCATGGAGGTCTGACTGTCACATACGTGAGGTGATGGGCGGGTCTAGCATCCAATAGTGGTACGTGTTACATACTTTACCCAGTAAAACGTGTTTTTATTGGTCATTTAGATGCCAAAACCTGCCAGTAGATGCAGGAGAATGGATATATTCCATTTATACTCAAAAGTAAAAATCATAAAAAATGGACTTAGGTGGTTTTCATTGCACAGCGACGTTATATAAACCAAATGAATGAAACCAAGAGCCAGAAAGATGTCTTATGAAAGTATATAATATGTATTGTCAGAGGGCTGAATCTCAATGTACACATTCTGATACGTTATACAGAGTCAAATATTCAGCGGATGACTCACAGTTTAACATAATGCTTTATACTGTAAGGCAGAAAAAGAGGGGGGAGAGGAATGGGATGAACTTTGGAAATGTGTGTGCGTCCACTTGAGTCTGACAGGGAAACTGTTATCAGTTGTTATTGGACACGATGCACTGCCCAAGGTCTCAGCAAAAGAGAGAAGCCCTCAATGTCACTGGGGTGAATCTAGATGTGTGAGATGTCATGTCATAATGTGTGAGATGTCATGTCATGTTAACTTATAGCATAATTATGCGTATGCAATTATTAGCTTATTGAATAGGAAATGGCATGGAACTTATATTTTTCTCCAACAGTTTCAAACTATAATTTCTCATTATCATGGCATAATCATTTCATTCTCATTTTCCTAATAATTTCCTATGCATAACATATTTTTACCAACAAAATCCTCTCTGCACTCTCTCTATCTCACTCACTCACTCACACACACACACGCACACGCACACGCACACACGCACGCACGCACGCACGCACGCACGCACGCACACACACACACACACACACACACACACACACACACACACACACTCTCTCTCTTTCTCTTTCTTTCTTTCTGTCTCATTTCTTTCGTCATTCATTCATTTATTTATTTGTTGGTTTATTCCCATTTTTATTTCTAATGATGATTAGACAGTACGGGTGCACAATGAAGCATATCCAAGAGTGGATTTGCGTGTGTCCTGGGCGCAACGATACTGGTGCGCTCACACGCTAAGAGGTGCTTTTCAGGGTAACACTTCATAATACTGTAACACAAAAAATGGGTAGTTAGTTACTGAGGAACGAGTAAGGAACGAACCATTAGTTCATGAATAGTTAATGATTAGTTAATGAGTAGTTGATAGGTAGTTCCTTAATGGTAGTTACTTAAGAACTGACCATTAGTTACCATGTTAACGAACCAGTAAGTAATGATTACTTCCCTAAAAAAAACTTTTTTTCATTTGTTTTCATTCACTAGTTCATTAATAGTTAATTGGTAGTTCCTTAAATATCCTTAATGGTAGTTACTTAAGAACTGACCATTAGTTCCCATGGTAGTTACTTAAGAACTGACCATTAGTTACCATGTTAACGAACCAGTAAGTAATGATTACTTCCTTAATTTTTTTTTAATATTTCACTAGTTGTTAAGTAATGGTAAAGTAAGCAGGAAGTAATGGTGTATTCCTTAGTAACTACTCAGTAAGATGTACTGCTTTACTTGAGGGGGGCACAAACTAGTTAAGTAATGGTAAAGTAAGCAGGAAGTAATGGTGCATTCCTTACTAACAACTCGGTATATACTATAGGAATACACCATTACTTCCTGCTTACTTTACCATTACTTAACATGTGTGTGACCCCTCAAGTAAAGCAGTACATCTTCCTGAGTTGTTACTAAGGGATACACCATTACTTCCTGCTTACTTTACCATTAGTTCCCATGTTTGTGCCCCCTCAAGTAAAGCAGTACATCTTACCGAGTTGTTAGTAAGGAATGCACCATTACTTCCTGCTTACTTTACCATTACTTAACATGTTTGTGCCCCCTCAAGTAAAGCAGTACATCTTACTGAGTAGTTACTAAGGAATACACCATTACTTCCTGCTTACTTTACCATTACTTAACAACTAGTGAAATATTTAAAAAGAATTAAGGAAGTAATCATTACTTACTGGTTCGTTAACATGATAACTAATGGTCAGTTCTTAAGTAACTACCATGGGAACTAATGGTCAGTTCTTAAGTAACTACCATTAAGGATCTTTAAGGAACTACCGATTAACTATTAATGAACTAGTGAATGAAAACAAATAAAAAAAAGTTTTTTTTAGGGAAGTAATCATTACTTACTGGTTCGTTAACATGGTAACTAATGGTCAGTTCTTAAGTAACTACCATTAAGGAACTACCTATCAACTACTCATTAACTGATCATTAACTATTCATGAACTAATGGTTCGTTCCTTACTCGTTCCTCAGTAACTACCCATTTTTTGTGTTACAGTATTATGAAGTGTTACCCTTTTCAGATGTCTTAGCACAAAGACACTGCAGTGAATTCCGCACATACAGATGATATCATAAGGCAAGCATTTTGCATGGAAATGCCTGGTTTGGCTGCATTAGCGGACAAACCCCGGTGCAAAACTGGGTGCTATCATGACAAATTGACACCTGCATGGGGCAGATGATAGCACAAGACGTGCGCTGCGGACGATAGCATAATTGAGCATAATTTGCGGTTAAAGCGCAAATTATGCTCAAGCGAAATCGCCGGCACTGACTGCGCCGAGGGGGTCGCCTCAGCTGGCCGTCCTATCGCCGCAGCTCGGCGGAGGGTGCGTGCAGCTCCTCGAAAATGGGAGTCCGCGGCGTCAATGCGGACGTGACGTGACCAGCACGAGAGCTGTGATTGGCCGTTGCCTTGGGCCGCGCACATATCCGCTGATGTAGCCTACTTATTGTGAGGAATTTAACAGTGCTTGTCCCTTATCTAGCAAAGCGTTCTGCAGGCGCACCGAAATGAGTTTGGAAATAGAGGGACAATAAAATGTGACATGATTGCAAGTTCTTGGTAAACGACACGATAACGTCATATGTAACGGACATAAGTGTACCACAAGCCACCTAGTGTTTTGGACGTGTACCGCAGCCAACGTGCCGAGATACATTCGAGTATGCACAGTCTCACTGTCGCTGCTCGGCGGCGGCAAGGCTCCACCGCGCAAATGCAAATCGGCCCACAAGCGCAAAATGCAAATAGCGCGTGTGAAGATTTGGGGCCCAAAATGTGACTGACAGGCACACCGCCCGCCCGTCCACCTAGGCAAGTATATTGTAGGATATATATATATATATATATATATATATATATATATATATATATATATATATATATATATATATATATATATATATCATAAAAAGTCTCACCCTTGAACTTCCTGCTGCGACAGAGCAGCAGCAGGAGTAGGATCAGTAAAATGGCAATGAGCAGTCCAATGATCCACCACACAGGGTTTTCCAGCCAAGACACTGCAAGTAGAGAGGTATTATTAAAACTGTACAGCACAAAAGATGGACTATTAATAGTTTTTCATGAGACACTCAGTATTTCATACTGTGCTAGGTTCTAAACAAGAAAGAATGTTTACCGTTGTTTTCCTTTCCTGATGCACTATACTGTACATGTCTACAATGAATATATATATTTTTTTTTAATGTTCTGTAATTCTACTCATATTCTAATATTTCCATTCTTATAGGCTACTTATTAAACAATAATTAAAGAGAGACCATGACCATGACCATGACCATGCCAGCCTTAAAATGAAATATTCCTCTAAATCTGGCTTCAAAGGGGCAACATTTCAAATGTAAAACAGACAATTTTTTTCCGTCTGACCCCTGCAGAAGCTAAAAGTCAAACTCCACCTATGCTTGGTTCCCAAAGTTCCTAGAAGTAGAATGGGGGGCAGAGCCTTACGCTACCAGGCTCCTCTTTTTTGGAACCATGTTCCAGTGTCAGTCCTGGAGGCAGACACCCTCTCCACATTTAAGAGTCGACTGATCAAAACTTTCCTCTTTGATAAAGTTTATAGTTAGGGCTGGCTGACAAGCCCCTAGTTATGCTCTCTCTCCCTCGCTCTCTCTCTTTCTCTCTCCCTCTCTCTTTGTGTCTCTCAACCCATGCATGCCGCACTGTCTTGGCTGAGAGTACATCAGAGGCTAGTACAGTATGTGGCCTGCTTACATTTTTGTTTAAAGGAACACTCTGCCAATTTTCAACCAGCTTTGTATCATTAGAACATCAGTAGTATATCAGAAAACTGTAAACTGTTTTGAAGTCTGTCATTTCATTTGACAGTTATTGAGTGTTAAAGTGTGGACCAGTGACATCACTGGTCCACACTAACTCAAATTAACTCATTCTCTGCCAAAGACGTACTCGGACGTACTTTTTACAATGGCGTTCTGTGCCAAAGACGTACTCGGACGTACTTTCATGTTTTGGCTGTTTACATTACATCAGACACTTTCCCAGCCTGTGACATTGTTTCAGGTCAAATTGATAAAAGGAACCCGCTAGTTTAGTATTTATGGGTGGAGCCTGTGGTCGAAACAGAGTCCGATCCAGAGTTCTCGGCTGGCGACGATGGCGAGGAAGACGCCAGCGTTTTTGTTATTGCTCCACGACGGAGCGCCATGGCGACGAAGGCTCCCCTTCACAGCGTTCTGTGACACAGATGAATCGGAGGAGGAGAAATGGGTGCCACTTGGAGAGAGCAATGACGATGGTAAAAAGTAGCCTATTTTTTGTATCGCGTTTGAGATGAAATGATCACACACACAACATTCGAGTATAATTGTCACGCATTGTTTATAACTTATGCCGCCGGCATGACTCGCTTCATGTTTCCTCTTGCCAGATCTCCCTCTCAAGGGGAGCTCTCTGTCACACTCAAGGGAGGGGGAATCACATGGATACGTCAAACGCATCAAACCGCGTCACACACCCGTCCCCAGCAACCAAGGCGAAACATGTGTCACATAAACATTTCAAAGTTTACAGCACTAACGTAGCTATTGTGTGATCTTCTGTGCTAACGTTAGTTATGAGAGGTAACGTGACAGCAGGTAACGTTACAGCACTCGTTATTCCTGTGTGTGTGTGTGTGTGTGTGTGTGTGTTTGTGTGTGTGTGTGTGTGTGTGTGTGTGTGTGTGTGTGTGTGTGTGTGTGTGTGTGTGTGTGTGTGTGAGAGTGAGAGTGTGAGAGAGAGAGAGAGTGTGTGAGTGTGACAAGGGTTCGTTCCATTTGTTTATGCTTTTATCAAGCTAAGACCGACACAGCTCCCTCAAATACATTCTCTTATTTTTTATTTTTTATTTATTTATTTGGGAAAACAAATACTGTATATGTCTGATGTGTCACTGAGGCAAAAAAATAAAAGGCTCAAAAGAGAGTTCTGCTTGAAACGGTGCCCTTCACTAAAAACCTCTTTTTCTCCCATTTATGTCCCAAGGAGGGCATTTTTCGTGAAAACAAGCTAACTTCCACTGCTTGTAACTAAACAAGGAAACATGGTCGAGTTTTAGTTTTTTACAAGGGGTAAGAAGAGAGTCTCTGCTTTATTGTGAGATATGTTGTGTAATTTTATTCCTAGCACAGAATATTCTGTGGGTCCTGGAAGATCAGGAAATATGCTCAAAATCCTGGCACTGGGAGCACACAGACCGAAATGACCCTGGCAGAGAATGAGTTAATAACTCATTAACTCAAATCAACTCTCAATAACTGTCAAACTAGATGAATGATTTCAAAACCATTTACAGATTGAGAGTTGATTTGAGTTAATGAGTTATTAATTTGAGTTAGTGTGGACCAGTGATGTCACTGGTCCACACTTTAACACTCAATAACTGTCAAATGAAATGACAGACTTCAAAACCGTTTACAGTTTTCTGATATACTACTGATGTTCTAATGATACAAAGCTGGTTGAAAATGGGCGGAGTGTTCCTTTAATATTCATAAAGTTGGCAAACCTTATTATCTGTGGTCAGAACTACAACCCACCAATACTAGACACGACTATGCAACCAGACACGCCTTGGGTTCTCATTTTTCTCTACCGCTTCCCAGAACAAATGCACTTAAAAGAACAGTAATGCATAGAGCAGCTGCATATTGGAATTGTTTACCTTTAAATATGACTATTATCAGCATCAAATTTTCTTTCATGAAGAGGTAAAAAAAAATGCTGTTATGAATAACGAGATACATTTCTGTCATTGATTTACTTCGTTTTCTATTTTGTGGTTGGAGCCTATTTCTGTTGTGATTTTGCAATAACATTCTATTATTGATGTATTAAGTAAGTCTTCGATTTTGTGGTTGGAGCCATTTGTGTTGTGATTTTGAAAATGCAATAATGTCAAGTAAGTTTTTTTCTTTGTTTCCATTGTTTGTAACTGCTCCAATGTTTTAAGTTATGTGCTTGGACCCCAGGAAGAGTAGTCCTTCGGTACACACTTCAGTGTAGACTAATGGGGATCCTTATAATAAACGAATAAACAAATACACAAACCCAACCAGTCAAGCAGATGGAAGATCACCTAGAGCCACGTCTGCTGAAGGCTTATTTCCATTAAAGGGGTCTTTCCTAGGCTGATATTAAATGTTCTAACTCACCTTCACAGGCTGACAGTCTCTTGCTTGCAGTGGCTCTGCTGACGTGATTGTTGACCGAGCAGACGAGCTCTCCTGACAGGCCTGGTGTCAGAGTGATGTTGTTCTTCTCATGATCCCCAGAGAGGAGCTGCTTGTCTGTCAGTGTGCGTCCATCCAGAGTCCAGTTGTACTGAGGACTGTCCCCCTCACAGGAGCAGGACACCCTCATCCCCCCGTGGGGCAGACAGTCAGAGAGCAGCAGGGGGGAGGACACAGGGGCTGAGGGAATAGACTCACATCAGTTTGGACTTTGCCAGAATCAGCTTATCATTGCGGAAACCTTCTATCTCCAAATTTGTCATCCCCCCCATAACCCAGCAAACATTTCCTTGACCTGCGTCCTGCGGCCATGTTAACGGATCGAATTGACGTCGGTTGATACGTCGTTCTGAAAGCGTCTGCCAAGTAAAATAATTAATAAACCTTAAGGCCGTCATCGGCTTCCATACAGAAGTAGCTCAAAGGTCTGATGTATAAAGTAAAGTAAAGTAAAGTCCCACTGATTGTCACACAATGTGTGAAATTTGTTCTCCGCATTTGACCCATCCCCTGGGGGAGCGGTGAGCAGCGTGCGCCGCGCTCGGGAATCACATGGTAATTTAACCCCCCAATTCCAACCCTTTGATGCTGAGTGCCAAGCAGGGAGGCAATGGGTCCCATTTTTATAGTCTTTGGTATGACTCGGCCGGGGATCGAACTCACGACCTCCCAGTCTCAGGGCGGACACTCAGACCACAAGGCCACTGAGCTGGTATAATATATGGTATGTACTGTTAAAGTTGTGTGAACTGTCGCAGTTTCAAAATGTATTAATTCAATAGAAAGTACAGCCTGCTAGAGTGAGTTCCTGCTCCATAGAATCCCATTATATAGGTTAAAAAAAAAGAGTATAAAACATAAACTATGATTTCTCAAACAGGACAAAAGATAAATTTAAGTTGAATTAAAGGATGGCTTTACCGATTATCAACCCACATTGTACAGTATCATTATAATGTTGTTAACCAACCAAGTATAGTTTGGTGACAAGCTGGAGAGACAGTTGACAGTCGGAGAGACGGCACCCATTACGGGATGGGTTTAGCACCCCAGCCTGGCTCTCTCGTGAGGGAGAAATCCACAAACGCTATGGATCAGCCTCCTGAAAAGCTGTGTAAAGATCGGCGAGGCCTGGGGTCCTTCAGGCTAGAGCGAGGTGCTCGGCGCAGGCGAATGACGTGCAGCGCACAGGCCTTCTTGAGGCATCCTCTTTGCCTGGTGCGGCATAGTAGGATTGCCTTTTCCCCAGGGAGGGTCTGGTGAGACGAAGGAGGAGCGCGGCCTGGATTCATCCACAGGGCCTTAGCCCTCCATGCACCGAAGGGTCTTTCAATGCTGCGGTGTAGCACTAACTCTATTGCAGCGGATTGGGGCATGATCAACCCTTCCGCGGGCAACGTTGCAGACAGAGTAGGAAGGCTGATCCGTGAGCGGCTGCTTCTGGGACGAGGGTTGGGGTCTTAATCGGCCTCGGCTGGGTCTACTGGGCGAGGGTGTATGATGTACGACAGACCCGAAACACCTTACGACCCCAGGTAACATCACTGATGTCGCGTCCCAGCGCATGCTGTAGTATGTATATTGAACTGTATTATTCTGGCTCCCCTGGCCAGTGACACTTAGGAATAGTCTAGGTGACAACCAAGTATAGTTTGGTGACAAGCTGGAGAGACAGTTGACAGTCGGAGAGACGGCACCCTGTACGGGATGGGTTTAGCACCCCAGCCTGGCTCTCTCGTGAGGGAGAAATCCACAAACGCTACGGATTAGCCTCCTGAAAAGCTGTGTAAAGATCGGCACGGCCTGGGGTCCTTCAGGCTAGAGCGAGGTGCTCGGCGCAGGCGAATGACGTGCAGCGCACAGGCCTTCTTGAGGCATCCTCTTTGCCTATGGTGCGGCATAGTACGACTGCCTTTTCCCGAGGGAGGGTCTGTTGAGACAAAGGAGGAGCGCGGCCTGGATTCATCCACAGGGCCTTAGCCCTCCATGCACCGAAGGGTCTTTCAATGCTGCGGTGTAGCACTAACTCTATTGCAGCGGATTGGGGCATGATCAACCCTTCCGCGGGCAACGTTGCAGACAGAGTAGGAAGGCTGATCCGTGAGCGGCTGCTTCTGGGACGAGGGTTGGGGTCTTAATCGGCCTCGGCTGGGTCTACTGGGCGAGGGTGTATGATGTACAACAGACACAAAACACCTTTCGACCCCAGGTAACATCACTGATGACGCGTCCCAGCGCATGCTGTAGTATGTATATTGAACTATAATATAAGCAGATGAGGAGTGTTTACCTTCGCTATATGTTTTCCAGGGAGAAATAACATCACCGCCCCGCCAGCTGCAAGTCATTAACAGGCAATGTACACCAGATACGTTACGGCTCCGTTGCGGATCCGGCAAAACTGCAGGATCGACTCTCGTCCATGTTAATAGATGGGCGATGCATGCGGTACGGAAAAATGACGCACCTGTTCTATTTTTGTCGGATCCCGCATACGTCTGACAGATGACATGAGTGTGGGTCTGTTTGCAGCCGTACTGGAGCCGTACCACATCTGTTCTGGAGGCGGCCAGCCCTAAGGCTCGATAAGGATTTTGAAGTGATTCTGCTTGGATGTGCGCATCCTTAAAAAATATAAACAAACTATAACAGCCACCCTGGAAGCTGAATCAACAGCCCTTGGAGCAGATTCCACATCTCGAGCAGAGCTTCCGCTTCCGTTGTGTCACAGCGGAGTGCTTTGCCAGAGGTGGAAATGGGAGCTCTCCATGTGGAAAACGTAATAGTGAAGGTAAACACTGCCCACCCTGCTTATATTAATGACATTATAAATGATACAAAGTGGGTTGATAATCGGTAATCCATCCTTTAAGGTAATAGAGTCCTAAAAGTGACTGGTTTAACGTTAGAGTGTCTAGCATGAAAGTATCACTGTATAAGTAAAGTATATGAAAGAGCAGTTAGATTTAAAAGTTTCACCGTGAAGTGCCGTTTAAAACGGACGGCAGTTGCACCAGGAAGTATAGCCAATCCATTTGTTTACAAACATGCTGATTGGTCCTAGGCCAGCTTAAAATGCAAGTAGAGGATCCCTGCTCTGCTGCTCTATCAACCAAGGGGTCATTGGGCTGAATAAGGTTGAAGAAAATATGTGCTAGAATTGCACCAGTGATAGCTACATGTGTTATCACTTGATTTACAACCCCATGCAAAACACACTTTTCAAACTATTCGTGCATAGGAACCCCACTTTCTACTAGACCAGTGGTTCTCAACCTTTTTACACCAATACCACATCAGAAATCACCACCATGGATGTATGAGAGGGAGGGAGGACCACCAGTGGGACCCATACCACAGGTTGAGAACCACTGTACTAGACCACTACTTTGTGCTGCAAATTGAGTGGCTATGAGATACTGGAATATTTGGCCTATCATTATTACCAATTTCTCCAACAGTTCATAAGAGTAATTATTTACCTTGAATGGAGAGGTGTAGCTTTTGTTCTTTCCTTTCGGATCCACATTTATAGATGTAAAGGGTATATTCTGCACCGTCAGTCCAGCTGATGTTACTTATCCTAAAAGTCCCATTAGTGGGAGTAAATGAGGCTCTGTTTCCTAACTCATTACGCACAACTTTATTATTTCTCACTGTGAGAACTTCAGTTTGGTCTTTCAGCCAATCATAACTACACGATTCAGAGAAATGAGTGGACAGTTGGAGAAGCAGAGTTCCTTCCAGAGCAGCGAAACATTGAGTTTCTTTCTGTCGGCCATCACAGTAGGTTTCCACACCTATAGGCATTAAGAAAAATAAGAAGTTACTACACCACTGTCACTAATGTATAAACTGTAAATGTGTAAACTTGCCACCGTGGTTACACAGCCTCAATGTGAACAAGACTTTGCGTCAAATATTGCACAGATATTTCTCAGTAAAATGTATTTCAATTGTGTGTGTGTGTGTGTGTGTGTGTGTGTGTGTGTGTGTGTGTGTGTGTGTGTGTGTGCGTGTGCGCGTGTGTGTGTGTGTATGTGCGCGCACGTGTGTGTGTGTGTGTGCGCGCACAGTTGTTTCATATATACTGTACACAGGGGTATGCAGTGTTGGGCAAGTTACTCTCAAAATGTAATCTACTACATATTACTAGTTACTTTAATTTTAAAGTAATACGTTACTTTACAAAATTACTGTCTGTGTCGAGTAACTTGTTACTTATTACACTACTGTTGCATTACTTCCACCAAAATAATAGCAGTAGCAGAATGACATCGCTGCCCCGGAACCATCCTGAAAAATAATTTAAGCCGTCTTGAAGTCAGTGTAAACTGTCCAAAATTCTAAATGTTATCGTTTTCCTTTGTTATTGTCATCTATAGTGGTTATTTGCATAAAAACACACAATTTGATTAGGAAACGAATTTTATCTTTATTCAGATATGTACTTTGATCAAATAAAAAAAAGTAACTCAATTTATAACTTGTGTTACTTGACAAAGTAACTGGTATAATATTACTTAAATCCTATTATCATAATAAGTTATATTACTGAGTTACTGCTAAAAGTTATATATTACATGTAATATGTTACTTTTGTAATGAGTTACCCCCAACACTGGGGGTAGGTGATACAGGTTACTGCACATTGAGTGTTAAAGCTCAAAGTGATCAGAGCGAAGTCAAGTGATTCCATAGCCTGGGTAAACCCAGCCCCCACGTGACCTGCTCTCAGAGTTCCCAGTCGGTAAGCCTGAGAGCAGGTCACTGGGGGCTGGGTTTACCCAGGCTAGTGATTCCAGTGTTTGCAAAAGTGTTCAAGTGAAAGATTTTAAGTGTTAATCAGAGTGATGGCCTGTGGGTTGAAACTGTTTTTGTGTCTGTTGGTTTTGGCGTACAGTGCTCTGTAGCGCCTGCCAGAGAGGGGAGGAGTTGGAACGGGTCATGTATGGAGTGAGATGAGTCTGTCATGATCTGTGATGTATGTCTCCTGCTGTCTGTGACCTTGGATATTGGACATTGTGTATTTTGATGGTTCCGTGAGCATTAGGCGTGACAGGAGAACCTCCTATTCTTACTGGGCCTGGTCACGTTTATATTGAGTCACCACCAGTATTGCTAATTACTGGTTCAACACTAAATAGCTTATTCACACAATATACAATCATCAATGTAATTATGTGAAAAATAGTGAAACAGCTCACCATGAGAGACTCCAAGTAGCACCATCAACAGTCCAATCACAGCTTCCATGTCTCTGTTCACCCTCAGCTGAGCCGGTCGCCGCTTTCAGACTGTCAAACTGTAGCATAAAAAGGGCAAACTGCTAAACTGTATGCTAAAAAGTCAAACTGTACTCTAAAAAAGCCAAACTGTCAAACTGTACGCTAAAAAGTCAAACTGTACCCTAAAAAAGCCAAACTGTCAAACTGTACGCTAAAAAGTCAAACTGTACCCTAAAAAAGCCAAACTGTCAAACTGTACGCTAAAAAAAGCACAATTGTCAAACTGTACGCTAAAAAAAGCACAATTGTCAAACTGTACCCTAAGAAAGCCAAACAGTACCCTAAAAAAGTCCAACTCTCAAATTGTACCCTAAAAAGTCAAACTGTCAAACTGTATCCCTAAAAAAGTACAATTGTCAAACTGTACCCTAAAAAAGTCAACATGTACCCGAATAAAGTCCATCTCTTAAACTGTACCCCAAAAAAGTCCAACTGTCAAACTGTACCCTAAAAATTCAAACGTCAAATCGTACCCTAAAAATTCAAACGTCAAATCGTACCCTAAAAAAGTCAAACTGTCAAACGGTACCCTAAGAAAGTCAAACTGTGCCCTAAAAAAGTCAAACTGTACCCTAAAAAGTCACTGTCAAACTGTACCCTAAAAAGTCACTGTCAAACTGTACACTAAAAACACTGCCAAGTAGAAGTGAGATGAAAAAGCGGCACACAGCTCAGCTGCTGCGTGGCCTCACCTGCCCTATTGGCGAGCGCACAATGTCTCCCTCTCTCTCTCCCTCAGTCCCTCTCCCCCTCTCTCTGATGTGTGTGTGCGTGTCACTGATGACACTGCCCTGCAGCTCGCCCCCTGAGCATCACATACGCAGCTCGGCCGCTACGCGGCCTCGCCTGCTTTATGACATCACTGATGACATCATCACTGATGTCATAACTCATGACATCATCACTCATGACATCATCACTGAACTTATAGAGCCCAACAGTCACATGAGTTTTTGTGACATCATTTGCCCCCAGAAGTGGGTTCCTTTATCGCAAAATAACTGGGATGTGGAGGCTAAATGATGTCACATCCGCTTTGTTAACGTTCCATTTGCAGAAACCTTGAGCTGGGAAGTTCACTGTTCATTGGTCACATCCAGTCACTAGCCATTGTTAGCAATAACAGTTGTTAACATGGCATTTCGCGGCATTTTGCGCATACAAACACTGCAGCCTCATGTCCACACAGATAGACGTTAGGCAGTGCTGTGTGTACAGCTGATTTAATGACACACAAACAAGACAGAAGTGCTAAACAACATTACTATGATTATAACTACTGTTGTTGCGCGGCGCAGCCATCTTGGATTTTTTAGGTCGGGGCTGCTGAGGCTCCTACGAGTTTGGAATGGGAAATACTAGCTCTGGTGACATCACCGTCCCAGCTCGTGACCTTTGAAGTCGTAAGATTACGAGTTCCCAGTTATAAAGGAATGCAGTTTTCTCCATAGACTTTTCCATAAATCCTTATATAACGGGTTTTAAGGCTTGAACCAAGCCAACCCTAACCTGACGCTGCCAGATGGACGGTATAGCTCCACATACGTTTCACTAAACCAGTCGATCTGGGAATGCAGTAACCAGACCCGCTGACGGAGGCGGGCACTTTTTCCAAGCTACTTGGCAGGTGATTGGATGACCCATCTGTCTATCACCGCTGGTGGGTGTTAACTTCAACCAATCAGATCGCCGAAGGTGCCTGTGCCTGATCTCCGTGGTATTCATTGATTGAGTCCTCACCGTCGTAAAGTCACCTTCGAAGCATTTAGTTAGATTATAACGAACTAGTTGTGTGGCTTAGCCTTCCCAAATGTTGAGGGTAGTTTTTTAGAATTTAATACATAGAATTGGGAACGTTACATTCAATTTCATTCAGACTGCCTGTCACTTCCGCGGCGGCAGCCATGTTGACGAGTGAAAAGAACTACAAAGACCATATACCCACTACTTGCCCAGACGAGCCTGAGCCCGCCTAAGGCTGCCGCTGATTCGTCGAGCCGGCATGGTTCGGCCAATCATCTTAACTGCCTGTGCATGACAAGATGGATTACGTCGAGAGAATCTCTTTTGATCTCGCGAGGTTATCCATCTTGCAAGCAAGGTTAAGCCAACCCATGTTTAAGCAAGAACAAAAAAATAACAGTTGGATTAGATTTTTTTCCCCATTGTTAGTTTTTGTTCTTGTTCTACAAAATAAAACAAATGGTAATGTCTTCATTTAATGTAGATGTCAGTCCAGTGAGTCCCTCAGACACGTCCACTTTCCAATGGTCAAATCAAAATCCTCCACACACTATGTCCCGCCTCTCTATCCTGTTTCAGTCGGAATATGTCAAGATAAGGAATCACAGACCCTGGGAATCCCATTTCAGCTTGACATTAAGTATTTAAAAACACTAGCGGTGAGTTATACCCCGTTCAAGACAACTCGGACCACCGGAAAAAATGGGTTCCGGCCTGTAAAAAGTGAATTGAACGGTCGTCCAGGCCGGAATTACAGATCGGAAATTCGGGTATCATTCAGAGCTCCGCTTTGTCCGAGTTGACGTCATATCCACACATCTCATCCAAAATGTTGCATTAATACCTCCACTTCCATGAATCCTCCTTGGTTTTTCCCGTTTTCCCTCTGACCGGGACCTTCAGCCCGTTCACTGACCTTCAGCCCGTTCGCACGTAAAATAGCACAGCCGTGGCCGGACAAAATTCTGCTCACACGCAAACACACACACACACACACACACACACACACACACACACACACACACACACACACACACACACAGACACTTCTCATATTATTATAAGATGATCACTGGCCTAGACTGAATGGAGGAGAGGTGTCTATTATTCCTTCATCCTTCAGAGGATTTGAGCAGGACAGCTGAGACTTCTAGGGCATAGGTTCCCAAAGTGGGTGCCGCGGCAGTGCACCCTGGGGTCCTCTCGCCATTCCGAAGTGTCGGCATTCCGATCATTGACTTCTATGCTTTCGGAGAGGCGGCCCTTTTTATCTCCAAAAAAGGTTTTGCCATTGCCAAAGATATTAGGTCCGCCATTCGGACATAGCATCTTGAGTTATTTAGCCTACAGGGGTGGGAGAGGTTAGGTTTAGGGTTAGGTTCTGGGGGAGGTTAGGTTTAGGCGTGGGGGGTGGGAGAGGTTAGGTTTAGGGTTAGGGTCTGCAGGAGCTTAGGTTTAGGCGTGGGGGGTGGGAGAGGTTAGGGTTAGGGTCTGCAGGAGGTTAGGTTTAGGCATGGGGTGGGAGAGGTTAGGTTTAGACGTGGGGGCTGGGAGAGGTTAGCTCCAGCCGGTCCCCCGGGTTAGGGTTAGGGTTCTTTCGCAATGGCGAGACAGATCTCCATTCCAACAATTTTGTCGGAATGCCGGTATTTCGGAGTGCCGACATCTCGGAATGCCAGGGTGTCCCCGTGCACCCTAGGGTTTATGTGGATATCAAGGGGTTGGAGATTTGGGGTGAATATGAATATATCATTTGATCGATCTGAGTGAGATCTTTTCAGTGCCAAAGGACACAACTACAACCATGACCCATACATTATGACACCAAAACTGAAGCCATAACAGTAAAATAGGGATTTGTTTGCTGCCAAAATGGCATAACTCCAAAAAATAAATAAAAATTAAGATAAAGGCAAAATAAAAAAGTAGTAGTTTAGAATGAAAAGTCGTCTTTTATCGCTGTAGCTATTTATAAGTTGAAAGTTTCATGAAAAAGATTTAGCTGAAAAAGTATCAATCTGATATGTTCCATGTCACTGCGGACCTCTAACATGGACACCGCTCCATTACAATCACATTAGATTTGAACACAGCTCTATAGAAAACATGTTTGTTTTGTCCTTGCGCTATTGGGAACTTCAATGAAATCCAAGTTCTGTATTTGTTGAGTAAAATAGGACCAATAAAACATAACATGAAATGGCACAATGGTGGATGCTCTTCAGAATCACCTACAAACCCTGTATCAGCCTCACTCATCTCTAAGGCCCTTGGTTTGGTCCCCTTCAGCTCGCTAACCCAACCTTAGCTCTCATAGGCCTATATAGGCCTATACTATAGAAGCTGGAAAAGCCAGTAGTTTTACTTACATTTTGACTTCTCCTTGTATCATTCAGGACTTTATTTTAGCTCACCAAGTTTAAAGTACAGGTCACCCTGCTGAGAGCAAAGTATTACCCCCGAAAAAGTGTCAGGCTTACCTTTTGTTGCCCCAGGCTCAGAGAAAAGGAAACATAAAAACAAAAGAACATTCAGCGTTGGCTTTGTTTCTCTGAGTATTTAGTAAAGCCAAGTCCACTACACAAGTGCCTGTCAGATGGAGGCTGTCTAATTGAAGAACACAGGAAGTGGTCTCTGTCTATCTGCAAGAGAAGAAGCAACACTTCAGCCAGTGTGAAAAACTGTGGTTGCCAGGGGGTGGGGACATATCTGTAAACCGTCCAACCAATCGACAACCAACAGTAACGTACTTTGTTACATTTTAAATTGCTTCAATTACAGAGTAAAATAAATCAAAAATTTCCCCAAGTTTTCGATGGACTGGCACTGCGCACCAGAAACTGTCCAATCTATTGGCCCTCACGAAAACTGAAACCCCATTAGATTTGGTTGAAGTTGAGGATTAACTTGAAGGAAAATGAGAAAAAGAAACCTATACTTTGAGATGATGATGTCTTTGGGCCTTTGGATCCCCAATAGTTGGGCCTGTGGGCCTTAGAGAGGTGCAACGGGATGGGACTCACGTGGGACCCAACGCAAATCTCGTGGGGGCGGGCGGTAATCACGTTGGCAAAAAAATAAACAGCGGGTCCCGCGATTTCACTCACTCCAGTCGTCGTTTACTGCCGAGTGAGTCATCATCTTGGACATAGACGATCAGTGCGACGTAGGGTGACCGGATGTCCCGCTTTGTGCGGGACGGCACAGCATTTTCATGACTTTTCATGCATCCTGCAAATTGAGATGATGTCCCGCATTTGCGCGAGATCGAGATGGAGAGACCGAGGCAGAGAGAGAGAGAGAGAGAGAGAGAGAGAGAGAGAGAGACCGAGAGAGATAGAGAGGGAGAGAGAGAAAGAGACAGATACAGAGAGACCGAGACATTAGAGAGGAGGAGGGAGAGAGAGCGCATGGCTTGCACCCACCTGCTCGTTAAAGGAGAATTCCGTTTTTTTACACTGCTGGCTGAGAGATGGGTGAGTATTCCCAGTAAGAAATAATAACATATGGCATAGGTACCAGAGATGGGGACTTGGACTTGGGACTTGGACTTGAGTCGCACTTAAGTCTCACCCACAGTGACTTGAGACTTGACTTGGACTTGAGGTTTGGGACTTGTGAACAATCTTTTTTTATTTTTTTTGGTGCATTAACATTAAGGAAATATCTTCTGATGTCATCCAATCAATGCTGATACTGTATGCTAATATAAGGAGTGGTGATAATACAGTACATGCTTTGAATTCCTTAGTTTTAGCTGCAGTGTTCTAAGCAGACCGGATTGCATGCAGCAGATGATAGAACACTGATCCATAAGAAACTTGAGACTTGACTTGAACTTGTGACCAGAGACTTGACTTGGACTTGAGCTCAAAGACTTGAGACTTGACTTGGACTTGTAAAAAATGACTTGTGAGCATCTCTGATAGGTACAGTAGGTCTGTGTGGGAACGCCCACAAAATGTGGGTGGGGTAAAAACCCCCATATATCTCAATAGGACGGTGCTGCGGCTCTACATTACAGGATTGGGGATTCTAGAGCAGGTACATAGACGTCTGTTCAGATTTGCGTTGAGTGCGGTGGTTGAATCCCTGATCATGTCTCCCCCCCCTCCCCGGTTGCTGGTCCATCCTCTGCCAATCTGGGGAGAGCCGAAACTGGCTCCATGCTTCCTCCGAAACATGGGCAGTAGCCAGCCGCTTCTTTTCACCTGACAGGGGAAGCTTCACCGGTAGGACATAGCACGTGGGAGGATCACGCTATTCCAATGAGTTCCCCTCCCTCCGAACAGGCGCCCCTAACAACCAGAGGAGGCACCACATCAGCGAACAGGATATTGCATGTTTTGGTGAAGGGGTTCCTATATGAAGGAAACCCCCAGGGGGCATGGGGAGAACATGCAAACTCCACACAGAAATCAGAATCCCTGACCGTGTCTGCCTGGGCTGAGCTATCAGCTAAATGCTAATCATGTTGAATGGGGAGAACGGGGGATTTACCCTACCCTGACCACGCCCCCAGCCAGCTACCCCAGCGTCTATGACGATACACAGACTGTCTCTATGCAAATCAATAGTAATGCAACAGTGGGCCTGTATAAAACAAAGCTCTCCAATCTGTTGTTTTGGCACAATTGAAGACAGCCTCAAATCTTTCTCAACAGCATCCCCTCTTTGAGGTCATTTGCAGATATTTAGTCTCTACACTGCTGCTATATTACAAAGGACATTTATAAATTCCATAAGCTGTGCTCTTATTATTAATGTCTTATTCAAATGAACCAGTAACAGCCTACTACAGTATATTGTTCTACTTCAGTATAAGCTATTAGTATGCTACATTGTTCTACTAGAAAAGTCTGACTAACTTTAATACTACAGGTGTGGTACCCCATAATTACCCTATAAATACAGATCTTGTTACCCTGTAGTTACAGGCTAAATTCACTTCTTGTAGCCCGTAGTTACACTATAAGTACAGTCTTGTTACCCTGTAGTTACACTTTAAGTAGTCTTGTTACCCTGTAGTTACACTATAAGTACAGTCTTGTTACCCTGTAGTTACACTATAAGTACAGTCTTGTTACCCTGTAGTTACACTATAAGTACAGTCTTGTTACCCTGTAGTTACACTATAAGTACAGCCTTGTTACCATGTAGTTACACTATCAGTACAGTCTTGTTACGCTGTAGTTACAGGCTAAATTCACTTCTTGTAGCCCATAGTTACACTATAAGTAGAGTCTTGTTACCCTGTAGTTACAGCCCCAATCAGTAACTTTTTCATCTTAATATAACAGCTTTTTAGTCATTGAGGATGGTAGAGTGACTTGTAACAGGGAGAATGTCACCTCTATTGGTCACACACCGCCCTCCAAAGGCCTCTCCTGGGACTAAGCAGTTTGGTGCTGTACAGCGGCAGCGTTGGGTTCCTGGAAACAAGGAAGTAACTCGATGCGGATTTGCTACGAAAATGACGTTTCACGTAACTATGGATTATTATTTCATCACGTGGTGAGTACCCGATGTCACAACTAGGGATGCATCGATTATAAATTTTGATGTACGATTATAGTCTGAGAAAAAACCACGATTATCACGGTTTCACGATTATTGTTATGGACGTATAAAAATCACATGAGCATTCTCTAAATAGAGGTTTTATTGTATTTCCCCCACAATCTTAACAGTTGCTGCCTTCCGGAATACTAATGCACGATATGGATTTTTACAGCCGATAGTATAGGCCTACGCTAACCGATAAATATTCTCCTGGCCAATAACCGATACGATAAACATACTATGTTACTTTTTTCACATTTTTGTATTTAAAAAAATAAGTTCTTAACCTGTATTTTATGCACACCTGGGATTAAAAAAAGAAGAAAGGGCAGATGTAGTGAGCAAAGATGGATGATTTAATATTCCATGGCTCTGACCTAATCAAATCTAACTGACATCACTATTGTGAACATAAAACAAACAACATTTCTGATATAATATGATTGTATTAGTAAAGTGTATCACCAATAGTCAATACAAAAAATATTTTATTATTATTTTATAGAAGCGAAAGCCTATAGCTGCTTAGTCTGCAGAAAAAAACACAAAAGGCATAGTAACTTAGACTCTTATTGGCATGTTACTGGCAACTAAATGTGCCGTCTGAAATGAATTTTGCATTGGGGTCAGTTCTATTGAAGTGATGATGGGGCAGGCATGGAAAGCCTCACTATAAGCCATCATGTGTCGTTTCACTTTTTACTGGAAAATGCTCCCTCTGGATTAAAGAAAGGACACTCTGTGGTGTTGACTGGTGTTTTGTTATGTAAATGTGCGCATTTGTTTTCCTTGTTTCAGTCAGATCATGACTGCCAAGCAGCTAGCTACGTTAGCTTCACGTTATTAGGCCTACATGTAACGTTAGCGGGTTGCTTTTGGAGTTGACACAAACCCTTGATGTTTCTTTTCGTGTAAAGCATGAGGTTCTCTATGGTTTAGGCCAGCGCTGGGAGCATGAAGTGCTTTAAATGCGGGGATGTTTGGTCACAACGAGCTTGAGGAACTATGTACGCTAGGCCATGGCCAGCTAGCTAACATTAGCCACAACAGCTAACGTTAACGTCAATGACTGTATGTTAACGCTAAACAAATCCGCTGCCTCTTCCCCACGTTTGGTTTAACGTAACACCAGCTCAGACTTTCCCCTAATCTCAGAAACCTTGCGGGACATGTATTGCAACATTTATGTTGGGCTGGCATCCATGGCTAGGCTACAGACTGGCTACTACTGGGAGACATGGCAGCTGCCTGTGTTTGGTGCCTCCGCTAAATAGTCCGTGCGGAAACGAAGCGAGAGAGACAGGTTCCTCTCCTTCCAGCGCCGTCTGCGCCGCATGGGAGTTTAAACTGACGGACTGTTGTGAAACAAAACACTCGGTGTAGCGCAGCCTCTGCGGTTATATAACCGTGACGTTTTAAATCGCGGTTAATAGTCAAACCGGTTAACCCCTGCATCCCTAGTCAAGGCATCGATGGACAAGATCAGTGGTTTTGAAAAGTCCGGGTGAGCGAGGACAGCACAGCTCAGCAGTTGATCTTTGAGCTTATGAAGAGCAATTTCACATTCCTCGGTCCAGTCAGTTGGCTTGAGCTTACGGAAAGTGCCAGCTTTGGGGTTTGACTTTCCAGCTTTTCCTCTGCGTTTCTGGCCAGCTGTGAGAGCAAAGAGGGGTTTTGCTATTGCTGAGCAGTTGGGGATGAAGTGCTGGTAATAAAATACCATACCGAGGAATGACTTAATCCGCCGTACTGAGGGAGTACATCCGTCGTCCTCCAAGAGGTCAGACTTGGAAATGGTTGATATTACTCCTACTTTATCGGGATCAACAGCCACTCCTTCTCCACTTATTATGTGACCCAAGAACTTCACTGATGAGCGCATGAGATGGCACTTCTTAGGGCTTAGCTTGAGGTTATGGAGCTGCAGACGCTGAAACACCACCTCCAGCCTCTCTAGCGCCTTGTCTTCGGTGGGTGCAAACACAAGCAGCTCATCGAGATAACACAGAAGGCTACTGAAGTTAAGATCCCCGAAGATACTCAACATCATGCGCATAAAAGACGCCGGACTATTGCACAACCCCTGTGGCATCCTGTTGTACTCGTGCAGCCCTAGGGGTGTTGTGAACGCCGTGTACTTCTTGTGTTCTTCAGCCATGGGCAGGTTGTAAAACCCTGACGTCAAGTCCATGGTGCTGAAGAAGGCGTTTCCCCCCAAAGCAGCCAGACAGTCCGCTTGATGTGGGAGCGGATGGGCGTCCTTCAGGGTCCTCGCGTTCAGCCACCTGAAGTCTGTGCAGATCCTCAAGCCACCGTCTTTCTTCCACACCAATACCAGGGGGGAAGCATACTCACTAACAGACTTTCGTATTATACCTTGCTCCTCCATTTCTGTGACGACTTGGCGCAGTTTCTGATAATGAGCAGGTGGAACTCTCCGATATGGCAGACGGAAGGGGCGCTCGTCAGTGAGCCAGATGCGGTGAACAAAGCCCTCTGCTTCGCCACAGTCCAAGGCATGCTTGGAGAAGACGTTGTTGTATTTCTCAAGCAGCTGTACTAGCTTCTGTTTTCCAGAGTGGTCGAGATGGCAGGGGTCTATGTCAACATCTCCGAGGCCAACGTCTCTCATCCTCTGCTTCAGGTCGTCAGGCTTGCTTGTTGACTGTTTATCCTCTGAAGTAGCATCCATGTGCTGACTGCATCCCTGGAACACCTCAAAGTCCTCCACGGCCATGCAAGGAGACACATCTGCTAGCTTACAGTTTCTCCTCAGTGTGATGGGCTTGTCTGATAGATTGGTCACCTTCATGGGGACCCATCTGTCTCCCCACATGGGCGTAATGACACGACCTACCATGATGTTTCGTGGCATTGTCTTGGATGTCGTTGGTTCTACTATCACCGAGCTGCCAGGCGACAGTGGGGTGCCTTTTGGTAGCTGGCCCCAAACGAGGTGCTCGCTCTTCGCTATAAGCGTTACTGCTTGTTGGAGCTTTACAGTCCCGATCTTATCTGGCAGCTCCTCACCCCTCCAGCGTGTAGTGTTTGCCATCAGATCCAAGAACTGCTGACACTCAGAGGACCCTTCTGCATTACGTGAAATCAGTTCCCAGTATTCACGGTTGGTCTTGATCTGATGTAAAATATACTTCAACATGTTGGTTCCTATGATGATGTCATCTTTTTGACGAGGAACTACCAGGACTGGAACCATGCAACGGATGCCATACATGCTTAGTTCTACATCATACATGCACTTGGGACTGACTTGAACCCCCCCACAGCCGATCAGAATGATCCGCTTCGCGATCTGTCCTGTTTGGGTTAAAATGTTCTGGGCTAATAGAGCTTCTTCTGCTTCAGCACTAATTGTACAGGCCATTGACCCTGTATCAAGCATTCCTCGAAGTTGGAAAGAGCCATTTACCATTACCGGAGCATAAAACAGTTCACTGTATGGCTCTACTCTGTGTATGTTCTGAACGATAACTGTGCAATCATCTGGCATGACTTTGCAAACATTCGCATACACTTCCTCCAAATTTTCATCTGCTTTGAGGGTTGGCCCTTTTTCGCCCACACGTCCCCTCTCCGAGCATGGGCTGCCTAGTTTAAATCTGCCCCACCCTGGTCATAGCTGCGTGATGTCTGGCCAGCTCTCTCATCTCTTGGCTTGGGCTGATGACACTCCCTTCTCCAGTGACCGGGCTGAAAACAGTTCATACAGAGATTCTCCTGTCTGCAGTGTGTAGCGGTGGAGTGATCGACGGATTGGCACACCTTGCATCTCCGCCGCGGGGCGGTAGATTGGCCCCGGAAGGGCGGTGTGGCTGCCGCTGACTGGACCCCTTGCCCCAGGACACGATCCAGTAGGCCGATGAGAGACTTTATGCAGGCACTTTCTGTCTGAGGGGAGATGGTTGGCTCCTGTTCGCTCATGTTGAAAGCAGGCTCGGAGACACCACCAGCGACAGCGCCTTCAATCACGGTTGCCTGGATGTGTGCACCCACCTGCTTTGGTGGCTGAATGGGTTTTGCCCTGGCCTCCGTTTGATGCTCATCCAGATGTTCCTGGATCTCAGTTGCCGTCCATCTTTCTGCTGTCTTGAACTTCAAAACACTTGAAAGTGCCGGATCAGGGCAATGTTTCACGAACATCATGGTTACTTCACGGGCCGGATCCTCGATACTCTTTCCTTGTCTCCTTAAACACTCATCAGCCACGTCCACCGCCTTATTCAAACGGATCCAATAGTCCATTGGGCTTTCTCTGGACCGAGGAAGAGTGTTGTAAAAATCAGCGAGAGGCATTGAGGAATATGTCACTTCGCCAAAATGCTGCTTGAGTATGTCTATGATAAGCTTGGGATTTTCAGCAGGCTTCAGTGCTGGATTGCTTCGCAAAGTGATTTTGACAATGTCTCTAGCTCTTCCCATCAGCCTAGATGTTATTTCGTGGAAGTGTTCATGAGATGGGATGCCTCTCTTTCTCAGGTACATATCCATGCTCTCCTCCCATTCATGGACTGTGTATTTATCGGTCCCGTCACCTCTGAAGTGTGGTGGTTCTTTAGCATCTGACTGCATGACCAGCTTAACTCCCGTTAGGTTTAACTCAGAAGGAGCTTGAACTATGTTCACACTCTGTGGCTGGGTAGCGCTCTTGTTACTACGAGCGCTTTGCTGTAGCTGACTAGCTATTTTTGCTCCAATTTGTTCAGCCAATTGTGTGATGAGACTCCCCAAATCTGCACCATTCATATCTGGAGGGGGTGTGTGTTGACTAGGGGAAAATACACCAGTACGTATACCAGTCATTTCTGGAGGGGGTGTGTGTTGACTAGGGGGAGATACATCAGAACGTATACCACTCATTTCCGGAGGGGGTGTGTGTTGACTAGGGGGAGATACATCAGAACGCATGCGTGTGGAAGTCACCATGGGTGAGAATACTGCTCTAGTCCCTCCCACCGGAGTAGAGAACATCCCTCTTCCCCTCCCAACCCCTTCCTTTTTTTCATCGGCCATATTAAATGGATATTAACATCAGACTGAAACCAACAGGTAAGTAGAATGCAATGATATCAATAGTAATCTGTAACAATATCAATATATTTTAAAGAAAAATAAATGTTTCAATGTCTCAAAAGTTTAAATAACGTGGGATATTCACAATAATCTTTATGCTGAAAAATTCAACATCCCCCTATACCTTTAAACAAAAAAAAACACTTTTTTTTTTTTTGTGCTCAAATCTTTAGCATCCCTAGCATATATTCATACTTGTACAGCAACCATCGGCGAACACTGATGGTGGTCTGGGGAAATCCGGGTCACGGCACCAATGTAGCCGGTCCTATGCGGCCACACTGCGTTGTGTTCTGTGCACAAAGACTACGGCGTACCACGACTGCAGGTGACTTTCTTTTATTTCTGCAACTGCAAGTTAATCAAACACAGCAAATGTCTTGGGTCAGCGACACACACACTGGTTTGCTCACTCCTCTCTGCAGTCCATGTGCAGACTCCAATTCAACAATTGAAATGCAACAAACATACAACAAAATATATACTACAGTATTTTCCATAAACAACAAAATTAAAATAAACAAGACAGAGATGCAATAACAATTATATGTAACAAGTGCAATCATTCACATACCTGCAAGTTAATCAAACACAGCAAATGTCTTGGGTCAGCGACACACACACTGGTTTGCTCACTCCTACAAGCCAAGAATGATAAAACACGTTCACCAACAAGGAAATAAAATACACACCTCTCAATGCTCAATTCAACTCAAACTCCGCGAAAAATCAAAGAATAACATACAATAAACATGTGGCAACAACTCACTACATCTCTACAACGAAGCAAACAAACATATTAGACCTGAACCAACGCTAGTTTCCAAACGGTATCAACACAATGACGCTACTCAAACAAATGCGACTCACCTCTCTGCAGTCCATGTGCAGACTAAGGAAGTCGCGCAAAACCCTGCGACACCACAAGGCGGCACCAGAGCGACAGCGCAACGTCACAGAACAGCGCCAGATCAAACCAACTCATTCATTCATAACAAACCAAGGTGAGGGATTTTGGTAAAATAAATACATACAAACAGAAAAACGTACTTATAATAAATAAATGAAAATAAATATAAGGGGAAATATTGTTATTTTCTTTCCTGTTACACTAGCTCTACATGCAACCACTCCAACTCCCTCTCATAGTTAGACTGACTTCCGCCCCGGCCGCTGGTCACATATACACCCTTCCCCCTAGGAACACACCCACACATATCAGTTCCTAGCTACACACGGAAACACCACAATACCTGCAATTACCTGGATCGCTACAATATTATTAATATGACGTGAGGTTCAGTTAGCTTTGCACAGAAACATCCGGTGAAAAAACTTTTTACTTTTACTCTTTGAGTACATTTCATAGCCTGTACTTTTTTACTTTTACTTGAGTAAATAGTTGAATCAGTACTTCTACTTTTACCAGAGTCGTTTTTTTTACAAAAGTAACTGTAGGCTACTTCTACTTAAGTCTACAGAATGTGGGTACTTTTCCCATCTCTGCCATTTAGATACTGAGAAGAATGTTCTCAATGTTATTAAAACAGTTATTGTTATACAGAAACTTAATTTGTATTGTATAGCTTTGTTTAAATGCTTAATTTATAGTTTTAATGTGCAAATTAATAATTTTTCAATGTCTTCTGTGTGCTCTAGACTTGTGTAGAAAGGTTCTTTTACTTTGAAAAACGGCCACCGGAAATGCTTGTTGTTGCTCGTCTGATTCTTGCTAGCAGAACAGAGGTCTCACCAGCGCTATGCCCTCCCTCTCTCTCTTCCTGTTGTTCCTCTCTCTCTCTGCTCCTCCCCCTCTCTTGTATTATCTTCGAGTCACAGATATTTGTCTCCGCTGAAAGGTATTGTAACATCTGTTTCCACACAGTTTCCAGTCTATTTTACATTCCTGACTCTATCAGCAGATCAAGTCCATCGTTGGTGATGTTGTGGAAACTTTATTTTCATGTCTTATTGACTTATTTAGCCAGGCTGTTTTCAGTGATTTCCTGTTTAAGGCAGAGAACAGGCAGGCAGAAGTTATGAGGAAATGAACGAGAAATGGCCGCACCCTCAGAAAATATATTCCCAGACAGTCTGAACTGAGGAAGGAGAGTGAGCAGCAGTGTCTCCTCTCCAGATGAAGGCAGAAGGAATAACATTGTTGTCGCTTTCTTAAACTTTATTTAACCAGGAAGTCACGTTGAGATGAAAACCTCTTTTGCAAGTGAGACCTATAAAAACACGTAAAATGACCACAACATCACGTCAGAAACACAATAACAATAGATGTGATTAAAAAAACACAACATTAACAGATCAGGTCAGAACAGCAACAATTGATGTGATTAAAAACACAACATTAACAGATCAGGTCAGAACAGCTACAACAGTTACAACAAAGCACACATGATGAGGACAACATCAAGTCACAATGCAGCTATAGTACAATGAAAATGTAGAATAGGCTACAGTGAATAAAAGGGCACCAGTATTTAGTTGGGTGTTTACATGTTAGCTTAAAAAGAAACAAGTGCAACCAGCAATAACCACTTCCTTCATTCAGCTTAAAATAATTTAAAGAGATCATCAGATCATTCCAGGACCAAGGACCATAATAGAACAGACTTGCTTTGCCAAAACTCTGTTCTGATAGGAGCAGTGTTGTTACTTTCAAAATGTATTACTAATTACTTTAATTTGAAAGTACAATATTACTGTCTGTATAGAGTAACTCGTTACTTATTACACTACTCTTGCGTTACTTTCACCAAAATAACCGCAGAATGACACTGCTCTCCCGGAACCATGATGAAAAAGAATTTCAACCATCGTGGAGTGTAAACCATCCAAACGTCTTGGCATTAGTTTGAATTATTAGAAGCTGTTAGAACTAGTGGGACATAATTCCCTCTCAAATATATTTTTATCTGAAGTTTCTCACCAAAAACTATAGCTTTACAAGATACATGAAGAACACATTATGTTTTAATTTACTTTTGCCCAATACTCATTTTTACTGAGTAGCTAGATTAATGCACTATAAAGTAACTCAATGCAACCTAATGAGGAGTTGACAGCAGCTCAATTTCAAGTTGTAACTTGCGTTACTTGACATAGTAATGGTATAATATTACTGAAATCCTATTGGTAATAAATTATATTATTTTGTTACTACTAAAAGTAATATATTACCTGTAATATGTTACTTTTGTAATGCATTACCCCAACACTGGATAGGACACACTTTATTTATTATGGATATTATTCCCTCTGCTATTTCCATCACTATTTACTCTCATGCAGGGTGCTTTCACACCTGCGCCCAGGTACCGTTCCCGAGCACACTCGTCCCCAAATTGACCCCAGTTTTGGAACATTTGACGAGTGTGAACGCTGCGTTCCGTTCCGTTCTGCGCCCGGGCGCGCAACAGGGAACCGTGACAGGATCCACTTGAAAAGGTGGTCTGGGGAGCTCTTTGGCATGCTCCCTCCCCCCACATAACCTCCCTACACAACATATCCCGACACATTACCACATCCACCTGTCTAACAAGAAACCCCCCAATCACTAGACCCCCTGTCTCTGCTTTTATGTCTTGCATTTGATTATTAATTTGTTTTATACAATTCAGTTTTGTTTATATTCTTTTAATTATCTGTACCCTTATGTCGGCACAGTTTATGTCTTTGACTTATTTGTACTTATCTGTATTTGTACTGCTGTTTGTTTGCACATTAATAAAATAAAGAAAAAAGAAGCTCCCATGGAAATTGGAAATGTTTCCTGGCATGGCATTAAAACCAATATGGTGTGTGAGGGAAGATAGCTGTCAGAAGAGACATTTTTAAAATGGTGGTCATCTTAAAAAAAGAGAAAAAGGTATAATCTAACTTCTAGTGCCTTATTTTACAGATCAAGAAGTGAATGTAGATGAGCGTATAATCTGATCTGGATATTGTGAATTCAGCAGGCAAACATCTTCCAAGGTAACATGACCGTTTGATGGAGACACTAGCTGACATTGTCTGATGTGACTGTATGGATGGTGTCATGTTTCGTGATTGTAAATGAGAATTGCTTCTCAAGTGTTTTTAAAAATAAACTAAACCACTCTTACTCCCTGATGAAGGCTCCTGTGTGAGCAGAAACATGTTGGTGTTTTTTAATCTATAGCCATGTTTAAAATAAAGGCTTTTTAAAAAAATTCTACTACAAAGACCAGTGTTGCTGTGGGATTTTTTAAGGTTTGCTCTCTTCCACTCTCCACAAAGGTTTTTTTTTGCGGGAGACAAACTTTATTTTTCTATTAACTACTTTAAGTTAACCCATCCACGTGCACCTGGCTCTCATATTTTTAAGTCCACGCAGCGCTCTTCTCTTCATCTATTCTAAACTAAACCACTGTTGGAAGACCAGCTGCTAAAGTCTTTAAATCTGCTGTTTGCACATGGCCTTCATAGTGCCACTGTGTTGGCTTTGTGGCCATAAACATTACAGTGTTCTGCTGTTTAGTTGACTGTACATGATGTGGTTAATGTCTCCATCTACTGGACACAAAGTAGCACTACATCAGGTGATCTGTCTCAGACGGGCCTCTATTCACAAACATTGTATCTTACCAGGAGGACTCCTAAATACTGTAGCATTAAAAGTTCCTAGCTAAGTTTCCTCTTAAAACCTGTTCACAAAGCTGCTGAGACCAACTTTGACTAAGGAATGGGGAGAACTAAGACAAAGTACAAATACAGTTTTTTTTACACCCTGGACCTGATTTCCAGCTTTATGATGTTTAAGTCACCCTGACAACTTCGGTTTGATTAGCATCAGCAGAAACCATAATCAGGTTGAACTGCGACCTGATATCAGGTATATAACGAGGAAAACGGGGCATGTGAAACACCTGTATTCATGTCTTGTAAATAGCTTATTTTCTGACTCACAGCGGGTCATAATGCTTTTTATATCAGAGAGAGAACGAGATAACGTACCTCAGTGCTGCCGGCATAGCACAGCCTGCTCTGTTTGCTGTCCGTCACATAACTAACTACTAACACTAACACTAAATACTGTACACTGTAGTGAACCCTGTAGTCACCCCGACTATTTATTCTTCTTCTTCTGTTAAATAAGAAGAACTTTGTGCCTGTGTGTGTGTGTGTGTGTGTGTGTGTGTGTGTGTGTGTGACTCCGTGTCTTGAAAAGTATTAAAAGTTGAGAAATCAATTTAGGGAAAATCAAGACCCTTGAAAAGTAAATGTTATTTTTTCGATGTGAATAGCATATATGTTCACACAACAGTGTAAAAAAAAACTACAACCCATAGTTTTGTTTATCAAGTCATTCTCCGCCTCCCCACAGTATCAGCTGTTTCCCCTGAGAGAAAGTGTGTAGACAGATGACAGAGTGCATTTACGTTCACCTAATATAGGCTATATAGCAGGGAGCTGTGAAGGGGGAAAAACATACTTTATTGACACAGGAGGTAAAAAGAGAAAAAAGGAAGAACATGGGGGAAACTGCTGTGGGCTGTGGGCGAGAAAAACAGCAATAGAGGCCCTCTGACAGATTAAGCTTATTATTATGTCTGTTAATTTTGCAGACTAATGTCAACTTCGTTTGAGCCGAATAGCCTAACCTACTTACCATACTCATAAACTGTAGGCAAGGAGCATTCCTTTCCAAGATAGATGAAATTAGGCTGCTGTTTGCGAGCAACAAGGCTCATATTATTTCGTTCTCTGAAACGTGGCTGGATAGCTCCATTAGCGATTCGGAGATCGAAATACAAAATTATTCAATTATAAGGAAAGATAGAAACAGAAGAGGGGGTGGGGTGTGCGGGTACATTCGATCGGACATTTGTTTCAATGTAAGGTCGGATCTGGAAAATGCCCATTTAGAGGCGGTTTGGCTGGATATTTTAATGCCAAAAACCAAGCCCCTTTTAGTCGGGATTTTATACCGTCCACCAACCCAGTCAGACTTTTATGAGTATCTGGAGGAGTCTTTTTCCAACGCTATTGACCACGGTAAACGCGAAACAATTCTCATTGGAGATTTGAACACAAATATGCTAAAACATGACTCCTCTAGTTTCAAAGCCTTTAAGGCTTTTTGCAAACTTTTTAGTCTCCACCAATTAATTTCTCAGTTTACTAGAGTATCCCCCACGTCAAAATGTATTATTGATCTTGTGCTTACTTCTGACAAGTCCAATATTTCCAACAGCGGTGTAATTGAGTATGGCATAAGTGATCATGCATTCATTTATTGTACACGTAAAACTCAGAGACCGGTGATAAACTGCCACCACACGGTCAAAATTAGATCCATGAGGAACTATAATAAGGAGTCCTTAGAACACGACGTTGGAAAATCTGACTTGTCACGGGTGCTCAATATGTCAGCGGCAGAGGATGCATGGTGCTTGTTAGGGATGCACGATATATCGGCAATCATATCGGTATCGGCCGATGTTGGTCATTTTTTAACATATCGGTCATATCGGTATCGGTCAGATGTTGCAATGTTAATATCGGTTATCATTATCAGCCAAATTCTTCACATTGATATGAAATAATGCAGTAAATCTATGATTTATGGGCTTTTCCAAAGGCTTTGCAAATAAAGAAATGCATAACTTTTTCAAATTCAGTGTTAACATGTGTTTTTCAGTATGTACAAAATGTGATGATCATAAAAATGTGGTTTTATACAGATCATATCGACATCGGTAAATATCGGTTATCGGCCATAACAACAATGTTAATATCGGTTATCGGCATCGGCCAAAATTTTCATATCGGTGCATCCCTAGTGCTTGTTTAAGGTTTCATTTCTAGGGGTTATTAACCAGCTGGCCCCGGTTAAATCGGTCAGGTTTAAAACTAGAACTGAACCCTGGATCAATGCAGCAATCATTGAAGCCATTAAGGTTAGAAATGATAGCCTGCAGAAATTCAAGAAGATAAAAGATGAAGCTTCTTTCGGCTTGTTTAAAAAGCACCGAAATGAAGTAAATAGGTTGATCAAAAAGGCCAAATCAGAGTTCTATAATGAGGTAATTGCAGAGAATAAGGATGATCCTCAAAAGCTCTGGAAATCTTTAAATCAATTGGGCTACAATAACAAACTTAAAACAAGATCACTCAACTTGAACTTAAACTCTGAAGGCACCCTAACATCTGATAAATCCCTTGTCGCTGGCATCTTTAATAGATTTTTTACAACCATTGCTAGCACCTTGGTTAGTAAATTACCCTCCCACTCTGGACGGTATGGTAAAGACCACATTGAGAGCTTTTACTCGAATTTAGGAGTACGGTCGGACGACTTCCAGTTTCAGGAGGTGTCAGAGGAGGTGGTGCTGTTGAAGCTCAGGGCCCTTAAGCCGTCTAAAGCTACAGGTATTGATAACATCCCAAGCAGGTTCATCCGAGATGCAGCTGATTTGATTTCACTTTTTATTACTCATATAATCAAATCTGTCTATTAGAGAAGGTCATGTCCCCCATGATTTCAAACAAGCCAGGGTAATCCCCCTTCATAAAAAAGGAAGTAAACTAGAACCAGGAAATTATCGCCCAGTCTCAATTCTCTCATCCATATCTAAGTTAATGGAAAGAGTCATTTTTGAACAAATTGACAGTTACCTTGCATCTTGGGAGCTCCTGTTTAAATTTCAGTCTGGATTCAGAAAATCACATTCAACTGACACCTGTTTGCTTTTTCTAACCGATCACATCAGAAAGGAAGTAGACGCTGGTAAATACTGTGGTATGGTCATGCTGGACCTTCAAAAAGCTTTTGACACCGTTAACCATGATGTTCTACTGTGTAAGCTCGGGGCTCTGGGCTTCAACAGCACTTCCCTCAACTGGGTTAGGTCCTACCTGGAGGGTAGGGAGCAGGTGGTGGACATAAATGGAACGCTGTCCTGTCCCCTCCCCCTGACGTGTGGGGTCCCCCAGGGAAGTATTTTAGGGCCTTTATTCTTTTTAATTTATATAAACGATATGCAATCGGCCTGTGATTGCAACCTGTTCCTTTTCGCAGACGACTCTGCCCTCCTGTTCTCTCACAAGGACAGGGGGGAGATCGAAAGGAAATTGAGCAGTGAGCCTCACAGTGTTAGTGTGTGGCTCTTGGACAACAAATTTTCACTTCATCTGGGGAAAACGGAGGCTATTTTATTTGGGTCAAATTTTAATTTAAAAAAGTCCCCCGAGTTTAAAATCATGGTGGGTGACGTAGCTGTTAACACCAAGGAGGAGATTACGTATCTTGGCTGCATTTTAGATAACAAACTCTCTGGGGAGAGCATGGCCTCAAAAGTAATTTCCAAAGTAAATCAAAGAACCAAATTCTTAGCCAGAATTTCTTCTTTCATAGACAAGAGCGCCCTTGAAACCTTGGCAAATGCTCTGATTCAATGTCATTTCGAATATGCTTGCTCCTCCTGGTTCACGGCAATCACCATAAAACTTAAAAACAGGCTTCAGACCTCTCAGAATAAATTAATACGGGTTATTCTGAAACTGCATCCCAGAGACCATCTCCTCCCCTCTCACTTCTTTAGCCTTAGGTGGCTCAGAGTGGAGGAGATGGTTTCCCAGATCAAACTGTGCATGGTTTTCAGGATTTTTAAACGGGAGGCTCCTCGCTACCTCTCTGACTACTTCTGTAAAGTCAGTGAGGTACATGGCTACTCCACAAGAGGAAGCACCTCCAACATTGTTCCCCCCAAATTTAAAACTTTAAAGGGTAAATGTACGTTTTCTTACTCAGCAGCTATTTTATGGAACAAACTCCCTGAGAGTATAAAGACCCTTAATTCCAGGTTCTCTTTTAAGCTTGCCTTGAAAAAATGGCTGGTTGGCTCCCAAATGGGTTCCTAACCTTTTATTTTTTTTCTTTTGTCTCCTGTATGGTCGCAGTTTTTAAACCCTAGGTAGGTCTTTGATTTATTATATGAGCTGGTCTCTCTCTTTTTATTTATTGATTGATGCATTTTTTGTTTGTTATGTAAATAACCATTCAGTCAATGACTAATCAGTCATTGAATGTATAGTTGTGTTGTAAAATGTTTTCATTGTTTGTGTTGTTGTTGCCCGCGCACACACGCGCTCTTACCTGCATACATATTCACTCCACTTGTCCCACACAAAGGACCACAATGGAAACAAGCCCTTGGGCTTTATTGTGTTTTATTCCTTTTGATCAATATTTTTGTTGTATTGTCTTGCACAATTCTGCTATTATTGTATCAATAAATCAATTCCTCCTGGCGCCCCTGTTGCAGTAATGGATCGCATATAGGCTACTTTTTTACTTTCTTTTAAACCTTTCCACTTTTTATTGCGGCAAATCTATTATTCCTATATGGAGTTATGGATTTGTTGGGATATACTGTAGGCTATTTTAAATAGTTTTACATAGGCTACTAAAATTTAGTAGGCAGTAAATGCACAGGAATACGATAACATTAGTTGTTTTTCGGAAGGGAACGTGCACGGACCAGACCCACCCCTGTATTCTTTTTTGAATGAGTTGAGCTTCAATCCTTCTTCCCGACCGTGCTCATCACCCTTTTCTTCCAATATTTTATTTTCTAGTTTTCTTGAAACAGAACAAGACAAACAAACAGGCTCAGATACAGGGGAGAAAACAAACCAAACAAACAAACAAACAAACAAAAAACAAGCCACAACGACACTCAATATTACAGTTTCAGTTTCGTAATATAATATGGTGCTACCAGCTGGATAGGATGCTTATGTGCTTCTAGGAGATGTTTGTGTAAGAGTCAATGAGGAACTAGCCGGGGAAGTCACCTGCTGCCCCTAACCTCATTGAGTTAGGCTAGAAACGGGTCCCCAATACTTGTTTGTAATGTTTGAATTGAGTTGGTCCATAGGGACCTGTGTCTCTCCATCCGTATAACAGAGATACTTTCCGTCAACCACAATTGGAAAGAGGGTGAAGAGGGAGATTTCCATTCAATCAAAATTGTTTTTTTGACCACAGTTGTCCCCGGTGTCAGAGACTGTTGCACAGCCGTAGGGAAGTCCAGAGAGGTCTCTGAGCAGCCGAAGATGGTGAGCTCTGCCTCTGGCTGAAGGGTTATTTTGTAGACCTTAGAGAACCAGTCAAATATTTTTGCCCAGAATCCCGACAGTGAAGGGCAGAACCAGAAGGCATGAGACGGGTGCTCTCTGACACCTGTCACATAGTGGTGACACAGAGGGGAAGATCTTATGCAACTTATGCTTAGAATATTGAAGACGATGAGCGACTTTGAATTGGATCAGCTGGTGCCTACTATTAACTGAGCAGAGTTGTATCACAGACAGACTCCTACCCCATACAATGTCAGACAAATCAACACCAAATTCCCCCTGCCACCCCTCTCTAATTCTCTCAGTAGAGGTCATGGTACAGTTATCAAACAGTTGTACAAGTCTAGAAATGAGGTGCATGGAGTGAGGGGGGCTAAGCAAAACGTCGAAAAAGGCATGTTCATTTGGGACCGCCTCAAAATTATGAATCTTGGATCGAACATGGTTTCTGATTTGCAGGTATTTGAACCAGTGCGTGCCGGGAAACTCAAACATCCTCTTGAGTTGATCCAATGATGCAAAATGACCATCTATGTATAGGTCTTTGATGGAAACCAGTCCCTTCTCACTCCACGCATGGAAGGTTTTTCCTGACCACAAAGATGGTGCCCGTTACCCTTTTAAACAGACGTTGATTCGGGGCTACGTCCACTGGCAGAACGAAAGCCATAACAAAGTGACTTTTAAACAGGAGACGAGGTGTAATGATGCTGCAACGATCACGGCTTTCACAGGCTGTGTAAAAGGGGCGATTGACTCAAGGGCAGCAGTAACAGTAACAGTTCAAGCTTAGCTGCCTAGATTCCTTGTCTTAGTAGTATTGTAAGATACTTGTAATATACTGTAATATCATGCAATATACTGTAATATTCTTTAATATACTATAATATCCTGTACTATCCTGTAATATTGTGATATGCTTGAATATCCTGTACTATCCTCTAGGCTCCAGAGAAGAGAATGTGGCCTTCTGTATCTCTGACGTTGTTGTTGTGGGCCTGCCTGCTGGCTGCAGAGAGTCCAGAGACGCGTAAGTTTGCATTGATTTTACTATGGTTATAAAGTCTGAAAACTGGTCATTTATTTATTTATATTTTTCAAGCTCTCTCTCTCTCTCTCTCTCTCTCTCTCTCTCTCTCTCTCTCTCTCTCTCTCTCTCTCTCTCTCTCTCTATATATATATATACTGTATGTATATGTATGTATATATTAGGGCTGCAACTAACGATTATTTTGATAATCGATTAATCGGTCAATTATTTGTTCGATTAATCGATTAATCGGATAAAAAAATGCACTGATATTGTTTCCATCCGTTTATTGAAAAACAACTTTTTTTTTGTTAAACAAAAACTCACCGGGCTTTGCTACATCAAATAGCTTTGACAGGGCATGAACGAATACAAAATACATACAAATGTATGGTGTAAGTGCCTGGAATGTGTCTTCATATTTTTGCTCCATCAGTTTTGTGAAGAATGTTCTTGAAGGAAGAGTGTAGCCAGGGTGGAGGGTGTTAATCATGGCAATGAAGCCTGCATCTCCAACCATTGACATGGGCCTCATGTCGGTGACCAGCATGTTCAGGACACTGTCTGTCATGATGGCTGCTTGCCTTGGTGTACATGCCGCATTCCCCAGAACGAAGCCCCTCATGGTGAGTTGTTTTTTTCTGAAATGAGAAAGACAGTATGAGTGTCTAACAGCACTATTAACATAAAACTCAATAAAACTCACTCATTGATGATTTAGTTGATAATTGCTTATGTAAAGAAGGCCTTTATATAACAGAAGCCTCAAATGCAATTTGTCCTAGCTCACTCCTTACATTAAGATGCGCACGCGCGCACACACACACACACACACACACACACACACACACACACACACCAATGAACAAGGGACAACAACCGCTCTTTTAGCCTTTAGTTTACATACCAAATCTGCTCTACCGCTAACGTTAGCAAGCTAACATAACGTTAACGAGCCGGTCGCCTATAACGTTGTCGACCTGGATGCGGGCGCAATGCGCATCGACTGTTAACGTTAGATAAACAAAACAAACTATCTGCTGTGAGACGAACATTTCCACTTCAAACAACAATACACATGGGTCTAATAATGTAACATTAGTTTACATGCATATCGAGTTTGTAGTAGTATAACGTTAACTTACCCCGCTGCTGAGCTCCCTTCACCGGCACCATCCAATGATCCAACATGTTTGCGTTTAAGGTGTTCACGCAGGGCCGTTGTGCTTCCATGCCATGCAAGATCGGCTTTGCACATTTTGCACGTAACAGACTTTTTATTTCCAGTTAATATGAAGTGCTCCCAAACTTGCGAAGTTTTGGGTCGAGCTGCTTTTGTTGTTGTTTCAACTTGTCTGTCGTTTACTGCGCGTGCGCAAGGCGAGTGACGTAGTCGGCTCCGCGACAGCGGGGCCAGTGAGTGACGTAGCCAGCACTGCGCCGCAGCAGCTGCGGTCAGCTGTTAATATCAACAAAACAGATGGCTCTGCGGTCCAACTAATCGCGAGGCAACGAATCGATAATCAAATTCGTTGCCAAGGAATTTAATAATCGATTTTAATCGATTTCATCGATTAGTTGTTGCAGCCCTAGTATATATATATATATATACATATACATATACATATATGTATGTATGTATGTATGTATTAGATTTGTTTAAATTGATTAAATTGATTTTCTTTTTCATTTGGCCACCAGGTGCACCCCCAGTAAAATCGCCAGTGGATATAGGGCTGGCTTACCAGCTGCTATGCTGCTATAGGCTTAGACTGATGTTTTTTCTTCTTCCCGTTAAAGTCTTTTCCAAGACACACTGAGCCATCTGTTCACATTCATGTCCCATTCATACATATTACTGACTTGGCTTCTTCCCGGAGTCTCCGGGCCCTATCGTCGTAAAATCTGCAATTTAGCACTTGCACATGTTTATCGCTGAGCGGATCGCAAAATGGGGTCGTGCTTAAGCGCATTGGTATTCTCTCTGCCGCACTAAATCCCTGTGCGCTCAGTGCACACTCGGTGCAAAGCTCCAAATAGGCGTGTTTAAGTCCAGAAGTATTCACAGGTGTGGCCTGGCAATGCCTGGTCATTACAACAATCAAACCAATCAGATTCCCATCTTGCATTCCCTTTAATACAGTTTGTGCGATGCATGCTGTAATTCTCTCCATGCAAAATTTGGACATCAACAACCATTGCATCTAATACCAAAAAAAAACATCTGTGATTTGCAGCTTTTAATTGATGCAATTCGGGTTATTTGGTTGGCTGGAAAATAGAAACGTGTTTGCAACGGTGAAACAGGGACATTTGATTGACAATACTATTACAAGTAGGATACAACATCACTGATGACGCGTCCCAGCGCATGCTGTAGTATGTATTTTGAACTGTATTATTCTGGCTCCCCTGGCCAGTGACACTTAGGAATAGACTAGGTGACAACCAAGTATAGTTTGGTGACAAGCTGGAGAGACAGTTGACGGTCGGAGAGACGGCATCCAGTACAGGATGGGTTTTAGCACCCCAGCCTGGCTCTCTCGAGAGGGAGAAATCCATAAACGCTACGGTTCAGCCTCCTGAAAATCTGTGTAAACATCGGCGCGGCCTGGGGTCCTTCAGGCTAGAGCGAGGTGCTCGCTGCAGGTGTATGATGTGCAGCGCACAGGCCTCCTTGAGGCATCCTCCCTGCCCATGGTACGGCATGGTAGGATTGCCTTTTTCCACGGGAGGTTCTGGTGAGACGAAGGAGGTGCCCGGCCAGGAATCACCCCACAGGGCCTTAGACCTCCATGCACCGAAAGTCTTTCAATACTGCGGTGTAGCACTAAACTCTATTGCAGCAGATTGGGCGTGATCAACCCTTCCGCGGGCAACGTTGCAGACACAGTAGGAAGGCTGATCCGTGAGCGGCTGCTTCTGGGACGCGGGTCGGGGTCGTAATCGGCCTCGGCTGGGTCTACTGGGCGAGGGTGTATGATGTTGTCAGACCCGAAACACCCCACGACCCCAGTCAACATCACTGATGACGCATCCCAGCGCATGCTGTAGCATGTATACTGAAACCCAATGTCCAAGTTTTCTCAATTAATTTCCCATTAACCTCTCTTTGTAGCCTATTTGTTCCTGAGGGAGGCAGATGAAAGCTCACAGATGCATGTAGCCTACTCAAAGGGCGGAAATGATTGTAGACTAATATTATAGTAGGCTATTAATTATAGCATTAGTGTTAATCTGGGCGATGCTGTGTGTGTGTGTGTGTGTGTGTGTGTGTGCGCGCGTGTGTGCGTGCATGCGTGCGTGCGTGCTTGCATGCATGATATTAACAAAAAAAAATCACCTCATAATTTTCACATAAAACACCCAAATAATGTTATTTTTAATGTGCACTCAAGGCAATATCAAACAGGTGTTGTCTATTCATTTTAAGAATGGCATTTAACTGTTTTTGCAAATGAATTTGAATGAAATTGCGCAATGGATACTGTAATCTCCATGTGTAATTTGGAAATCTCCACACCATCGCATCAACACCATCGCATACCAATACCACTGTCTTCTTTATCAAACAAATCTATTTTGTTAACCTTTTATCCTTTCAAAATCATGCAAAAAGAGTTTGGTCTTAACACATCCTCTCTCTCTCACTCACACACACACACACACACACACACACACACACACACACACACACACACACACACACACACAGGGGCGTCATGCAAGCCAAGAATCTGAGGGGGCGAACTATGGCGCCATTTTTGGCGGCGCACGAAGATTTGAACGGTTGGAAGCCAGATTTAGAGGAATATTTCATTTTAAATTAACAGACTGAGCAGGTGTAACCATAAGGCTATTTTCCAAACTGCTCAGCCTCCTGGAAAGATCCATAATCACCAGACTAAGTACATTGCCACTGCCCAGGCTCAATGGACTTGATAAAAAAGGGAGACCACACGTTTCAAAGCAATGTAACACAATGTTTATTTTGGCTGGTATTGCCTTTTCAGAAGGTAGACATCTTTTCTCTTCCATTAGTCTCATCTAGTGTCCTCTAGAGCAGGGGTTCCCAACCTTTTTTGTGCCAAGGACTGGTAGATACATGGGAAAAAAAGTTGCGGACCGGTTGTCAATTTTAATGGTTTTAGTTATATATAAAATTTACTCACCAGGTGGCGACAAAGGGTAACACAGCCTTTTGTGTTGTACTGTATGTAGCCTATACAGTATTTATGTTTTTGTTTGAACTACAAACATAAATAAACGTCAACTTGAAACTATGTTTCAACTACCATACACAGCCTATAATATTATAGCCTATGTTTATTAAAAAAAAAAAAATTAACATCTCAAAACTCTGAGGGGGCAATTGCCCCCTCAGTTACAATGGGCATGACGCTTCTGCACACACACACACACACACACACACACACACACACACACACACACACACACACACACACACACACACACACACACACACACACACACACACACACACACACACACACACACACACACACACAGATAGGGCTTATTGCATTGTAGCCTATATATTTGTATCTTTTCTCCACTCAGGTTAGGCTAAAGCAGGGATACTCAACTTGCTTTGCCCGGGGGCCACTTTCGTGAAATGATAGAAGGCCAGGGTCCAGTTAATAAACAAACAATATATATTTTTCTGTAGCGGATTGTAGGTTTTTGGGGTGTCAGCCAGAGTTTAGTCTGACAATGTTGTGCACACGGATAGTTAGTTAGGTTAAGTTAGTTAGGTTAAGTACATACATACAGTACATAAGTGCCTGGGTAGCGAGCAGACGGCGGTATTTGACAATTTAGCAGCTAAATCATAGATTATTGAAAGATATTCCATATTCCAGACTGAAATGCTATAACAGAAGTGGAGTATTGGCCAGAATGACATGAACATTTGGACACTTATTCAGCAGGTATCTTGCATGTGCGTTCAGGTGCACTGAAAAAAAAAAATGCAATTCCATCACGGGCCACACAGGGGGCCCCGCGGGCTGCAAGTTGAGTATCACTGGGCTAAAGCATATCCCCATGTTGTGCCTATAATATTAGGCTATGTCCTCATTCTAAGCACGTGCTTACTGTAATGAGATGTTTTGTTATAGGCTGTAACATACACATGTAAAAATATCCGTTTCTTAGGTAGAGATACAGTATGTGAGGATTTGATTCCAGCCTATGTCAATATATCAAAATTGTGATGACTCTCAATGCAAGTGTCAGTTTCATTTTAATATTGCATGCACAATTGGTAGATTAAAGGAGTTTGCTGTAGGCTATCACCAGCCGACACAACTTCCTCAAAGTAATCCACTGTTAACACATCATTGATCTCCATAAATGGTCATGAAATATGGAACAAACGACAAACGAAATGTCGTTTTTAAATCAAGGTGTGCATATTTCTGCAATGTCAGGCTGACGTTGCAGAAATAACACACACCTTGATTTAAAAATATAGAATTTGCTTGTCATGATTTGATTACATAATTCCCGACCATAGACTAGTTTCATGTCTGTGGTATATTAACAGTAGATTACTTTGAGAAAGTTGTGTCGGCCAGTGTTATGCAACCCCTTTTCCCTGCCAAGCACGCATGCAATAGCCTATTAAGATGAACCAGACAAGTGTGATGTAGCCTATTGAAATAGGCTAGAATTAAATTCTCACACATCCCCTCTTAAAGAAACAAATATTTTTACATGTGTATGTTATGTGATGGTGTAGCCGACAGCTGAATATGCTACTTGTGTGTGTGACGTATATTCTATTCTATTCTATTCTATTCTATTCTATTCTATTCTCCCATCCTCCTGGTTAAAGGAATTCAGTAGCGTGTGGGTTTAGTTGGGTCGGGTTAGATATTTTTGGTCCAAAGAGTGGATTTGCGTGTATCCTCTGCGCACCAGCAAGATACTGGTGCGCTCACGGCAGCATCGCCTTTTTTAGCGCTAAGAGCTGCTTTAGAGCTGCTTTTCAGAGTTCTTAGCACAAAGAATTGCACGCATGCTGACGATAGCAGAAGGCAAGCATTTTGCGGGCACACGACTGGTTTTGCTTGGGTCACGCTCACAACGGCATTTGCGCACAGATCTGGATGGTATCTTGGCAGGAATGCAAATTGACACTTGACGATTGCATAAGAGGCAGGGAAGATAGCATATTATTATTTATGATTATCTCCAATAGTTTTTAATAAACTTAGAATAGGGATTATCATTATAAATAAAATCTAATTCAAATTTCTCCATAAACAAATTTGCATAATTTGGAGCCACCGGTGAGCCCATGGCTGAGCCGCGATGTTGAAGGTAGTATTGATCCTGAAACTTAAAATAATTCTTAGTCAAAATTTAATTTGTTCAAGATAACAGAAACTCAGAGGAGTGATTCAGTTCTTTGATTCAAAAAATAATGCATGGCTTCCAAGCCATCTTTAATGGAGTATGCTGGGATATAAACTAGCAACATCCATAGTACAAAGAAGAATCTGATTCAAAAACTCTGTGGTGTCTTTGAGATGTGAGGGCAATGCATAGACCAAGGGCCCTATCTTCGTACAACCACTATCCCCTATTAGCGCTTCCGCACCTGTTTGCGCGTGCCTTAAAGGGATAGTTGGGTTTGTTTGAAGTGGGGTCCTATCAGCTAGTAAGATACACTAACTGAAGTAGGTACAGTGGTCTGGACCCTGGGTGCAGCATGTTACGAGACCCGGTACTCGGAGCAGCAGCCAAACCAGCTTTTTCTCTGTAAGAGAAGAGAGACAAAACACTGACTTACTTTAGAGACAACAAGTCACCTGGCCTCTCTGGTCTGGGACGTTTTCCCCAATCTATCCTGGGAATGGTGAAAAAGGTCTGCAGGGCACTCCGGCATTTAGGCAGCATATGCGCAGTTCCTCGTATCTGTCTCGCCGCGCCGCCTGTTCACTCTCTGCAAAAGTTCCTCTTCTGTATACTCTCTCTGGTTCATAATTGTATCCTCTTGTCACCAAGGTGAATGGCATATCATCCTCGCTATCAAAATCACTCATATTTTCGTTTGTGTATTCTATTTGTTGTGTCTTCAATAACAAGCTGGGAGAAGTCAAGTCAAGTCAAGTCAAGTCAAGTTTATTTGTATAGCGCATTTCATACACAGAGGCAATTCAAAGTGCTTCACATAGAAAGAGAAATAAAATAACCCAAAATAACAGCTGATCTGCGGAGTAATCCAGCGGGCTTTTAGTGGAGGAATACGGTAGTTGTACGGTTGGGAGAAAAAGCAGTGCCGAATGAAACTGCTGTTTGGCGGAAAAGTAAAGCGCTGAAAATTGTCAAAATATAGCGTGCATGTACACAGATATCGATTTGTTTAGGTGGGCGTTGTTTTAGGTGGCTAAATTACGTTTTAGTTGTTGACCCCACGTACTTACAGAGAAAAAGCTGGTTTGGCTGCTGCTCTGAGTGCCGGGTCTCGTAACAGTCAAGCCGTTTTCCCACATGCGTACCGGAAAATTACCTGTAAGTCAATATCGGACATTTCCCATCACACCTCTCCATTCGCATATGGGAATCTAGCAGCCAAATTGCCTGTATGTTGGGGGGCGGGGCGGCACTGCAGAGCAGGTGGGGAGTGACGTGTCTGCAAAACTCCAATATGGTGAAATAAGTTTGCTTGTTTATCCGTTCACCTGCGTCGCGTTGAAGCACTTTTTACAGACTGGCTTCGTTTGATGTGTCCGGGCTTGCCTTCGCTGTCGGCAACGGAAGCAAAATGCTTCCACATTTCGCTTCGTGCATTTGCTTCGTCTGTGTCCCTGTCGGGCTGTGACTGAAGGAGGAGGAGGACTGTGGCCAGAGAGCGAGCAGGCAGCAGAGAGGAGAGAGGGGGAAATCAGCATGCCCACACATGAAGCTGACATACCGCTCTTATTATCACAAGATCATTTCGCCAGTTGGCTTTAATGTGCGCGAATGATTAGATTATGCCCGCTGGAACATTAAGCAACGTGTGTACACCAAGGACCGGTGTCGCGGGAAATGACTGGACCCGTTCTACACTGGAGTCCGTTATCGCGGCATACCGCTCTTCTGACTGGCTCGAAACTGGTGAAATATCCGCGATGATGGGGTCGCGCTTATACCGGCACAACAACTTTCACACATGCAGGCATTAGACCACGTTCCGGTCATTTAGCGGTACAAAGCGCATGTGGGAAAACGGCTTCAGTGTATCGAACTAGCTGATAGGACCCCACTTCAAACAAACCGAACTATCCCTTTAAGGGAGGGAAGATTGCAGTCCGCTGTCCAGGTGTTATGCCGAGTTTTGCACCCCAGCGCCAGCAGCATCCCCACCTCACGGGAGCATATTGTAATGATTTATACAGAAATGTAACTGTTTAAAAGTGATATAATTGTCTGGTAGACATGACCTCCCTGATTTCTAAGTTAAAACAGCCCCGAAATATGTTGGGGATGCAATTCTCGGCGGGGATGCGGAAACATTCACGGCACCTGTCGCAAGCGCAAATTAGAGCTGTGCCAAAATCATCTGCGCCCCAAAATGCCTGCACAAACGGGATTTGGGCGGTTTTAACTACCAGAATTATTCACAGGCGTGGTGGCCAGGCAATGCTGGGCATTACGTCAATCAAAACCAATCAGATTCCCGTCTCACAATGGCTGTTTGCGCGAGGCATGCATGCATAGAGTGTACTCACTCATGCGAGGACAGAGAGAGCTTCAATCAATCAATCAATATCCTTTATTTAACCAGGTAAAAAAACTCATTGAGATTAAAACCTCTTTTCCAAGAGCGACCTGGCCAAAACGGCAGCATAAAGACAGTTGCATCAATACACACAAACACAAAATAAACAGATAAAATACAGTCAGTCACACACTCAGGAAACAATAGTTAGGTTACACCGTGACTGCAGGGCAATCACAAGAGCCAAGAGAACTCATTTCTCTGTCTCTTAAAATTGACCTGAATTCCCCCAGAGTTATAAGATTAGATAATTTCAAGTCCTTCTGCACATCATTCCAGGTAGAGGGGGCAGACAATTTAAAAGCCTTTTTACCCAGTTCAGTTCTGACTCTAGGGACCTGCATCTGAATGATGTCCTGAGAGTGCAGGCCATAATGGCTGAGGTTTCTACACATATGTAAACACAGATATGTAGGAAGAAGCCCAAGAATAGATTTATAGATAAAAGTCAGCCAGTGAGAGAGTCTACGGACAGATAGAGATGGACAATTTGCTACAGTATACAAAGTACAATGATGTACACGATAGCTGCAGTTAGTCATAAAACGCAAAGCACAGTGGTACACCGTGTCCAGTTTCTTTAAGTACTGGTCAGGAGCATTCATGAAAAGCAGATCTCCATAATCCAAATAGGGTAGAAAAGTTGTCGTGATCAAGTGTTTCCTGACTTGAGATGAGAAACATGATTTATTTCTAAAAAAGAAACCTAATTTAAGTTTCAGCTTAGAAACAAGTTAAACAACATGAGATTTAAAAGACAAGTTCAAGCTTATTGACAGATCGTCTGTGGTGCAAACGACCCTTCGGGTTATGAAGGTAAATAGCCAATGTCCATTGTCCAACAAGTTTTCTCAATTCATTTCCCTCTTTGCGATGTGATAAAAGTTTCTCAGTGAGTTATAGTTGATTGCCTCACTGAATTATCTGCTAATACCCAATTTTAGCAGCATAATTTGATGTCCTGGCGTGGCAAGGCCGTAATGACATATCCAAAAGGAATTTTACTTTGCACTGCGCTGCGCTGCACGGAGATTACGGTGCGCTCCCACCGCAGAGAGGTATTTGTGCGCAAGAGGTCCTTTTCAAAGCTCTATAACACAAAGTAATTCCTTTCTGCTGACGATAGGGTAATGCCATCTATCCCCACATTTTAGCGCTGAAACGCCTGCTTTGGCATGTGGCACGCCTATGCCCAGTACAATTATCACAGGCATGCGCTTGTGTCTGCCCCCAATTTGCATTGTGCATGGCGTTAAACGAGCGCAAACGCTAAATTAGCGCTTTTGGGAAGATAGGGCCCCTTGTCTTTGATGTAAGAGTCAACATAGTGAGAGAGCAGCTCTGTAAGGGAACCTGCATAGACTAAGTCTTTGATGTGAGAGTCAACATAGTGAGAGAGCTGCTCTGTAAGGGAACCTGCATAGACTAAGTCTTTGATGTGAGAGTCAACATAGTGAGAGAGCTGCTCTGTAAGGGAACCTGCATAGACCAAGTCTTTGATGTGAGAGTCAACATAATGAGAGAGCTGCTCTGTAAGGGAACATGCATAGACCAAGTCTTTGATGTGAGAGTCAACATAGTGAGAGAGCTGCTCTGTAAGGGAACCTGCATAGACCAAGTTTTTGATGTAAGTGTCAACATAGTGAGAGAGCTGCTCTGTAAGGGAACCTGCATAGACTAAGTCTTTGATGTGAGAGTCAACATAGTGAGAGAGCTGCTCTGTAAGGGAACCTGCATAGACCAAGTCTTTGATGTAAGTGTCAACATAGTGAGAGAGCTGCTCTGTAAGGGAACCTGCATAGACTAAGGCCCAATCCCAATTCCTATCTTAACCCTCAATCTTAACCCTCAGTCTCAAAAATGTGCACTCCCGCGAAGTGCTAGTGCTGTCCCGATTCTCACTTTGTTAAGTTAAGGGTCGAGTTTGAGGGCTCTACGGCACTCAGTTTTGAGATTTCCCACGACCACACTTGGCGGTGAGTGCGATCCCAGAATCCGTTGCGTGTCATCAGCTAGATCCATTCAGATGGAAGATGGCGGCGAAAGGAGGAAAAAAGTAGCCCACTTTTTTTCAGCTTTTTTTCAGCTTTTAACCAATATATATGACTTTGGGGGTGATGTGTGAAGAATTCTGGTCAGAATTTCCACATTTGACACCAAACTGTTGCCATTTTACCATTTGTATCATTTTTCAGCAGCATAACTGGCATAAGCGCCCTCTAAGGGTGGAAGACTGCTTTTTTTTCTCTCTCAAATGAATGGGATATTTGGGGACAACCTGACGTCAGGTTGTCCCCAAAGACTATGGGATTTCAAGATAATTACTCCCCTAGCCCCCCTGTACCCTTTCGGCTCCTCAGAACTCCAAGCCTATTCCTATTGAAGTTTGCTCTTAAAATACTGAACCAAACGTCGTCAAAGTTGGCACATGTCTTAATTATAGTTAGTTTCCCGCTGAATGTGTCACTACTTTATTAATATCTTACCTGGATAAGCTCGAATGATGATGTATATATTATCAGTCCGAGTTGGAAGCAGCTGTCTCCAGCCCAGGCAGGCGGGAGCGGGCGGGAGAGAGTCGTACTGTAAAACCTCATGCACTAGCGCCAAGCTCCGGGGGCGCGCGCAGCAGAAGCTGGGCTCTCTCGGTGTGTCTGTGTGTGTGTGCTCCAAGTCAAGTCAAGTCAAGACTCCGTTTTGCTGCGCGGATTGGGTTTGACCGTTTGATCAAGCAAGTAGCTCCTGTGCTCTTAAAATACTGAACACCACGTTGTCATATTTGACATATGTCTTCATTGTAGACAGTTTATCGCTGAATGTGTCATTACATTATAAATATCTTACCTGAATAAGCTCAAATGCTGTTAGAGGATTATCACACCGAGCCCTTTCTGCCGCGGCCAGGCAGCAGCTCGTAAGCACCCTGCCTTTTAGAGCGTGAGCACGAGCTGCTGTGTGCTCAGGCAGCGGGGACGCGCGGGCGGAGCTCTTCACATGGAGGTCTGATGACACTGCCCTGCGCTGCAGTAACTTTTAACAAGAATCACGAAAAGCCCCAAAACGCAAATTAAAAACGGATTTCATTGCGCGGTTTATCGCTAGTTGTACGAGGGAATGACGTGGAGAAATCTCGCATTGTGTTACCCCAGAGCGGGGGGTTTCTCCTATTGTGCGGTGTGCTGCTGTAACGAGCCCATGTCACTTTGCTCTCGTAACATAGTTTGACACCCTGCCATAGAGATACATGCAGAAAAATAATTACATTTCTAGTTGGCCACTGAATTACCAAATTGATATAACTTTCAACCATTTTCAGATTTTCTGTTTCCATACAGGCCACCAGCGTTGGCTAGTTGTTGATATTTATAAAGATATTGCCCCTCTCAAATAAATTATTTTTGAGGCAGTAGGCAAACTGTAATGGCGTCGATTTCCGAAAAAAAATCTTGACTTGAACACAGCCAAAGAGTTTAGTATAGACAAGAGTATATGTCATTTCTTGGTTTTTTCCATAGGTATTTTCAAATCACTGTTCTGATACATATCTGGGGGGTTAGTCCCCCTTTAAGTATTTCCTTGTTAATAGAGATGTAAAAATTACGATAACCATTGTATTAGCTTAGTTTAATGTCATTTTATGGATTTACGTTTTGGAATCCTAACAACAATTGTTGTTGCTAACGAGTGGGGGCTAGAATGACCGTGCTTTCCGACGTGAGGGCTGGCTTGACTGCAGTGTTTAACTGCAGTCAAGCCAGCCCTCACGTCGGAAAGCACGGTCATTCTAGCCCCCACTTGTTTTGTGGTGCGTTGCATTACACGTAGGCTGTATCTTGATCAAAACAACTCAACAACGACATTACCACCGAGAATTATGGCATTTCGTAACAACGTTAACAATGTTATAATATAATAATAATAATATGGCTTGACCAGCACGGCTACTGACTATCGATAGTTAGCAACAACAAATGTGTTAGGCTCCAAAACGGAAATCCATAAAATGACATTTAAACTAAGATAATACAATGGTTATCGTAATTTCTACATCTATATTATCAAGGAAATATTTGTAAGGATGCTTTTTTCGTCTCCTTTTGAATTGACAGACTGGACGGAGCTTTGGCATATTGCTGCCCCCCACAGTCTGAAGACGTATCTGCCTTTAAGGGCTGTCCCATTTTAAAGTCGCAAGATAGCCCTTAACACTTAGTTTTGAGGGCTACTAAGATTGAGGGTTGAGCTTGAGGGTTAAGATTGAGGGTTAAGAAAAGAATTGGGATTGGGCCTAAGTCTTTGATGTGAGAGTCAACATAGTGAGAGAGCTGCTCTGTAAGGGAACCTGCATAGACTAAGTCTTTGATGTGAGAGTCAACATAGTGAGAGAGCGGCTCTGTAAGGGAACCTGCATAGACCAAGTCTTTGATGTGAGAGTCAACATAGTGAGAGAGCTGCTCTGTAAGGGAACCTGCATAGACTAAGTCTTTGATGTGAGAGTCAACATAGTGAGAGAGCTGCTCTGTAAGGGAACCGGCATAGACTAAGTCTTTGATGTGAGAGTCAACATAGTGAGAGAGCGGCTCTGTAAGGGAACCTGCATAGACCAAGTCTTTGATGTGAGAGTCAACATAGTGAGAGAGCGGCTCTGTAAGGGAACCTGCATAGACCAAGTCTTTGATGTGAGAGTCAACATAGTGAGAGAGCTGCTCTGTAAGGGAACCTGCATAGACTAAGTCTTTGATGTGAGAGTCAACATAGTGAGAGAGCGGCTCTGTAAGGGAACCTGCATAGACCAAGTCTTTGATGTAAGAGTCAACATGTGAGAGAGCGGCTCTGTAAGGGAACCCATTCCTGATATAATTGGGTGGCCAGGAGGATGTAGTAAGTCCTTGTGGATTTTAGGGAGTGTGGACATCACTGCTCTTATCGGATTGTCTTGGACCAAGTCTTGGACTACCTTCAACATCGGGGCTCAGCCATGGGCTCACCGGTGGCTCCAAATTATGCCAATTTGTTTATGGGGAAATTTTAATTAGATTTTATTCATAATGATAATCCCTATTCTAAGTTTATTAAAAGCTATTGGAGATACATAGACAATCTATTTTTTATTTGGAGTGGTAATGCTGAAGAACTAAAACTATTTCATGCTTTTTTGAACTCAAGCAAGGAATCCATTAACTCATTCATGGCCAGTTTAGGACTGCCAATATTTAGCACAGGCCAAAGATTTTCATAACTGTTGGTCATCTTTCAAGACCCACAGTAAATTATCTATTAGCACCAAAGTGATTTGCAATACCTCAAAATGAAGATGTACGTCTCTGGGTTCACCAGGAAAAAAAAAGTGAGCTTTTAGCATGTTCTGTACTCTACTTATAGCCATACAGCATACACCCTGTTTTCACCAAAAAGGTCTCTCTGAGAAGATAAATTGCAGAAAATGGCATTTTTGTAAATCACACAATCTCAGGCAGAACTCGCTCTCAATTCTTTTATTTTGAACTGTATTGACATCAGACATGTAAATATTATTCGTTATGACACAAATGACAAAATATATATATATATATATATATATATATATATACATATATACATGAAGTGCTTTTTTTACATTCAACAATACAGTTTACTCAGTGTGAGTGAGTGTGATCATAGAATAGAATGCAGAGATCAGTGTAGTCTCTCTCACACACACACACACACACACACACACACACACACACACACTCCTTACCGCGAGATCATCCGGGTCCTGTCGCATTGGAATCCAGTCTTCCTCGCCCTCGACAGGAAAGTGGCCGTGCTGCTTCGCTCTGTGTGAAAGCCATTTCTGTGGCGAGGCTGCTGTTCTCCTCCTCCTCACACAGTTGTGACTCCGTCTCGTCTCTTTCGGGCTGGGACACAGGAACGGGGTCGAGGGACCAGGATCGATCATGTTGGTCACGGGTTTGACTACCGCGAACGATCGATGTCCGCTGCCCTGCAGCAAGCCGATCAGCTCGTGCAGCGCGCCGAGGGGTGTTTCAATGGCGTTTCTCCTCTGCACAAGGAAGCGCGTTTCTCTGTTTTCTGTTTTTGCTCCTGCTCATTTCAAAACAACAGCTGCGGTATGTGTTTGATAACGTGTTGTCGGCTTGTCTTTGAGGCTAGGGACCTGATAACATGTCACAGGCTGGGGAAGTGTTTGAACTACGCGCTGCACTAATAAAAACAAAAACACGTCAAACACGTCTTTGGCGTGGATGGCTATTCCTGATAACACGTCAAAGACGTCTTTGGCGGTGAATGAGTTAAAGGTCCCATTCGGTGCAAAAGCTTTTTTTACTTGTAAATGCATATATACTGCTGTCAGCCCTCCCTGTAATGAGTGGTCACAACCTCAGAACTGCCACAGTTGGATTTGTCCCTATCCAGCTTCCCTCTGCAGTCTCCTTCAAGCCACGCCCCCTAACGCTCTGTTCCCCAGACGGGGTATTGGGACGTCACGATGGTCCTCAAGCATACTGCGCGCGTCTCTCTCACACAAGCTACCTGCACCATTTTGTCTATAGCCACAAAATTAACACTTCTAGCTGGAGCGACGCCAACTGTACGTGATCCAGCAACTGCGGAGATGCATTCGGTAAGTCTAGGCATTTTGAGATGTCCTCTTTAGCGTAGCAACCGTTAAGTTAGCAATAGCTCGTTGCTAACGTTAGTTGTGGACACAACCTAGCGTGCTGGTCCACAGACGCTAATCTGATTGGCCGCTGGGAGCCTGGGGCGGGCTCTCCCTCAGCGGCCAATGGGAACTGTTAGTTCTGAATATATTATAGAAACAGACCATTCTTGGGACGCAACGAGATGAGGAAGGGACAACTCCGTCACCACAAACGGGGTTGCTATATTTTCGACAATTAATCCAGAATCATGTTTTATGGACCAGAGACACACGTTTTTAAGAGCTTACAGCTGCACGAATTGGGACCTTTAAGTTTACATTATGTTATGATTTGGAACAGATTTCTTTCTTGGATGTTTTGGTGAAGACACATGGATCCTCTGTACATAGCGAGGTTTACAGAAAGGAAACCGATAGAAACACTTTTTTACAATTCAACACTTTTCATTCACCAGCATTAAAGAGAAGTCTACCATATAGTCAATTATTGAGGATTAAACGTATTTGTGATTCTGATGATTCTTTTGAGTTATATGCTAAAAATCTTTGTGTTAATTTTAAGGAGAGCGGATATGGGGATGATTTACTCGAGAATCATCTCAACAGAATACGAGAAGTGCAACGGTCTGATTTACTTAAAGGGATAGTTCGGTTTGTTTGAAGTGGGGTCCTATCAGCTAGTTGCATACACTAACTGAAATAGGTACAGTGTTCTCTGACGCTGAGCACACCGTTTATCGAGACCCAGCACTCAAGCAACAGCCTCCACAGCTCTGTCTCTCTACTACACGGGGCCAAGAACTAAAACGTAATTTAGCCACGTAAAATAACGCCCACCTAAACAAATCGATATCTGTGTACATGCACGCTCTATTTTGACAATTTTCAGCGCTTTACTTTTCCGCCAAACAGCCCTCTCATTAGGCACTGCTTTTTCTCCCAGCCGTACAACTACCGTATTCCTCCGCTAAACTCCTGCACTAATGAGGTAATGAGGGAGGGGCAAGCATTGCTTTTTGATTTCCTGCCGTTCCCGGGGATCGAACCGCCGACCTTCTGGTCACAAGCTCGCTTCTCTAACCGTTGGGCCACCACTGCCCCACACTGCAAAACATTTAAGAAATAATTATGTATCATTATGTGTTAACAGTATTGTTTTTCTTAAAATACCTCCTGTCTTGAGATTATTTCACTTTTCCAATAAAGTCAACCTGTTTTAACGTCACTACTTAAAGTGATAATACGGAAGATGTTCATCTAAATAAATGTGTGTTAAGTCACTATCTATCTGATAGTGACTTAACACAATGGTGATTGAGCCTAAGACTCATTGATGGAAGCTTTTGCATTTTCAGTATTGCAGCATTTATGAACCTGGTGTCTGTGGTGACACAGGGTGGGCGGAGCTAACACAATAGACTCACTCTGTAGGTTACTGTAGGTTCACAGGGTGGGCGGAGCTAACACAATACCACGCATTACCAGTGACAAACTTTTGTCGTCCAGGAACTGTATTAGTTCCGCGTACGCCTCCTCATTTTTCAAAGTGTCTTGTCTCAGCTCTTCTGCGTTGTCCTCGTTCTCGTCAGGGGGCTCTGACAGAATTGTCTTCTTTAATTCCCGCAGGCGAAGGTGCCCCAGGAATTTTGTTTCCCACATTTCATAACCTCCTTCATCTCCGTCAAACAGCAGTCTCGACCAGTGGCTTCTGCTCGGCTCTGCTGGTCTCCTTGTTGTCATGTCTGATTACTACGACCCGGCGTGCTATGCCTACACGCGCCTAGTCCTAAGTGTTTAGTTTCAGTGAATTAACTTTAGGTTTTACCCTCTACCTGGGCCCATAACCTATTAAACAAAGTAAAACACAGTGGCTAAAACTAAAAACACACATAGTAAAGCTTACGACGGAGTGGGTTAAAAGAGTGGTCTGGAAACACGTTGTTCATTCAACACAGTCAGCTCTCGACTGCCCCTCTTACTGGGTTTTTTATTGAGCACACAAATACACGCCCCCACATGGGTGGCCCAATTTTCTAATCATCAATTGACTTCCCAATGAACTCTTAAAGGGAGAGTAGTAACAGTAAGTAATATAGGAGATAATAATAAAGAGAATAATAGACAAGAAATAAACATAGAAAGACAGAGCATATCTTAACAATTTGGACACTTATTCAGCGGGTATCTTGCATGTTGCGTTCAGGTGCACTGAAAAAAAAAATGCAATTCCATCGCGGGCCACACAGGGGGCGGCCCGCGGGCCGCAAGTTGAGTATCACTGGGCTAAAGCATATAGCCTGGGTAAACCCATCCCCCACGTGACCTGCTCTCAGACCTGTTCTCAGTCACTATGGTCTGGAGAATGAGCCATTCAAACCGGTTTCTGCCGTCGGGGAGGGGCGGGTGTACCTCCTTTGATAGACCACTCCATCAGCCAACCAGCTTAGCACACAGAGCACATGCGCAGTGCAACAGATGGCGTCATCACTCTGCGATCTTTGTTGTTAGCACGGGAGCTAACACTTTTCATTTCAGTACTGCTAGCACGCAATGGCTACAACCATGCAGCCCCTCCGCCCGAAATGTAAACAGACTCAGAGCTGGCCTACAGATCGATGTGTGATTTCCAGGTAAGAATATGTTATTCACAGGTATATGCCACACTATATATTATCTCAGAAACTAGCGTAATTGTGTTTGGTAAGAAAGACATTCGATAAATGACTGACTTTTCCTCATCGACTGTAGTGGGTTAGCGAGGTAACGTTAGCTAGATTACGGGAGCATTTAACGATCTAATGAATTCTAGAAAAACATGTCAGAAGCTAGCTAACGTTAGCCACGTGTAACATACAGTAACTGCTACGTTTTATATTATTAGAGCTTCCAAGAAGAGAGAACATCGCCTCTGCCAATGACTCCTGTGACGGTGGTCAGGGAATGAAAGAGGAACAGGACAACTGTCTACACGGACCCAAACCTCGATCCCTGCTGCAGATGGCCGCAGATCTGGAGAGATATTTGTGGCTGTGAAGAACAGTCATCATCTATACAGTGATATGATCTAGTTATCAGGGACACGCTGTCTTATCTGCATAAATCATATTGAATAGTACCAGACAAAACCTTCAAAACAAATCAAGCTCATGCAGGGTGTCGGGCAGGCAGCAGTGCATCGCGCACCCCTCTGGAGCTCGCAGAGCTCCAGAGGGCTGCCCAAAGGGCTGCCTCCGGGGCTCGACTCTGCTGCAGCCCGAGGTCGGGTGCAGGGTGTCGGGCAGGCAGCAGTGCATCGCGCACCCCTCTGGAGCTCACAGAGCTCCAGGCTGCCTCCGGGGCTCGACTCTGCTGCAGCCCGGAAATGATCGTGGACTTAAGGTCCGTAAGGTGTGTTTGACCTAGCTAGAAATAACGTTAATGCACTCGCATTTCAGCGTGGTTACAGATGTAGCTGACGCTAGCTAGCTACAGTAGATTTTTGGAGGCTATAGCGTTAACGTGAATGTCATGACATAGTGAGCGTAGTGTTATACTGTATATTATACATAATCCAGATCATATTCCAGATGCAACCTAGCTAGATGTTAAGCTCCACACTGCTGTATGAGTACAATCAAATCTATCAAGCCTTGATATCATATTCCAACGTGAATTCAGCTGAGGGGTTCGCTCCAGAACGAGACTGTTGCATTCAATATTTGTACACGATACTGTGCAGTAGTTAGTGCAGGCTAGTTAATTGTTGGAAGTAAGGTTTTTGAATTCTAAAAGGCTCACAGCACATGTTGTTTCTGACTTGGATTGATTAATCAAAATTTTCAAAATCTTTACTACTGTACTGTATTAATAATGACATCAGGTGACAAGCTGAAATGTCAATTCTTATAGCAAATCTAGGTAAATTTCAGACTTTAACGTAGTGTCTTGTCTGAAGTGAATACAAGTGACCTATATTTTTCAATCCTGTCTTTGAATAAAAGTTGTACATTGTGTTATACTTGAAAACCATGTCTTTGCTCCCTTTGTGTTCACAATTACAACAAATCTGGTGATCTGCAGATGATGTAAACTTTTGCAATAAATGTTATCTCTTGTACTTCAACCTCTGTCTAGTCAATTATAGGACAAGATACACTTAGCCTACTGTAACACAGTCTTGGGTTTTGTCTTCATTCGCTAGAATTATTATTATTATTATTAAAACGATTATGAATTATATTCGCTAAACATTATCTTAACAGACTTACCAGCTTAGGCTTCATTCTGTGATGCGTTTGTTATGGTTTGTTGTTGTTCACTTCCTCCCAGCATGCATTGTGCTACTGTATTTCGCAGCCTACTGTAACACAGTCTTGGGTTTTGTCTTCATTGCCTAGAATTATTATTATTATTATTAAAACGATTATGAATTATATTCGCTAAACATTATCTTAACAGACTTACCAGCTTAGGCTTCATTCTGTGATGCATTTGTTATGGTTTGTTGTTGTTCACTTCCTCCCAGCATGCATTGTGCTACTGTATTTCGCTACTAAATAGCAACCAAATGAGCCGAAATAGATATGAAGGTAGATCTCAATTTTGTGTAATGGTAACACAACCTGCAATTGTATAACATTTCAATATTGGACCAAATAAAACATCAAATGAAAACACCACCCTATGTGAAACATATATGTAATCCTGGGTCTATATATACCCCTCGTCGATTTAACGTGATTTAGGTAAGTGACAGCGTAACGCGCTTCTACCGGCATCTCCTACTGTGATGTCCGCTCCAATAAATTGGCTCTACTTCACATTTTAGTTTTACAATAAAAACACATTTATGCAATGACTTTACATAATGTAGGCGATATTTATGTGCATCATCCTACCTGCAGCAGGAGAGAGAAAACTTTATAATAGCCTATTACTGTATAGCCTGGATGACGTTAGCTAATGCTACCCAGCCTTACATTGGCATATGCTGCATTTAGCTTGTGGTATTATGTAGGCTACAGTAATATTGTATAGCTGGCTAGACAGAGGAGTTCATCTGGAATCAGTGTGACAAGATCCCTGCTGCTAGCTTGTCTGCCTTTCTGTGTCAGAGTATCTAGCTACATTATCTGCATTACATGCTACACCATGCAAATATATTTCGATATAATTCAAACAATTAGCCCACTGTACTACTGGACTGTGTATTGCTGTGAATAAGTTAGATTTGATTGTGTCAAGTGTTACATGTTATATTTTTAACTGAGCTTTGCAGAATTACCTCAACACAATTGTGTTGTGTATCAGCTTTAAATATCCAATATATAGGCCTACAGCATTAAACAAACGACCAGCAGCATTCAAATGTGCAAAAACGTTATATTTATTGAAATGTGGTGATCTCATGTCACATTACATAATGTTATGCCCAAATGGTCTACTGCAACCTCAACAGCTGTTTTCACTTGAATTTCCTCACGTAGTTGCATAGCCATATAGCTAGCCAGCTAGTAGCTAGCTCGGGAGCTATGCTTTAGAAAGGCCAAATGCTAACGGCTAGGTAGTGCTAAGCCGCTGCAGCTGTTACACGTCATTGACAAAGACGCACTCTCTGATTGGCCGATCACGGCAGGACTGATGTTGGCAGTCACGCCGTCACTCATTGGCTGCGGGTCTGCGCGAGTCTTTCAATCGCCGCGGAAATCGATTTGAATGGCCCGTCCTCTAGACGATAGTGACTGGGAACTGAGAGAGCAGGTCACGTGGGGGCTGGGTTTACCTAGGCTATAAAGCATATCCCTATGTTGTGCCTATAATATTAGGCTATGTCTTCATTCTAAGCACGTGCTTACTGTAATGAGATGTTTCGTTATAGGCTGTAACATACACATGTAAAAATATCCGTTTCTTAGGTAGGGATATGTGAGGATTTGATTCCAGCCTATGTCAATATATCAAAATTGTGATGACTCTCAATGCAAGTGTCAGTTTCATTTTAATATTGCATGCACAATTGGCAGATTAAAGGCCCAATCCGTCAATACTCACTATTACTGACGCCGGTGGCCGTTAGTGTAACTGCAGGCAGCGTGTGAACGAGCTGACGCGCGGGCACCATACTCGCAAGCGCACAAGCAGTTGCCTGGCAACAGCAGAGCTGTTGTTGCTTTGTAACGTTAACTCATAAAAGTCACTTGAAAACGGCAACCTGGACAATTTATCGGTCAGATCAACCTCGAGATGCCCAGGAAGGATTCTGGATGAATTAGGGGACGTTATTGTGGCATGTTTGGCCGTGTTTTGGCTTGCGTTGGCTGCGGGGAAGTTGATACTCATGTTAGCACAAGCCAGGAAATAGCCTGCTCCCCCTATATGTACGGTACCGTGTAATGCCTGGAGTTGACCAAACTGAACAATCAAACAATGTTTCATAAGCATAACAGTAACGTTAGGCATATTTCCGACTGTTAAATTCATTATCCACACAAGACGGTAACGTTATTAGTGGGGCTGGTGGTCATTTCTATAAATATAGCTAAATCTATTAGTTAGCCGCGTATAGCATCAAGCTAACGACTCACCACCGCAGCTAAATGCAGTCAAACAATAATGTTCCATGACCATAAGCATAACGGTAGTAACGTTAGGGTTGCATTACTTCACACAAGACGGTAATGTTAGCAGAGTTTCTGACCAGGTGGTCAGATACTTGTACTACGGAGTGACAGTAAAAATCTTGAATCTTGAAAATCCATTAGCAAGCAGCTAACGTTATCTGGTCAAAACCACATTACAGTAGCTACAAGCAGCAAGTTTCCTTCATGAACCGAAAACACAGTCCTGACTCTAGTTTCCCCCCGATGTCGGTCACATTGCTGCTGTCTGGCCAGACGGGCTTCATTAGATAAATATTTATTTATTCATTTAGTGTGGACTTTTCCTGGAGTCTGTGTTGTTTCCTTTTGCTAGCAGCTAGCGACGAACGTAACGTTAAAAGCTAGTTTAGCCATTTCCTGTTAGCCGTCTAGGACAAGAGGCTCATGAACGCGCGCAGACGTCACATCCTCTAGCTGTGGCGGGAAATGCTATCCCCTTCGAAACTGCGGTTTTTCCATGTATCTTCTGAACGGCTGGTCGGAGAGAAACGCCCCTGGTCGCCATTTTTAAGTTACGTCAAGGCGCATTCACTCAGTGCCAATAATAAACACTTTGTGCACATTTATTTCTCGCCAGAACCAACGGAATGGGCCTTTAAAGGAGTTTGCTGTAGGCTATCACCAGCTGACACAACTTCCTCAAAGTAATCCACTTTGCAGGCTTTTAGCGGAGGAATACGGTAGTTGTATGGTTGGGAGAAAAAGCAGTGCCGAATGAGACCGCTGTTTGGCGGAAAAGTAAAGCGCTGAAAATGGTCAAAATAGAGCGTGCATGTACACAGATATCGATTTGTTTAAGTGGGCGTTCTTTTAGGTGGCTAAATTACGTTTTAGTTCTTGGCCCCGTGTAGTAGAGAGACAGAGCTGTGGAGGCTGTTGCTTGAGTGCTGGGTCTCGATAAACGGTGCGCTCAGCGTCAGAGAACACTGTACCTATTTCAGTTAGTGTATGCAACTAGCTGATAGGACCCCACTTCAAACAAACCAAACTATCCCTTTAAATCTAGTTCCAGAGACACCTCCTCTCAGGGCCTAGCATTTGTGTCCACCTATAGTCCTATATCTAAGTCAGTCAAAGAAGTAGTGAGTAGATATTGGCACATACTGGAAAGTGACTTTCACATCTCTAATGCTTTTCAAACTTCACCCAGATATTTTTATAAGAGGTCCTCCAATTTAAGAGATGTTTTAGTAAAGTCAGATCTGCCCAAGAGACCCACTCACTTTCTTTCTCATTCTATTCCTTCTGGTAATTTTCCTTGCCATAATTGTATACATTGTTATGCTATGCTCAAAGGTAATCATTTCACACATCCAAGTTCTGGTGTGAACATTAAGGTCAGAGGCAGAATCACATGTAACACTAGATATGTGGTTTACCTGTTGAAATGCCCATGTAATTTATACTATGTAGGCAAAACAAAACGCGAGTTAAAAACCAGAAACACAAATGCTCTATATGCAATCATGATGAGAAATCATCAGTTGCGAGACATTTTAATAGTTTGAATCATAGTTTGAGTGATCTTCATTACATCATGGGCATTGAAACAGTAAATATGCCACGGCGAGGAGGGAATAGAGACAGGATCCTCCTTCAAAGAGAGGCCTACTGGATCCACTCCCTTGATACCTCATCCCCAAGGGGCTTAATGAGGAGATGTCTTTTGTTTGTTTTCTATGAATGGTTTTGTTTCTTATGTATTTTGTTGTTTCAGTTATAATGTACCTGTATTGACTTTGCTGACTCCCTCTGCTGGTCTACCCTGATTGTGCCGGTAGAGAGACCTATGAGAAGGGCTTTAAGCTCGAAACGTCCATTGTGTTGGCAATAAATCTCTAAACTTGGAGTGCTGTCCTTTTCATTTTTTGAATTAGACTTTCTTTTTTGGGGATCCAGCACCCAGTTTACATAGCCTGCTATAAAGTAAGCAGTTGAGCGTGTTATCTTTGATTTTCTATAATACATACAGTAAAATACATACTGTAAATGTACACATACCCAGATAAAGCTGAGTTTACATGCATCGTGTCTCATAAACAAGTTATTTCACTATCACAAATATAATTCTAATAAGAATCAAGAGCAGTTTGTTTGAGGATAAGTGAAGAGAGATACCTTAAAATAATGAAAAGCTGTAATGGATATAAGTGCACTAGTCCAGTGGTTCTCAAAGTGGGGTCCGGGACACCCAGAGGTCCTTGAGGGGCTTCCAGGGGGTCCCCAACAAAAAGGGGAATACTTTATTTTCATTATAATTCCATCCATAAGCAACACAATGACAGAATGTGTGATTATTCTGGTCATGGGTTTCACACACTTTCTGTAATAAAATATCTACCAACAAAAATCTTATCAAATGGGGTCCATGGTCTAATTTGTGTCAGTTTAGGGGTCCTTGATGTGAAAAAGTTTGAGAACCACTGATTACCAGGCAAATTGTTCCAGTCAGATGGAGCTTTAAATTCAAAGGCACGTCGTCCAATTTCTTTTGAAATTCTAGGAACAAAGAAAATGATTAGTTGTTAATGGTATCATTATTTCTGCCATTACTGTGTCTCTCTCTCTTAACCCTCTCTTAAAGGAGAATTTCGTTTTTTTATCTTCCCCCTTCTGTGGTTCCTCTGAAGAAGTGTGGTTTCACAGAGGGGGAAGATGGGCACTGTAACCCCATCCGGGGCAGATCAACGTTGACTGTTGTGTTGTTGTTAGCTTAGCTTCTAGCTATTAGCTAAATAATTATATTTACAACCATAATGAACCGTGATCTGACAGAAAAAGTGTCATTTAGAGAGCGTGTGCAGCATGCCCCGCACTCGCCGCAGGCTCTCGTTATAGCCTGTTTGAGGAGACTACTCGGAGCTCAAAATCTTCCATGGGCATCCGAATGAAGCCAAACTATTTCGGTGAGTAAAACATAATATTTTAAGCTGGAAATGAGGACCGTGGTGTAAAAAAACGAAATTCTCCTTTAAGGTGTTCTTCCCGTTAAAAGGGGTCTTTTCCTTGCCGCCGTTGCTAAGTGCTGCTCTTGTTGGGAAATACTTTCAATTGTAAAATCTCCAGTCTACCTGCTCTAAAGCGCCTTGAGATAACTCTTAAGATTTGGCACTATATAAATATGAAATTTATTAAAATTGAAGAATGCAACAGAACAGAAAAGAGAAGAGACTTCTCCGAATCTTTATCTATTCAGGGGAGTCTCACTGAGAGCAATGCTCTCTTTTTCAGGAGTGCCCAGTTCACATTCATACTTGGAAGCTGACCAGTACAACCACAGTCTGATCTGTGGCCACTGATCAGCTCCACTGGAGTGGTTGGGGTTCAGGGCCTTGCTCAAGGGCACCTCAGTGGTGGTAATGAGGGAGGGGCAAGCATTGCTTTTTGATTTCCTGCCGTTCCCGGGGATCGAACCGCCGACCTTCTGGTCACAAGCTCGCTTCTCTAACCGTTGGGCCACCACTGCCCCACACTGCAAAACATTTAAGAAATAATTATGTATCATTATGTGTTAACAGTATTGTTTTTCTTAAAATACCTCCTGTCTTGAGATTATTTCACTTTTCCAATAAAGTCAACCTGTTTTAACGTCACTACTTAAAGTGATAATACGGAAGATGTTCATCTAAATAAATGTGTGTTAAGTCTCTATCTATCTGATAGTGACTTAACACAATGGTGATTGAGCCTAAGGCCCATTGATGGAAGCCGTTGCATTTTCAGTATTGCAGCATTTATAAACTTGGTGTCTGTGGTGACACAGGGTGGGCGGAGCTAACACAATAGACTCACTCTGTAGGTTACTGTAGGTTCACAGGGTGGGCGGAGCTAACACAATAGACTCACTCTGTAGGTTACTGTAGGTTCACAGGGTGGGCAGAGCTAACACAATAGACTCACTCTGTAGGTTACTGTAGGTTCACAGGGTGGGCGGAGCTAACACAATAGACTCACTCTGTAGGTTACTGTAGGTTCACAGGGTGGGCGGAGCTAACACAATAGACTCACTCTGTAGGTTCACAGGGTGGGCGGAGCTAACACAATAGACTCACTCTGTAGGTTACTGTAGGTTCACAGGGTGGGCGGAGCTAACACAATAGACTCACTCTGTAGGTTACTGTAGGTTCACAGGGTGGGCGGAGCTAACACAATAGACTCACTCTGTAGGTTCACAGGGTGGGCGGAGCTAACACAATAGACTCACTCTGTAGGTTACTGTAGGTTCATAGGGTGGGTGGAGCTAACACAATAGACTCACTCTGCAGGTTACTGTAGGTTCACAGGGTGGGCGGAGCTAACACAATAGACTCACTCTGCAGGTTACTGTAGGTTCACAGGGTGGGCGGAGCTAACACAATAGACTCACTCTGTAGGTTACTGTAGGTTCACAGGGTGGGCGGAGCTACCACAATAGACTCACTCTGTAGGTTACTGTAGGTTCACAGTGTGGGCGGAGCTAACACAATAGACTCACTCTGTAGGTTACTGTAGGTTCACAGGGTGGGCGGAGCTAACACAATAGACTCACACTGTAGGTTACTGTAGGTTCCTGACAACTCTTGTGTGATGTAGGATAACAAGCTACTTTTTTACGGTCTCTGCCAGCATTACGGGTGGTTACTATGGCTGAACGCACTGAGTAATGTCACATAATAACACTGTTTGGATCTCACCTGCAATTACCACTCATCGCCAATAGGTGTCACCCAAGAGAACAAAACTGAAATATTCCATATTAACACTTTAAAGAAAAGGTTTTAACCCTGAATGAGACTCAGTATCAAGGAGGAACGATGGCCATGCTAACAGCCATGTTTACTTTCACTGATGGAACTGTTTCTCCCTTTATGTTACAACAGGCTGACTAAGACAAATATCAGAATGAGTCAGAACATCATTGCATGCCTTTAAGTCTCAAAGCAGGTTGGATGTTTAGCTGAAGCATTGCTGCTCCGCCCCCCTGACACTGCCAAAGCACACGCTCACATTTAAAATGTCACAGCGTCCATACTTTTTGTCTTTGCAGAAAAAACACACTATGGGATACTAGGGGGCAGTGTTGTCCTCAGGCCAGACTTGTCCTCTGTGACTGGCTCCATCACCTTCATAGGATGGAAACTTGGAACTGAGTTGGCCATGGAGTGGTATGGACAGGACGTGCTTTCCTATGATCAATTCAAAGGTAGGCTATACTGAGCCACAGTGTATTTTGCCACTTTTAAGCTATTTTGGTAACCCTTCCCTTTACAGTCCCCTAATTACCAAGTATTTACCTGGTAACTACAAGGTATTTAGCCGGTAATTACAAGTATTTACCGGGTATTTACCTGGTAGTTACCAGGTAAATACCTGGTAAATACCAGGTAGTTACCAGGTATTTACTAGGATATTTACCTGACAACTACCATGTATTTACCTGGTAATTACCTGGTATTTACCCAGTAATTATAGATTATAAACCTCCACTATTACCTATCAATTCGTGTAAATGTGACCGTGTTAGGTTGATAATAACTCAGATATTTACCAGGTATTTACCCAGTAAATGGCCAGGTATTTACCCGGTAATAACCAGGTATTTACCCGGTATTTACCAGATATTAACCCAATAACTACCAGGTATTTACCTGGTAATTACCTGGTATTTACCCAATAATTATAAACTTGTACCATAAGCTTAAACTGTAGTGTAAAAGGAAGCCTTGTTTGTTTCCATGGTATTACCATGTTCTTACTGTACCATATCCTTTGGAATAGAATACCCCATTGTCCCTGCTATCAACACAAACTTGTACCATGTAGATTTTGGTGCTCAAAGTTCAAGGTCACTGTGACCTCAGGAATGCCATTTTCTAGCTCATTAACGTGGTATCTCAGGAATGCCTTACCAGAATGTTTGCATGCAGGCACAGAGTTTGAGCGCGAACAGAGGAAATGTAAGTGTGAGCAGGGGATTTTTGAGTGCGAGTGCAGGAAATCTGTCCAAGCAGAAAACTTTTGAGTGTGAGAGTACAGTTTGAGGACAAGCAGAGAAAATTAAAGCACAGACGGGGGCTTTTTGAGTCCAAGGGTCCAAAATATGAACGTGAAATTGATAAATCATGCTCTCAAATTGCTTGAACGACCTCTTGCTTTTAGATAGGCAAATAATTCCATAGGTGTAAACACTGCCCGTGTGCCTATATTACCGAGATTATTAATGATACAAAGTGGGTTGATTACCGGTAAAGCCATCCTTTAAGAACTCTGTTGAGAAGCTAACCCTAACTCTAAAGCCACCTATTTCTGAAGAAAATGGTGAAAACGACATACCCAAACTAAAATGCTTACTGTGGCTGAACCGCTAAGGTTACAGACAACTGCCTGACCTTTTCTGAAAGGTAAGACATTGAAGTTTCTGTTCCAAGTGTCAGAATCACTCTATGTGTTACTGACCCTGAGTAACACCAGCTCAAACACCCAATGGAGACATAGCCACAGGCCTTACCACATCCCAACTCAAAGAAGATGAAAAAATACCAAAACATATATATATTTTTTTTTATATATATTCCCCCCCCCCCCCCGATTTTTTATCCCATTTTTATCCCCCTTTAGTGCTAATTTAATTTATTTCATCCTGGTTGCTACTCCACCCTCTGCCGATCTGGGGAGAGCCGAAACTGGCTCCATGCTTCCTCCGAGACATGGGCAGTTAGCCAGCCGCTTCTTTTCACCTGACAGGGGAAGCTTCACCGGTAGGACATAGCACGTGGGAGGTTCACGCTATTCCAACCAGTTCCCCTCCCTCCGAACAGGCGCCCTTAACGACCAGAGGAGGAACCACATTAGCAACCAGGATATTGCATGTTTTGGTGAAGGGGGTTCCTATATGAAGGAAACCCCCGGGAGGCACGGGGAGAACATGCAAACTCCACACAGAAAGGCCCTTTTGATGACCCCACCCGGGCGGTGGGCACTCGAGGACATGCGGACGGGCACGCGTTCCTTCAGCGTTCACAGCGTCGAAATCGAACCCAGGACCTTCGAGCTGTGAGGCGACAGCGCTTACCACTGCACCACCGTACCCCCCTAAAACATGAGTATTTGGCAGTGGTTTTTGTAGGGAGATACCTAGGCGGATTTCCAAAAAGCCATTTGAAAAAGCCAAATAATCTGAAATGTTGTCTTTGTCTTTGTACAAAGATGGCTATAACTTCCGCTGTGTTGATCTGATCCGAAAAATGCGATGCGCAAGATTCAGACGATTAATTTGGTATGTAGCATGAACAGCATTGTTCAGAATTAACTACCTAATTAATCACGTAAATGACAGATGAACAGCAAAAAATCAGAAACGTAACGCCCGTGTTACGGTGCCATGCAAGAGGTTAAGAACTCTGTTGAGAAGCTAACCCTAACCATGTTAAGAACTCTGTTTGAGAAGCTAACCCTAATCATGTTAAGAACTCTGTTGAGAAGCTAACCCTAACCATGTTAAGAACTCTGTTGAGAAGCTAACCCTAATCATGTTAAGAACTCTGTTGAGAAGCTAACCCTAACCATGTTAAGAACTCTGTTTGAGAAGCTAACCCTAATCATGTTAAGAACTCTGTTGAGAAGCTAACCCTAACCATGTTAAGAACTCTGTTGAGAAGCTAACCCTAACCATGTTAACACGTTCACTGCCAATGGCGAGTTGACTCGTCAAAAAAATTCCAACGGTTCACTGCCAATGACGAGTTGAGACGTCAAAAAAAAAAAAAATTTTTTGACGGTGCTACGTGGATCAATGCCCCCCACGTCTCCTATAAAATTATTGGAGCTACCGAACGTGTACAACCCATTCCACCGACCCACTAAGTGGCGACAGTGCTCTCCTGACTAGAGGAAGGCAAGCAAAAAGCAGTGTGATCAAGCCATTCTCATGAAAATGGATTGGCGAAAACGCTTTCGTTTTCGCGCTGATTGCTGGCGGTGCGGGATTGCAAATTTGCATGATAGATTACGGGTGGAACACACTTTGAAACACGCAGCATAAATATGACCAGAATCGCAAAAGCTTCATCAAAGCTCTCAACCAAAACTCCAAGAAACGAGCGAGTCCATCCAGACTTCCTCAAAGAGCGGCCGCGCAGACAGGCACAGCAGCAGCAAAGCAATGAGACTGGTGACGCGAGGTTACAGCAGCAGTAGCAACGAGCTTGTGACACGGCCGCTGCAGCCAAGAAGACAAACACGGAGGGAGGAGTTGGAAGCAGAGGGGGGTTTCCTGCTGTTATGGAGGAAATTACTGTTCAAAACTATTGTTTAGATGTCTGACGTCTTACTGATGCCAAAAATGAATGGTTAAAGTGACTGTTCTATCGAATTTCACAAAAAGCCGTTTATCTCAGAATAATTTTTCTGACGCTGAAACCATGCTGTATTCAACTGCTAATGCTTACATAACCACTAACTCTACAAACTAACTATTTTAGACAGAGAAAGCACACATTCTATTAGTTCTTTTGAGATATTGTGTGTTCACAAAATCTTAGCAGAAAAGAATCCTCGGGTCTTGAAAGATGAGCCAGAATCCTCAAAAAAACCCTCTGGCAGAACCTACCTACAGTAAAAAAAAAAACGGCTGGCAGTGAATGTGTTAAGAACTCTGTTGAGAAGCTAACCCTAACCATGTTAACACATTGAGTGCCAGCCATGTTTTCAATCCTGTAGGTAACTTGTGCCAGGGGTATTTTTGACGATTCTGGCTCATTTTACAACAGCCGAGGATTATTTTCTGTTAAGAATTCATGAACACCAATCATCTAAAAATAACTAATAGAATGTGTGCTTTCTCTGTCTAAAAGAGTTAGTTTGCAGAGTTAGTAGTTATGTAGATATTAGCCGTTGAGTACAGCATGGTTTCAGCGTCTGGAAATTTATTCAGAGATAAATGGCTTTTTGTGAAACAGTCACTTTAACCATTCATTTTTGGCATCAGTAAGACCGTCAGACATTCTAAACAATAGTTTTGAACAGTAATTTCCTCCATAACAACAGGAAACACCCCTCTCATTCAAACTCCTCCCTCCGTGTGTCTTCTCCTCCTTCCTCCTGGCTCTAACAGCGGGCGTGTCAGAAGCGCGTTGCTGCTGCCTGCCTGCCTGTCTGCGTGCCTGCCTGCCTGCTTGCCTGCGTGCGGACGCTCCTTGTGCGAGTCAAGATGGGCCGGGGAATGCGTGGGCGATGGGCAGATGTTGATTCTGGCCTTTCTGAGGTGTTTCAAAGTGTGTTTCACCTATAATCTATTTTGCAAATCGCTCTCCGCTCTCTGTGTGCTGCTGCCTGCGCGCGGCCGCTCTCGGGCAAGACGAGTCTGAAATGGATTACTGTAAAATCGCCTCGCCATTTCCTTGAATGGCTTGCTCCCGCGGTGTGTGTGTGTGTGTGTGTGTGTGTGTGTGTGTGTGTGTGTGTGTGTGTGTGTGTGTGTGTGTGTGTGTGTGTGTGTGTGTGTGTGTGTGTGTGTGTGTGTGTTCGCGCGTTGCTCCGCGGCTCTGGGGGGAGGGGATCTCTGTCCGTTCTGTGTGTGTGTCTCCGGGCTCCTCCCTCCGTCTGTGCTGCTGGGAGTTTGAGCAGCGAGTTAGAGCAGCCTCTCTCCCTGGCAGCGAGTGTGGATAGGTCTCACTGTCTCTTGGGTTTGAGAGCCCCGATTAAGCCCCGTGCGACTCTAGGCTTTATGCTGCTCACCCAGTCCATTTCTGGAAACCCCCACCGCAGCAGCGCGAAGCGTCCCCGCCTACAGTATGAGAATGAGGCTCCTTCTTTTCTGACTGTAAAATCGCCAAGCCATTTCCGCGGGAGGCGGCTGCTTTTGGTCCACGGGTCCCGTGGCTGTGGCTTCTCTCTGTCTCTGTCACCACTTAGTGGTCGGTAAAATAGATTACACACATTATCTTGCTCCAATAGTTATCTCGAAGATGTAAAAGGGGTTGATTGATGTCCCACCGTCAAAAAAAAAAAATGTTTATGTAAGACGAGTTAGCTCGTCCTTGGCACTCAAGCGCTGGATTATGTAAGACGAGTTAGGTCGTCTATGGCACTTAATGTGTTAAGAACTCTGTTTGAGAAGCTAACCCTAACCATGTTAAGAACTCTGTTTGAGAAGCTAACCCTAACCATGTTAAGAACTCTGTTGAGAAGCTAACCCTAACCATGTTAAGAACTCTGTTGAGAAGCTAACCCTAACCATGTTAAGAACTCTGTTTGAGAAGCTAACCCTAATCATGTTAAGAACTCTGTTTGAGAAGCTAACCCTAATCATGTTAAGAACTCTGTTGAGAAGCTAGCCCTAATCATGTTAAGAACTCTGTTTGAGAAGCTAACCCTAACCATGTTAAGAACTCTGTTGAGAAGCTAACCCTAACCATGTTAAGAACTCTGTTGAGAAGCTAACCCTAACCATGTTAAGAACTCTGTTTGAGAAGCTAACCCTAATCATGTTAAGAACTCTGTTGAGAAGCTAACCCTAACCATGTTAAGAACTCTGTTTGAGAAGCTAACCCTAATCATGTTAAGAACTCTGTTGAGAAGCTAACCCTAACCATGTTAAGAACTCTGTTTGAGAAGCTAAGCCTAATGGCCCAAACACACCTGACGTCTATCCTATGCTGAAGCAATGCTGCGCGGAGGCAGTTTCATTTCGGCGTCCTTATTACAGGATAGACCAATCATAGCAGCCGCAGCACGTTGCCTCACTGAAGCGACTGCACGCGTGCTGTAGCGATAGTTTCGGTGTCTGGTCTATTTTTCGTGCGAGCCGTGAGCAGGATGCGAGCAGCCAGGCATGAAGTCAATGCAACTTGTGACGCGGCATGGGGCAAAACAGAGCGAGGCATGGAGCAATAGAGTGCTTCTGGTGTGACTGGTGTAGCGTGGCAGTCGAGCTGACAGGACGCTTCCGTGACACGCTGTTTCTGAGTTGCTTCAGGTGTGAACCAAGCATAACCATGTTGTTTCATATTTGAAGATCGTGGTAACCTGAACACTTCAACTGGAGACCTGACGATCAGAGGATTGACCAGAGAAGACAGTGGATCGTACACAGTCAAGATCAACAAACTCAACTTGCAGACTCATCTTCTCAAGTTCATCTGTAAGTGTTTTATGTTGGCAGTTTCAAGTGGGTGATGTGTGTTGTTTTCCCTGAATTCATCACTTGGTAGCAGGTTATGTTTTGGGAGCATGATTGACAGGTCACATGTCCAGTGATCGCCCAGCTTGCCGATCTTGGACCAATAGCAGGTTGACGTCATGGTGACTATGTCCATATTTTTAAGCGGTGCAACCGCTTCTATGAGTGACAATAGAGCTCAACAGGCACGTGACTTTTCGTGACGTAATTTGCCCCGGAAGTAAGTAAGAGTTTTAAGGCTCGAACCAAGCCAACACCTGATCCAGAGAATCTTGAGTGACCATAAAACATTCGGTTTAAGCGAGAACAAAAAATAACAACGGGGGGTGGGGGGGGTTTAAGAGCTCTACTAATGACAGCGATAGTGGACTATTTAGTGTTTTTTTTTATAGTGTCCGAATTCTAAACTGTTAATTTGATTCACTGTTTAGTCCACTATAAAATACCCACAATGCACAGCGATTTCTAGTGACCAGCAAATATACCCTACATTTTCGCTGCTATACCACAATGCAATGCGGTTGTCTTTACCGAAGGAGAAGAAAGTCATTAGCTCGTGAGCTAACAAGCTTGTGAGCTACAGTATGTGAGTGAAAAATGATTGTTTTTTTTGTTTTTTTTACACTATATGGGAATAGTGAATGAGTGAACGATTCCGAACGCGACTTCTGTGTGTATGAGCACGAGGGTAGGCTACACAAGAGTACAAGAGGTGTCGTCACCTGGAAGTTCACCTGGAAGGGGTTAGGGGTAGGCAGTTGTGAAGTCACCTGGGCAAATCCATCTCGTGCTCCTGTGTAGGAGCACAAGATATAGTCTCACGAGATCTGGCGAGTGATGTCACTCAACTGCAAGTAATGTCAGGCAATTGCTTGACTGTGATGTCATCAGGCAGTCGTGAGGTCATCAGTGATGTCACTCGAGCAATTGCCCAACTGTGATGTCACTGGAGATTTGGGTCTGGATCGAGGCAACAAGGAAGAGGGTGTGTTTGTGTGTGTGTGTGCGTGTGTGCGTGTGTGAAGGGATGTCACACAACTGGAAATGTTGTCACGCAATTGCTCGACTGTGATGTCATCAGGTAGTTGTGATGTAGTCACCTAAGATGTAGTCACCTAAGAGGTCACCTGGAAGTCACTCGGGCAGTGTGTGTGTGTGTGTGTGTGTGTGTGTGTGTGGGCCTGGATCGAGGCAACAAGGAAGAGGGTGTGTGTGTGTGTGTGTGTGTGTGTGTGTGTGTGTGTGTGTGTGTGTGTGTGTGCGAAGTTATCTCACCCAACTGGAAATTATGTCGCGCAATTGCTTGACTGTGATGTCATCAGGCAGTTGTGATTTCATCAGTGATGTCACTCGAGCAATTCTCTTCTTTAGCTAAAATTGGTTAAGTGGTGTCTACATGTCTTACTTACTTTACTTTATTTCATTTGGCAGACGCCTTTATCCAAAGCGTCTGCTTTATTTACAATAAAAAACAACAAGAATACAAAGTCAGAGACTAGCAAAAATAGAACAATATAAACAGTAAAACAAGGCAGTGACAGGATCAGAAAAAATCCGTTCATGAAGGAATACTGAAAAGGTGAGTTTTTAGTCTTTTTCAAAAGATGGGTAGAGTTTCGGCCGTCCTGACCGAGGGAGGGAGTTCGTTCCACCATTTCGGTGCCAGGGATGAAAAAAGTCGGGATGAGCGATTATTGAGTACATGTAATGGTGGAGGGGCGAGGCGTCCAGCACTAGTAGAGGGCGAAGGGAGCGGTGTGAGGGCTGGAATCTGACCATAGATGTCTGCACCGCTTACTTCAGCACCTGGGTGTGATTTGCATACAGTCTATGGTTTTAACATTGGTTTTGTGCACATTGTGTGAAAAAGGTGTGTGAGTGTCTCTGTCTGTCTCTTCCCAGCTTTCTGCACTGAGACAGAGAAATCAAGAAAAACAGAATGTTGAAAAAACAAAACAAAAACAAAATGAAAAATGTGCATGTGAGTGATCATGACTGTAACTGTCTTTTTCTCGTCTCTTCACAGCACCTGTCTCTAAACCCTCCATCTCTACACTGTGTGATGCTGCTTTGACTCGCTGTCTTCTGAGCTGTGACTCAAACACCACCACAGACGATGAACCAGTCAGCTACAGCTGGGAGAAAGACAACACCAGACAGAATTCCACAGAGTTACACAAACACCAAATGACCATTACAAAGGTACAATACAGCAATGCTACTGACAGTGTTTGTACCTCTGTCTTTTTGGATGAGTCATTCTGTCCATGTGTGAGTTAGTTAATGCACTGGTTCTCAAACTTTTTCACATCAACTGACACAAATTAGACCACAGACTCCCATCAGATAAGATTTTAGCTTTTAGATGTTTTATTACAGAAAGTGTATGAAGACCATGACCAAAACAGTCATTGTGTTATCCTTATTTTTGCTGGGGATCCTCTCATGGACCCCTGGAGTTCCCCAGACCCCATTTTGAGAACCCGAGTCCAGAGGTAATAGCAGGAGATTAACAAATGCATTCCTTTACAGGAATACACCATAATGATTTGTTCAACTTCCATCACATATTCATTGCACCAGCCGCTAGTTTTCAGCTGTTTTAACCCCCCTTCCTTCCTGCAGCAAGCCCAAATACAGAGTGTCAAAGTCACGCCCTCTTCCGGGTTAGACATACAAACCAAGAGGTTTCATCCACCATTTATTTTCCACCATTTATTTTTCCATAGACTGTGTCTAAGCAGCTCCTCTCAACACAGCGGATTACATCATGTGCTTTAGGGAGGTGCACTGGCGCCGGAACAAGGGGGACATGGGGACATTTTGTCCCCCTTAAAATTTGGTCCCCCTAAAAAAAAAAAAAAAAAAAAAAAAATCTGAGGGGGCAACTGCCCCTGACGCTTAGAGCCCACTTTACACTGTTTACACAGTAGGGCTGTTGAAACGAATTTTGATATTCGAATATTATTCGAATTTAATAATTATGAACGAAATTCGATTATTATTATTTTTTTAAAACGAATATTTTAATTTAATTTTTTTTTTTTTTTTTTTTTTTTTTTAGAACACTAGAACAGTGACAAGTTCTGACAACATACTTGAAGAAAAGAGTGTTAACTGAAGTTGACTGTTGAAGCTGCTATACTGATGTAAACCTACCTGTAGCTCTTAAAATGTATGTTCATTCATTGTTAACTGAAGTTGACTGTTGAAGCTGCTATACTGAATGTAAACCTGTAGCTCTTAAGTGCAATACGTGACTGATTTTTTTTTGTTCATGGCTCATTGTTGTTTTGGCAAAGTTTACTTATTTGTTTATTGATAAGGAGCTCAAACAAAGGCTGTGTCTTTTTTTATTATCAATTATTTTATTTTAGCATTTCAGACAGCACCAATACATCACTGATGAATATTAACTAAGCTCTGGTTATCTGACCTATTTTCTAATGCAATGAATGTATGTACATTGTACAAGGAACATGTTTTCTTAAATAAACATCATTGCTGGACTATTTGTGATCAGCCTAATATTATTTTGAATATTCATCCACCATTCACTTTTCCATCTACATTTGGTAAAATGCTTAGAAAAAGTTTTACTTGGTCAAACCCAAAGATTCAGCTATATTTAGAATCAGAACATAACATAAGAGAAGACAACAATTCACTCAGACCAAAAAAAAAAAAAAAATTTTTTTTTTTTTTTTTAATTCAATTAAAAATTAATTAAAATATTCGAATATAATTCGAATATTAAAATGTATAAAGCACTGAAATTCGAATTTGATTATAGAGGGAGATTGACAGCCCTATTACACAGCCTGTGATGCTTGTTAATGCCGTGATCATTGTGGGATTATTACACCTGAGAGACAGACAGACCTGGACTCTGTACTGCACTCACTGTCATTGGCTGCTGCTATAATCGTATACGGTTATTGTTATTTTATTTTTGTGTTGAGATGACAAGTTTTGCACTGTGTTTCGAAGTGATAATAATAATAATAATAATAAATTCAGTGTTTCTGCCTGTGTTGCTGTCTGTTGTAGTGTAATTGTAAAATGACCTAAAGGGAGAGCCAGGTCACCAAGTGAGTGAGAAAAGGAGAAAATACTGAATAATGACATCACTACAGTATAATCCTAATGTTAATTTAAAATTAGATATTCCTCTAAATATGGCTAAAAATCATCCAGACGTTCAAAAAAAATTGACAAAAAAAAGAAAAATGTCCCCCTAATTGCAAACTCGTTCCAGCGCCACTGGGGAGGTGTGTTGTTTTTGGATGCTTCCAATGTGGGTGTTGGCTTAAGAAGACTGTGCTTTAACAAGAGTAGCTGGTTTAAGCTGCTGAAGTGCCATTGAGCAAGGCACTGAATCTCCTCCAACTGCAGGGAACTGCTCTGTAGCTGAGCCTTACATCTCCTTTAATTAATCAAAGGCTAAAGGCACCAAGTGAGCACTGTTCAAAATGAAAGTGAGATGTGGTTTATGATCTTATATTTCACTGGTTTTATAGGTGAAGGATTTGAAGTATGCATCATTCAGCTGTAAGGTGGAGAACCCAGTCAGTGAGGAGGTCAGCCAACCCATCAGCAACCCCCTCATCCCGAGTGAGTTACCTCACTTTAACAACAATGCAGTTCTGCCACTACGTCTCTCTCCTTCCCTCTCTTGTCTCTCCCCTCCCTCTCTCTCTCTTGTCTCTCCCCTCCCTCTCTCTCGTGTCTCCCCCTCCCTCCCTCCCTCTCTCTATCTCTCTCTCTCTCTCTCTCTCTATTTATCTTAATCTCAACCCACCTGTAGCAAAGCTTTTGGGCTTGCCTCGTGAAGTGTGCTGGATCGTGCATGAGGGCTCACTCGCTGTGATCGATCAGAATCACGGAGATGGAGATAGGGACCGAGATGTCGGTCTTCGGACGCGGTTGAATCACCACTGGTGACCTGTTTGGGTGTAAGGCAGTCAGTCACCAGGGCCTGACTGGTTGTAAGACAGCAGGGGTTCAATTCGGGTCCGGGATTAGTTGTGCTAATGGTTGACATTATTAGGGGAGTAAGAAATACCTGAATCAAGCAGGAATCTCTCGGATGTGGTGTAGCGTCACGGAACACTGTGTTTATATGGTCGCGTTCCGGTGTATGACATCACGTCATTGGTGATGTCACAACGTCCGAGGGAACTATGACATCATCGGTGCTATGTCTGACATCGCCGATGACCTCACAGGTGAACTCTATGCTATGACATCATTGTCATCGTTGATGATGTCATCATCATTACGTCCTTGGCGCGCCGGCTGGTAGGCATCGACTGCCCCAAGAACAGGCCTGACGGTGGGCCATTATGGACCGTTTCTACAGCCGCTCCCAGATTCCTGTGGGGAATCTGTATTCTTCCAGAAATGGCCGGAATGGCCCTCCAGTCCCACCTGGTATAGGCAGGGCTTGGTTGATTATTCTGGGAGTGAGGGGGGCTGTGGTCCGCCTGGCCACCAGCCGGGTGTAGGCACGGGTCCGCGCGCCGTTGTCCAGTCCCATACATCACAAGAGCCAAGACCTGGTGACCGTCCTCGTTGGCCAGGATGTGTGTGGGATCCTACTGCAGTAGCGAGCTGTAGTGGCCTCTGGGGGCTTGAGTTTCCAGTTGAGGAAACTCAGCGGCGTGAGGTCAGCGCGGGAGCCGCTCAGGAGCCGGGGGTCTACCCAGCTACTGCGGTAGTGAGGAGCCTCTGGTTCTGGTGCCTTGAGTTTCCAGTCAAGGAACCTCAGTGGCGTAGGGTCGGTGCGGAAGCCATTTGTCTGCCCTCGTTGGAGGGAGGCCTCTGCCCCTGGGGCCTCGTTGGCCGCCCCGTGGAGCGCCGGTGTGGCATCCTCACTGAGGGCACCGAAGGTCGTACACTCCTCCGGCTTGGGGGGAGCCGACCTGAGGCCACCGTAACTTGGCTTCAACTCCTCGCTCTTATCCGCGGTCGTGGGGAGTCGGGGTGTCTTTGGCCAGCGATCTGGGCCGAGAAGAGGTGGTCCGTCCCCCCACTCTTCCCAGGCCTGCAGCAGTGTCTCAGGTAGGACTGGATCATCCCAGCCTGGTTCCCATTTCCATAGGTGCTGTATGAGCAGGATAAGATGGATCCTCCCGAACTGATGGAGGGGCAAATTCCTCGGGCGGGATTCCTGCTGCAGGGCGGTGATGGGGTAAGGTTGCTCGCCTAGACCAAGGTTCCGTTCCGTAAAGGCTCTCTTGGTGCAATAGGTCTGCTCTGGGCAAATTGCCGGCAAGACGATGAGGGAGACGGCCGCCCCGTGAAGCATCTGGGGCTCCTGCCTTGGCGTCCGCAAAGGCGTGTCCACTTGCTCCACTTGCTCGGACTTGTTGGCCTCCCTGGAGACCTTGGCTGGAGTTGTCTCCATGAGCCCGGGCAGGGCCAGGAGGTGAATTCTGGGAATAGGTAATTGAGATGGCTGGTCCCGCCCTCTGGGGGGGTCCCAGCTGTCGTGTCCAGCTATCTTGTGGGAATGATTGACGCCGTCCGGCTGGCTGTGCCCTGTGCTGTTGGTCCCAACGTTCGCCGTGCCTACCTGAGTGTGGGGTATCGCAGTGGCGGGGTCGGCCGCCCCGTTGCACTGTATTGCATGCTCAGGGTCGGCGACCTCTGTCCTAGGTGGGAGTGTTGGTGGCATTGGCACTAGAACAGTGGGTTCCGTAGTTTGGGTCGTTGGCTCTGGAGCCGCCGTGCTGACCTGACCCTGGTCGTGGGAGGTGAGAGGCACAGGTGGAACTGCCGGGTCCCTGGCAAGCAGACAGGCGCGAGGCCGGGCTGCTACGTGCTCCTGCTCGACTTGCAGCCGGGCACGAACCCGGGCCTCGTGGTGGGCCAGCTCAGCTTGCCGCAGGTGTCGGCTTCTCTCCAGGCGGCGGGTGATCCGCTCTCTAGCTTGGAGGGCCTCCTCTTGGGCCTGTTCTTGGGCCCGCTGAGCCTCCTGAGCCTCTGCTTGGACCCGTTGAGCCTCTACTTGGACCCGTTCTCGGGCCCGCCTTGCCGCTCTGGTTTGCTCATTCAGCCGGTTGTACTCCGCATCGGCTTCCTCCTCCTCCGCGTCTTGGCAGCGAAGGCTCTCGGTCGCCAATCGTGTCTTGTATTCCTCGTAAGCTGCCGCTTGGGCTGGGGAATACGCGTGGGCGCGTAGGGTTGACCGTGAGCTGGCGCTAGAGTGTCGCGATGCACTATGGTGACTGCAGTAACTGCTGGCGCTATGATAGTGAGAGTGACTGGGGCTCCTCGACCGAGGCTCTGCTCGGGAAGGGGGCCGGACCCCTTGGTACCGGGCTGACCCATACCGGCCTGGGGTCTCCGGGTCATAGGCGAGGGCCTGGGCCAAAGATATTCCGTCATGATGGCTTGCGCCCTGATGATGGTGACTCCTGCGCCCGCTAGGGCTGCGGGATACATGGGCGTCTCTGTCGTCATAGGTCAAGCCTCCATGACCTGACCTGTCCCGACTTGACTGGTGGCCAGCTTGATGGGACCTGCCGGTGCGTTGGGATTCCTTGAAGTGTTCAGTGATGTCCTGGTTGGTCTCCCTTTGGCGCACGATCGTAGCATCGAATCGTAGCGTCGAGTCCCTTGCCTGGGATGCCTGAGCAGGGAGTCGGTGGTGGCTGCGGATGAGCTCCTGCCCCGGTTGGATCGTCTGGTCGGAGTGTAGGGGGTCTGCTCGAGGAGTTGTTTTCCTTCCTGCTGCTGCCAAATGCATGTTGGGAAATTGTTTAAATTGCTGGGTTGAAACTTAGTAAAGATGCTGGTCTTCAACCATTAAGCATCTCAGATAACTGTTGTTATGATTTTCTGCTGTATAAAGCAACATGACTTGACTTAACACTTGTTGCTGTTATTTTTTATGTAGAGTCTGATGGTGAAGGGAAACGGAGAACAGGGAGAATAGTCACCATCTTCGTGGTACTGACAATGTTGCTGCTCGTCATAATTCCCATTGTCAAACGCATACGCAGAACAGGTAGGAAGCCAAGAAATACTATATTTATTTACAATGAATTACTGTCTAATTGATATTATTAATACTGATGTAATCAAAATGATCTTTGCCTCTAATTGATAGTATTCACATTTTGTGTATATTTTATTTAGGGTTAGTTGCCTTACTCCATAACCGGGCCTAGACCCCCCTGCCCTCCATGTTTAATGTTGTTGAACTCCCTCTCTTGACTTCCATTTCCACCCTGCCAACACAGGAGGTGCTGCACTCCTCTCTCATAGACTTGAATAAAAGATTGCCAGGTGTTTTCACTAAAGCTTTACATTACAGCCTGTAACGTACAGCATAATGATTCCAGAGTAATATTTTGTACTAACAGTGAGCCAGTACAATAGCTACTGATACATACTCTTTCAGGGTGATTCACGACCGCTCCACTTCCTGAAAGGGAGATCATTCAGGTTGATCAGGGGTTTATTTTGTGATCATGACCAAATCGCTGCTCTACACTATCCTGCTTATTACAGTGAGACAGCCCCTTGACATCAAGACCATTAGAGAGAGCTCTGACACCTGCATGGTCAGGCAGTCAGTCTGTCTCTCCTCCTTGGGAGGTCTGTGGTTAAGTTTATGGGAGTGGCAATTTGTGTTCAGCAGGATAATCTTCATGAATGTGAATCACTTTTATAGAGACACTGCGGAGCACGTCATCATTCAGAAACCACACCCAAAACGGGGGAAAACACAAACCCTCCCCCAATCCTGGCGTTCTCCTATGTTGCGTGCATGGTCGCATGTTGCACACAAGATCATATATATGGAAGATGAACACTCCAACTTACTTCCTTGACAGCTAGATCCACATTTTTCTTCTCGCCAATTTTCAATAGCTTCCTTGTTTTGCTCGGGAGTACAACAACACTTTAATTGGCGATTTTTTATATTTGTAGTCTGCGCAGCCCACCACACAACAGCTTTTAGCTATATGTTTAATTCAAGGAAAATTAATGCCGGTGTTTGAATGGAGAGCTTTCCCCCGTGATGGGCGTGGCCTATTTCATGCAGTGTCTCTATGTCTTTTGAAGCGTTTTCTGAAAATCACACAAATTACCACTCCCATAAACTTTTGTTAGCCACAAACCTTATTTTATGCATTTAAGTGAAAATCCCCATTCTAAAACCATATTCACTTTTCTCTGTAAGCACCAACATGCTACTTCCGGACTCATTCCAGCAGGGCTCTATATACTGAACAAGAATTATATGCTGCCATTTTGCACGAGTTGTAATAAAAGATCTAAGGGCTCTATCTTCCCGACGGCGGTATTGTTGCGTTAGCGCCCGCAAAGCCTTAATTGTGGGCGTTTCGGCCCGCTGCGCTTCACGTCATCTCGGCGCAGATCTCTGTATAGGCTGTTTATGCCCAAAAGCATTGTGGAGGTGTGGTCATGCCCATAAAACCATAGCGTCACGTCAGCAACTTCCTCCTTCACTGAGAGGGAGAAAGAGGGAGAGAAAAGATAGCCTAGATGGGGAGAGGGAGGGAGAGAGAGGGAGAGAGAGATGTGAGGCTGTCATGCATAGAAATCAAATAACGTGCTCCTGCCCACCTGTGAATCACCTGTGTATTATTGCCATTTCACACGCTGAAAAAGGGCTGCTGCCCAAACGTCTGTATGCTTATTTCTTTTCGGGCTCTCTTCTATCTCCGCTGCGTAATTACGCACTGTACTGAGAGGCGATGAGTGATGCTGCTCTATTTGAAGAAGTTTAATTTCGTTCCACCAGCACACATTTTATTAATCAGCTATTTTCTATTCGTTTCTATTAATATATATACATCGAATCCCACCAATTTCATTGTCATTTTCCCCTTGGCGCACATAAAGACACATGCTTCCGTCACTGTCTGCTTGATGGCGAGAGGGACTTCAGCTGCCATCCGCGCTGTGGAGAAGCTGGTCTTACATGCAATTGCAGGGAAAGAGGTTACTGTACTGGCCGGACACAGGTGTTGTGCGAAAAAATTATGCGTTTTGAATTGGATTAGGGGAGCGAGGGTCTGGTGGGGCGGGAGGCTGTGTGCGCCGGGTGCTGGACTGGAGGGGGGTCTTCCCTGAAAAGGTGGGAGCTGGACGGGTATGCAGGCTTGGTGGTGGGGTGGGTGTGGGTCGGTGCCCTGGGTGTTTTGGGCCGGCCAGGGTGGGGAGAGGCAGCTTGGCACAACACCGTTAGAACTTTCTCAAAAGCAATCTATTGTTACCTCACACCACAAACCTGTATGGTCGGGAATTATGTAGCCTAATAAAACCATGACAAACGAATTCTCATTTTTAAATCAAGGTGTGTTTTTTCTGCAATGTAGGCTATAGTTGAAAATCAACGTGGCAGTACATTACCATTTTTACAATTTCGGAGCCGAAATTGTAAAATAGCAACGTTGCTCCACAAACGTTGCTATTCTACAATTGTTTTGGAGATCGGGTTGGGCATTCCGAGGAGAGAAGAGTGTGTGCAGGCGCGAGTAGAGAGTGACATCCATGCCGTGCGTAAATGGATCCAAGCAAGAATTTCCTGCACTGCACGGAGATGTGGAGACTGTCTGCGCTCAGGCGTACGTCTGCATTTGCACTAAGACCAGCTATTTCCTGGCGTTAAAATTGAAAGCACCCAAGGCGATTTTTTTCTGACACGTTGCGCTGGAACGCCTATTTTGGAACGGCAACTCCCAAACCTCTCTTTGCGCTCGGCACATACTGACAGTATCTTCCCCACAGTGCTAAATGACACTTGCGCGAGACACATGATAGGCTAGAGGCCCACCAACACGCCTGGGCCACGCCTACACCTGTGTCATCGCAGCGCAAAACTGGACGGTGGAGGCAGACGATAGCTTAGACGCTGGGAAGATAGCAATAAGGGGTGCGCAAACGCAGCGCAAAGGCCACGCAAACGATAGCGCCGTACAACGATAGGGCCCTAAGACTTTTTATTTGCACACAAAAGACTTATTCCTCTCATTTTGTCCACAAATATGTTTAAATCTGTGTTAAAGGACGGCTTTCCCGTGGGGAATATGAATATATATTAAATCTCACGCCCCTAAGGTTTTCGAATCCGTTGAAATTTTTGAAATTGGTTGTTCACAGCCTGACCTATCAACCATCTCTCACATTATTTTCATGACGCTCTGACGTAAAACGCGTCGGGGCGTCAAGTCCAGCCTTGCGGAAGTCGAGCACCTATGAACTACACTACTTGTGGGCAGGGGCGCCGTATAGGGGGGGAAACCTAGGACGATTCTAGGGGCCCTTGAAGCTGACAGGGGCCCTAAAAATTCTGAACATTTATTCAACTTTTCTTAACTACTGGAAATTACCCTGTTACACCTTAGTGAAATATGCTTACTTCACAGAGTGTTTACATTTCCCTCCTGTCTAGCGAACATTTAATCAATGCAAACAATTGTTTGCAAGCCGTTCCTAACTGATGAAGGAGGTGAGACACACACAGCAGCATTGTGTTGAATGACATGGTAGTTGGCACAATTGCAGTGGGTCTGTGGGGATTTATTTGTAATACTACTAATAATAATAATAATAATAGTAATAAAAAAATAAGAAGGATCAACACAATTTATTTGTCCACATAATGACCATTATATGAAAGGAAAAGCAGCCCACAAATGACAGCCAATGAGAAAAGGAGAACATAATGATATTAAGACTGAATAATGATATCACAACAGTCTCATGCTAAACACTCTCCTGTTGGACTCCACATGTGTATCAATATTCTTTCTAGTCATTAGTTGATAGTGTTTCTTTGTTCCCTCTGGTGTATTCAGAGCAGAGAGAGAGTATGATGATTCAACAGGGATGAGAGTGAGAAAAGGAGCAAATATTGATGGTTAAGACTGAATAATGACAACACTACAGTGTTATCCTAATATAATTTAAAATGCGATATTATCCTCTAAATCAGCTTCAAACAGCCCAAATTTTTCGGCCGGCGCCCTTCCGACGCCGGCATCAGTGGGGCCCATACTATGTCCTGTCATGGGCCCAAAATCCCTGGCGGCACCCCTGCTTGTGGGCCTGTGCCGCCATGGTCCCGCCTCTAGAGGTCCTCCACGCCCCTTCAGGAGGTCTTGAAGAAAAACAAAAGGCAGCCATCTTTTTCCACCGCCTAGCCTACAGTAGCTAATGTTAGCTTTCCATAGCTCCTTGCAAAGAGACCATATCTCGGGAACGGAAGCACGTACAGACACGGGACTGGCGGCATTGGAAAGCTCGTGCAAATTTTACATCTAGTAGAAGGCGCGTTGAAGTAACGAAATCAACGCTGAGCAATGTACCCGTTTTTACACATTTTTACATGAAATAGTTACAACATCAGATGCGCGTAACTCCTAGGAAAATGCCTTAAAATGCATGATTTTTTTTTTATGAAGACATCTCCCGACATATATACTACCGTTTAAATTTGGTGCAATTTGGAGGCAATTTTTTTTTGTTTGTTTTTTGTTCTACTAAATGTTTTTATGTCTAAAGCTGGGCTCAGACTACAGGATTCTGACAATCCTAGCCGATTTTGAAATCTGGCTGTGACACGCACTACAGGAGAATCTTCCCAGATTATCTTCCCTAGAATCTCAAACATGCACACACTACAAGATTTGTAAATGTGGCGCACCACGCACTACAGGATATTATTAAGATTATCGGCAGGATAATCACATTGATGCCCGGCC
>NC_139645.1:40709644-40758301 GCF_964638095.1 Poromitra crassiceps | reverse complement strand
AAAGCCTTTTTTCCCCACACTGCCTGATAAGACAGGTAGGAGATTACAGCCTCTGACTGGCAGGGGCTCAAAACTACGATATAACAACTTTTTATTCATTGGTCATTCATTGTGATATAAATTAGTGACATTTTCCCCCAAATACTCATGGTTCTGTGCTGTTGGTATTTGGTAGCCTATCTGTGATACCTGCAGTGCAGTGCATCAAATGAGCCGCGTCAATTAACGATAATGACGGGAGTCTCCCGCAGCAGCAGAATGATGTATTCGCGCAGATTTTCAGTCCTAAATATCAAACATGTTTGATATGATCGGGACGGCCCCGATGAGGCTTTGAGCAGATCGGGAGGGTTAAGATTGGATCTGCAAACAGCTCACACTACAAGATAATCGGTGCCGAAAGTCGGGCCCGACCAAGCTTGGCAAGCTGCCAGGACAGATTTCTCCTCCGATTCTCGGGAGGGGTGAATCGGGCATAAATCGGCCCGAAAATCCTGTAGTGTGAGCCAGCCTTAAGCCTTCTTCTTCTTCTTCTTCTTTGACTTTTATGGCGGTTGGCAAGCATATATGTGCATTACCGCCACCTACTGGAGTTTGATATCAGCCAAATGCCTGAGGGGTGGGCGTGGACTCGAAGGCCACGCGAGCCCAGTGCATTGTGGGAAGTGTAGGATTTCGGGTCCCCACACCCGCCTCTCCCCTCCACCCCCCCCCCCCCCCACACACACACAGAGTGGATTTTAGTTGATAGCTATGGCTGTGAACAACCAATTTCAAAAATTTCAACGGATTCGAAAACCTTAGGGGCGTGAGATTTTATATATATTTATATTCCCCACGGGAAAGCCGTCCTTTAATCTTTGCCAAGATAATCCATTCACCGCCTGACAGGTGTGACATATCAAGATGGTGATTAAACAGCATGATGATAGAGGACCACAGGAATGAGTATGTGTAAAAGGCAATGGGATTTATGTATGGGGATTTAGGTTACATGCATGAGATAAGGTAATATAATAACACAAGTTTATGAAACAGTGAAGTTTGTGTATCAGCAAGATCATCTTCACAAACTACGACCACTTTTATGACTTTTGAAGCGTAAATGGTTTTTTTAAACGCAGAAATATGTCATCGCTGAGCTACTCTATTGCACAGGTGTGCCATGGCCTGGTTAGCTCTGAAACTCGTAGTTGATCAAACTATTTCAACTTTATCTTCGGCTGAACTTACATTTAGCAGACATCCAATGATTCAGTTAGTAATTTATGCTAACGGCCGGAACACACATCTTGCGTGTGCTGTGCGTCTGCGTGGCGTCTGCGTGGCGTTTTCATTTCGGTTCCCATGTTAACAGGTTACAGCAGCCACACCACCGGCATCAGACGCGCGTCTCAGGCGCGTGTCTTGCGAGCGTGAGACGCGCGTCATCTAGAGAATAGAACCGAAGCCTATTTTTTCAGCTTTCCGCGCGCGTGTCTCTAGCGTCTCTACAGAAATCCACATTAAAAATGACCTATTTCTGTTCATAATCATATCATACAAGCACTATTTTCAAAGCAGACATAATAACTGTTAGCAGAGTGGGTTAATGCAGCAGTTCTCGCGTGCACTCCCAGAGCAGCAGCAAGAAGTGGTTCTTCTCCCATGGAGCTGTTTATTGACACTGACACTGGGTCAGAGACACACACACACATACATACGTTTTCCATGCATGTCATTGGCTGTAACCACCTGTGTTGCGTTCAGGTAACATCCTAAATTACAATGTTATACAATTGAGAGCATATTCTCTTTTATATCAACAATAAAATTCTCACAACACTTCCGTGTTTATTTCTCTGGGCGAATTTGCGGCATATTTTTTTTTGACTCTGGTTGCCAATCAAGGCTCGTTTTGATTTGAGACGAGAGGATGAGCTGAGCTCACAGCTGCAGTTCTCCTGCCCTCTGAAAAACCAGATAGGCTACAACGTGGCTTCGTTCCTCCCCTCCCCACCACACACACACAGACACACACACACAAATCATACTGCCTCGATTCTGAAGTGAGCCCAAGCGATCTTCAGTTAAAATCATCATTGTATTGTTTATAGCAAATTTAATAAAAGGTAAACTCTATAGGAAGAGAGTTGGCAGACAGGCAGCAGCGCAGCAGCTGCACGCACCAGCCACGCTGCCTGTGTGGATGCCACGGGCGTGCCAGCCGCAGCAAGCACGCCACGCACACGCACACGCCACGCACATGCAAGATGTGTGTCCCGGCCGTAAGAGTTATTGTTTAACATATTATTTCCTATACTTCTTTTCCTGCAGTAACAGTGGAGCTGAAAGAAGGTCGGTACCTAAATCACTCATACAATTATTCCTATTGATGCAAGAATAATAAACGTGCAAATCATTTCCTGTATAGCTCTAGTTACTGTATCCCTTCCTGTTCACCTCAAACTATACTTGACAAAGATATATGTTCCCATTTTTTGAGTTGTAATAAAGTTCTAAAAGGAGTGATGTTGAGAATATTTAAGTTTAATGGTAAACCTGTAAAATAAAAGATATTTAGGGGTTCAAGCCCTGAAGGGGCTGAAGCCCTATTGTTTTTGTGCTGGTTTATTCTTCTCCTTGTCCTTGTCCTTGTTGTTCATCGGCCTCGATGCAAATTCCCATGAGTTGCTAAATGCACAATGACAGATATTGGGTGCTAGTTTCTGCTCAAGAAATATCTTTCGAATCGGCCTGAAGGCGGCGCTATAATTGAAGGTTTTACGTTAAAGGCCATAACTTCCACGCCGTTTGTCCAATTTTCAAGCAACTTTTTTCCACATGTATAGAAATTTTTATTTGGTCTGAGGATAAGCCCCCTTGAGATGCAGCATCTCGTTTACGAGAGGGTCCTCGAACACAATACATGAAACATTTCAGGAATACAAAACAAAGGTAACATTCAACGAAACAATTAACAAATACACACATAAATGCGCTCCCACCATCCCAAGCATCAATTAATCTATACAGACATCAATACAAACGAGGCTTTCCCACATAGTTAAGTATAGACTATATTATATAGGCATATACTAGACATAGAATAACAGACAATCAAAAACAAGAACAACTTGATTTAAAAAAACAAACAATGAAGTCTTGAAGATATGAAAAGAAGTAATTGATCTAAATGAGTCAGGCAAATTATTCCAGTCTGATGGTGCTTTGAATTTAAAAGCTCGTCTCCCAATTTGTTTAGAGATTTTAGGGACAATAAAAAATGGTTGTTGAGTATGCCTAAGTGAATAAGATGATCTAAATGGAACTAAAAGCTGTTTTAGGTATGACGGATAGTTAAAGTGAATGCATTTGAAAACAAAGAGTAACCAATGAAAATGTCTCCTAGAGTAAAGTGGTTGCCAGTTAAGTGAATCATACATGAAGCAATGATGTGTGCGGTAAGGACACCTCAGAACAAATCTACAAATATTATTAAAAACTACATTTAAAGACTGCAGATGAGTATCTGAGGTATTCTGATAAATTATATCCCCATAATCAATAATGAGAAATAAAAGCTGTTGAACAATACGTTTTCTCACTTTGAGAGTAAAACAATTAGATGATTGATATAGAATTCTAAGACTAGCATTTATTTTATTTCTAATGAAATCAATATGAGGCCTAAAAGAAAATTCTGAATCAATCCAAAGTCCCAAGTATTTAAATTTGTCGACATTAGTAAGTGGAGACCCATCAGTAAAGTGAATGGCTAATTGAGAAGATACAGCATGATTAAGACTATGGCTAGTGCCAAACAACATACTACAAGATTTCTGTTTGTTAAGTACAAGATTGTTATTTGAAAACCATTTTTGAACAAAAGAAAATTCCATTTGCAGAGAATTTTGAATTTTGGTTATATCTGAATCAGATGTATATATAACTGTATCATCTGCATATAACTGAACAAAACAATTGGAACACATTTTTGGAAGATCATTAATGAAAATGGAAAAAAGTAAAGGTCCTAAAATAGATCCTTGAGGGACCCGCTTATCAACAAGTAAAAAATCAGATTGATTACGGTTAAGGAAAACACACTGACGACGATTATGAAGGTAAGAATTAAACCAAAATAAAGCCTGTTGGGAAATACCAATACCATGAAGCTTATCCAGAAGAAGATAATGATCAACCAAATCAAAAGCCTTAGTTAAATCAATAAATATTGCCCCTGTAAAATGACCTTTGTCTAGGGAAGAAACTACATCATTAGTAAATTTTACAAGGGCAGTAGTAGTAGAAAAATTTGAACGAAAACCAGACTGAAATGGTGATAAAATATTTTGAGCATTAATATACTGTGATAATTGATTATAAATTAACTTCTCAAATATTTTAGCACTACTGCAAATAATAGAAATTGGTCTATAATTGTTAACATCCAAAGGATCTCATGTTCATGTTCAGGTGAACCTGATCTACAAATTTGCCTCAAGGTCCGCCTGGAAAGGTTTTGACATATTTTGAAAAGTTTGGAAAACACATTTTCGACATCTCCTCCTAGACCGTTTGACCGATTTCCACCAAAATCGGCAGGAAGCATCTATGGAGCAAGCTTGACTATCCTGATTTTTGGATTTTTGAAATCTACTTTCGTTTTGGAAATATTAACACAAAGTTGTGAGAGGGCGTGGCCTCTCAGCTAAATTGTCATAACTTCATGACCGATTAATGAGCGTGTTCGGAGATCATCACAGACCATGTGTGTCAAATTTTGTGCACCAAAAGGGGGCACCATAAACGGTAGAAATGGGCGTGGCCTAACACAAAAAAGGCCGTAACTCCGCACCTGTTTGTCCAATGATCGCGAAACTTGGCAGATATATCAAGGAGGATTTCCTAGTCAAAATCTTGAAGTTTTGTCATCATTAGTGAAAGTGGGCGGGGTCTATGGTGTAAGCATGTAATAGCGGTAAATCAAGTCCATTCGCATAATCGGTTGCAAACTTCTCAGCCTCATCTGGAATGGCATTTCTGACATGCTATTTCGCAATTTGACCAAAAGCGGGCGCCACAGATGAAAAAATTGGGCGTGCCCTAACACAAAATATGCCGTAACTTCACACCCGTTTGTAACTCCCAGGCTGTTTCTCCAATTTTCAAGCAACTTTTCCCCACATGTTCACCTGAACGTGCTCTACAAATTTGCCTCCAGGACTATTAGGCGTTCAATTTGTGCAAGGCTTGAACCATTGCTATTGCCGCTTGCAGCTATATTTTGAATTGTATTTTTATTCAGATTTATAAAATATGTTATAAGTTTATTTACTTACCTTTGATTACTTACCTGGACGATAGATGACGGAGAGCTACAGTTTTCCGACCGCATCACATGAAATAGAAAATCTTAGTTTGTCTTAGATCCTGCGTTTCATATTATTTAATTTGTATTGAAAAGTAAACCGGAGTTTGTTTATTAAATTTTGTTTTTTTGTGCAACTTCTCTGTGAGTGCTTACCATGAATGTGTGTCGGCAACTCTTGCATCTAACTAAATTGAATGGTAGTGGACTAGTCATATCAGGGATTGTTTAACATATTCTTTCCTATACTTCTTTTCCTGCAGTAACAGTGGAGCTCAAAGAAGGTCGGTACCTAAATCACTCATACAATTATTCCTATTGATGCAAGAATAATAAACGTGCAAATCATTTCCTGTACAGCTCTAGTTACTGTATCCCTTCCTGTTCACCTCAAACTATACTTGACAAACATATATGTTCCCATTTTTCACAAGTTGTAATAAAGTTCTAAAAGGAGCCATGTTGAGAATATTTAAGTTTAATGGTAAAACTGTAAAATAAAGGATATTTAGGGGTTATTTTTATATGCACACAAAAGGCTTGTTCCACAAAAGGCTTATTCCTCTCATTTGTTCACAAATATGTTTAAATCCGTGTTAGTGAGCACTTCTCTTTTACCAAGATAATCCATCCACCTGGCAGGTGTGGCATATCTATGCTGATTAAACAGCATGATTATTGCACAGGTGTGCCTGGGCCTGGTCAGCTCTAAAACTCCTGGTTGAGTAATAATAATCGATTCTACACAGTTACCTCACACCGGTGGATGGACCTGCTTGTCCATCCACACCACATGCATTATGGCTGCGTTGCGGATCCGGATTGACTCTCACCCATGTTAATTGATGGGTGATACATGCAGTACGAAACAATTACACACCTGTTCTATTTTTGTCGGATCCCGCATACGTCTGACAGATGACATGAGTGTGGGTCTGTTCGCAGCCGTACCGGAGCCGTAACACATCTGTTCCGGAGGTGGTGTACATTAGCCCTTACTCTTTACTCACTCTCATTGATTTAATCTGTTGTTTGGTCTTTCAGAAACTATTGCTGCATGTCAACGTCAACACAAGTCTAAACTGAAGCTGACGTATCAGTGTGTGTGTGATTGGCTTGCTCAAGCAGGATATAAACCACTTCTGAATCAGATGTACACACAACTTTACATCACAGAGGGAGGGAGTGATGTCAATTATGAACATGAGGTCAGACTGCTTGAAGCAGCATCCAGAAACCAGAGATCAGAAAAACCAATCACATGTGAAGACATCTTTAAACCCTTACCTGGAAGAGCTAAACCAAGAACAGTGATGACAATGGGAGTGGCTGGCATTGGGAAAACAGTCTTAACGCAGAAGTTCACTCTGGACTGGGCTGAAGACGAAGCCAACCAGGATATACAGTTCATATTCCTGTTCACTTTCCGAGAGCTGAATGGGCTGAAAGAGGACCACAGCTTGTTGGAACTTATTCATCTCTTCTTTCCTGAGACCAAAGAAGCAGGAATCTGCGGATTTGACAAGTTCCAGGTTGTGTTAATCTTTGATGGTCTGGATGAGTGTCGACTTCCTCTCGACTTCAACAACAACAAGATTGTGACTGATGTTACAGAGTTGACCTCAGTGGACGTGCTGCTGACAAACCTCATCAAGCATAATCTGCTTCCCTTTGCTCACCTCTGGGTAACCACACGACCTGCAGCAGCCAATAAGATCCCTCCTGAGTGTGTTGACAGGGTGACAGAGGTGAGAGGCTTCACTGACGAACACAAGGACGAGTACTTCAGGAAGAGATTCACAGATAATGAGCAGCAGGCCAAAAGAATAATCAAATACATCAAGACATCACGAACCCTCCACATCATGTGCCACATCCCAGTCTTCTGCTGGATCACTGCTACAGTTCTGGAACATCTGTTCAAAGCCAGTGAGAGAGAGGACCTGCCCAAGACCCTGACTGAGATGTACATCCACTTCCTGCTGGTTCAGTCCAAGCAGCAAAACATCAAGTTTCATAAGAGAAGTGATAAAGAGACCAGGGAGATGATTCTCTCTCTGGGAAAACTGGCTTTTGAGCAGCTGGAGACATGCAACCTGATCTTCTATGAAGCTGACCTGAAGAAGTGTGGCATTGATATCACAGCAGCCTCCGTATACTCAGGAGTCTTCACACAGATCTTTAAAGAGGAGCATGTGCTGTGCCAGCAGGACAAGGTCTTCTGCTTTGTCCATCTGAGCATTCAGGAGTTTCTGGCTGCTGTCTACATGCTCCACTGTCACACAAACAGGGATAAGGAGGTTCTGGAGAAATTCCTTGGTGGTGGTGAAGAAGAAGAATCAGAATCAGAAGAAGAAGAAGAAGAAGAAGAAGAAGAAGAAGAAGAGGAAGAAGAAGAAGAAGAAGAAGAAGAGGAAGAAGAAGAAGAAGAAGAAGAACTGGATGTCTTCCTGAGGAGAGCCATGGTCAAATCCCTTAAGAGTGAAAATGGCCACCTGGACCTCTTTGTCCGCTTCCTTCATGGTCTCTCACTGGAGTCTAGCCAGAAACTCTTGCGAGGCCTGCTGGGTCAGACAGAGAGCACACCAGAAAGCATCCAGAGAGCCATCACTAACCTGAAGGAGATGCACACTGATAGGTTAAAAAGGGATCACTTAAATACCTCTCCAGACAGAAGCATCAACATCTTCCACTGTTTGGTAGAGATGAATGACCAGTCAGTACATCAGAAGATCCAACAGTTCCTAAAGTCAGAGAACAGATCAGATAAACTCTCTGAGATCCACTGCTCAGCTCTGGCCTACATACTGCAGATGTCAGAGGGCGTTCTGGATGTGTTGGACCTGGAGGCCTACAACACATCAATGATTGGGCGACAGAGGCTGATCCCAGCTGTGAGGAACTGCAGGAAGGCTCGGTTAGTCCTGATGTGAATACCAACTACTGTTGGTAGAACAGTGTAGAGCAGTGGTTCCCAACCACCGGGCCGCGAACCGGTACCGGGGCTTTTTTTTTCTTTTTTCATTTTTTTTACAAACTACAAACCTAAATACATGTAAACGTCAACTTGAAACTATGTTTCAACTACCACACAGCCTATAATATTATAGCCTATGTTTATTTAATATATATATATATACTGTATATATATATATATATATATATATATATATATATATATATTAAAATTGACAACCGGTCCGTGACTTTTTTTCCATCTATCTACCGGTCCGCGGCACAAAAAAGGTTGGGAACCCCTGGTGTAGAGTGACCTTAATATACTGTAGCGGACACAATCAGAATTACTATAAAGATATATAGTTCCTCAAACATACACAACTGTTGTTCTACATAGCAGTGGCACACAGTAATCACATTACTTTTCCTCTAACAGAGTAAAGTCATTACTGTTGCAGGTTCAGTTTCACATTCAAATTAGTAATCTACCAGATAGGTTGTGAGTTTCATTCTTTAAGTCTATCAACTCTTTATTGGTGTAATTTCTATGAAATAACCCCCTTGTATTATTCTGCCTTCAGCTCATGTCAGAGATATTTATGAATTTAGTGTTTTAGGCTCAAAACTTAAAACCCGACCAAATCTGTGGTGAAGCCTGACTGACTCTAATGGTGCCAGGCTGTTTTTTTTTTAATCAAAAGTTGCCTGTGGAGCTCAGGTCATTTTTCATTATACTTTTAATCACTTTTTACAGAAAGGCTTCCATGAATTTGCATTTATGAATTATTTTATGTGTGGTTTTTATGGATACATTAACCCCTTTTGGAAAATTTCAAATAATATGAAACTGTATAAATAATAATTATCTATCTATCTATAATTCCAGTAGTGTCTGTCTGTCTGTCCTTTGCGTATCTCAAGAACCGTTGGTCTGATCGACTTGAAACCTGGCTGGGGAGTGCGCTTAGTAGTCCAGGCAAAGTAACTCATTTTGGAGCCAAAAATAGAAGTAATTGTAAAATAATTTTTTGCAGCTTAGATCATTTCTATGAGGTGTCCAGAACAACATACTAAAAGTCCTAAGAAATCCTAGTTGAGGAAATATGTTTAATTCTCATCAATCCAAGATGTGTGCCAGTATAAGGCCAGACAACAATACACCCCAATGGGGCTATTTTTTTTCCTTTACTCCTATCAAAATAAAACTTTATACAATGAAAGTATCCATGAAAAGTAACATTTTTTGTATTACAAGTTTCCTTGAAAATGAATTTGAATATGCAAATGAGCTATACACAAATCGAATATAGGCTACCCAAAATATACCCGCATAGGAGTAAAGGAAAAAATGAAGCCTATCACAATCAAACCTCACACAGTGAAAGTATACATGAAAAGGAACTTTTTTGTTTTACAAGTTTCTTGGAAAAATCTATTTTAAATATGCAAATGAGCTCAACACTAGGCCTAATTGACTTGTCCAATAAGCCATAAAGTCACAAGTAAAACAGGGGCTAAATAACTAACACATTCATGTCTATTCAGTAAGTTAACCTATGCATAAACAAGATAAATTTGAAGTCACTTGCCACACTTACCTGGGTCACTTGCCACAAAAAGACTTATATTGACCTTAAGAATTGATTGCACAATCTTGCCTCCAGTTGCTTTCTAATTTTTATTCATTTATTTGCGAACAAGCCTAACCAGATAGAAATGTCTAGTTAGAAAGGAGTTGGTGGGAGGTACGGTGGTGCAGTGGTAAGCACTATCGCCTCACAGCTCGAAGGTCGTGGGTTCGATTCCCACCTGGGACGATGTGAACGCTGAAGGAATGCGTGCCCGTCCGCATGTCCTCGAGTGCCCACCGCCTGGGTGGGCTCGTCAAAAGGGCCTTTCTGTGTGGAGTTTGCATGTTCTCCCCGTGCCTCCCGGGGGTTTCCTTCATATAGGAACCCCCTTCACAAAAACATGCAATATCCTGGTTGCTAATGTGGTTCCTCCTCTGGTCGTTAAGGGCGCCTGTTCAGAGGGAGGGGAACTGGTTGGAATAGCGTGAACCTCCCACGTGCTATGTCCTACCGGTGAAGCTTCCTCTGGCAGGTGAAAAGAAGCGGCTGGCTGACTGCCCATGTCTCGGAGGAAGCATGGAGCCAGTCTCGGCTCTCCCCAGATCGGCAGAGGATGGAGTAGCAACCAGGATTGAGAAATCAAGTGAGCACTAATGGGATAAAATGGGATAAAAAATCGGGAAAATTTAAAAAAAAATAAGAAAGGAGTTGGTAACTTAAAATGTTCCGATTGGGTTTCTAGCCTAGATATTGCTGTTGCTAGCTTCTCATAACACTGCAAAGCTACTTTACAAACGGTGGAAGTCTGATGTGTGGCCCGCCTGGTCTGAAATACTTGCTTACTACAAAAACAAAAGCAGTTTTGGTGTCTGGCAAAATGATGTAAAGAGCTGGAATGTCTGGAAAGTGTGTCTATCTGGTTTTTCATCTGTCTTCTGTGTGAGAGTGAATCGTTTAGTTGGTAAGAATGACTTCTGCCTGTTATCTCGTAATCTTACCAACAATACCAATTATTTGTAAATCTACCAGCCCAAAATGTAATCTCACCACGTTACTAATGACTAAGATGGCTATTCTGACTTTCTGTCATGTCATTAGGTTAGGCTTGTTCGCAAATAAAAAATAATAATTTAGAAAGCAACTGGAGGCAAGATTGTGCAATCAATTCTTAAGGTCAATATAAGTCTTTTTGTGGCAAGTGACCCAGGTAAGTGTGGCAAGTGACTTCAAATTTATCTTGTTTATGCATAGGTTAAGTTACTGAATAGACATGAATGTGTTAGTTATTTGGCCCCTGTTTTACTTGTGACTTTATGGCTTATTGGACAAGTCAATTAGGCCTAGTGTTGAGCTCATTTGCATATTTAAAATAGATTTTTCCAAGAAACTTGTAAAACAAAAAAGTTCCTTTTCATGTATACTTTCACTGTGTGAGGTTTGATTGTGATAGGCTTCATTTTTTCCTTTACTCCTATGCGGGTATATTTTGGGTATATATTCGATTAGTGTATAGCTCATTTGCATATTCAAATTAATTTTCAAAGGAACTTGTAATACAAAAAATGTTACTTTTCATGGATACTTTCATTGTATAAAGTTTTATTTTGATAGGAGTAAAGGAAAAAAATAGCCCCATTGGGGTGTATTGTTGTCTGGCCTTACTGGCACACATCTTGGATTGATGAGAATTAAACATATTTCCTCAACTAGGATTTCTTAGGACTTTTAGTTGTTGTTCTGGACACCTCATAGAAATGATCTAAGCTGCAAAAAATTCTTTTACAATTAGTCTGTCGTAAAACGCTACTTTGCCTGGACTATAGGGGTACCTGACTGAGTGCAGTGCGATAATTTTTTTTAAGAAATGTGCCCATGTGGGAAGCTACAGCAATATTTTACATTTTCAGGTCTTCACAGGCCACTTTAGGTCATTGTGACATCATCAGTGATGTCAAAGGGGGGGAGAACGGGGGGAGTGGGGGGGGGGGGGGTGTTGGGTGAAGAGTTGGAGTGCAGTGTCTGTATGTCTGTCCTTTGCGTATCTCTAGAACCGTTGTCGGCTCGACTTCAAACTTGGGGAGTGCACTTAGGGGGACCTGACCGAGTGCAGTGCGAGAAAAAAATTAAAGAAATGTGCCCACGGTTGGAGCCACAGTGATATTTTACATTTTCATTGTGACATCAGTGATGTCAAGAGGGAGGGGAACGGGCTCTGCGTAATGGGTACTGCACCAATCGGGGGGCGGAGAAGAGTGGGAGAGCATGATGTATGAATGGGGGGAGGGGGATTGGGTAGATGCGCTCCCTTCGCTCCTCCACCAGTGCAGGTCGCCTCGCCCCTCCTTCGCTACAGGGGCTCAAAAGTCGCTCATCCCGATCTCGACTCTTCTCGTCCCTGGCACCTCAATGGTGGAACGAGCTTCCACCTTCGGTCAGGACGGCTGAATCACTGCCGATCTTTCGGAAAAGACTAAAGACTCACCTTTTCAGGCTCCATCTGGGCCCTTCTTGATCTAACTTTGTTCTCTCTCTTTCTTTATAAAAAAAAAAAAAAAAAAAACCTAACCTAAACTTGTACCACTGTTCCTTCAGAAGTTGTAGTTGTCATAGACTGTGCTCCATAGTTGATTGCTCTATTGCTGACAAAAAATGTGTTATTGTAAGTCGCTTTGGATAAAAGCATCTGCCAAATGACATAATGTAATGTAATGTAATGTAATGTACCCATGGGGGGCGGGTGAATGGGGAGAAAGGGAGGGAGGGAACGGGCACGGGTATTACACTAGTAACAACAACAACAACCATTATCATTATTATTGTCCTCGTCATTATCATCATTATTGTTGTTGTTGTTGTTGTTAATTACGGTATTTTAACTATTATTATCATTATTATTATTGGTGGTGGTGGTACTGGTGGTAATACTACTAGTCGTAGTAGACATAGTACTATGCTGTATAGGTTTTGATTGGTATGCTATAGTCTCAGCTCTGCTTTGATAATCTCTCATTTTACATTAAATGTGTAAACAGACTTTCTGGCTGTGAACTCTGAGAGATCTGAGCTCTGAAGTCCTGGTCTCAGCTCTGAAGTCCAACTCCTTTATTATTTATTCAGATTGAGGTTCTGCGAGTTGATAGACACTCACTGTGAAGTTCTGGCCTCATCTCTGAAGTCCAACCCCTCCCATCTGACAGAGCTGGACCTGAGTGACAGCTACCTGTTTTCCACAAGTGTGGAGCTGCTCTCTACTGGACTGGAGAGTCCACACTGCAGATTAGAGACTCTCAGGTCAGACCTATTTGATAATGTGCTGATATGAATATTGTAATTTGCTCTGTCTCTATTGTGTCTTTCCATCTGAAATCAGACAGTAGACATTGGTATCGTTTGGATTCTATCGATACCTTTCATCAATACCTATCGATACCAATAGAGGGTATGCACACCCACTGGAACACACCCCCTCAATCGGGAATGAGTGTCAAAATGAGTGTCAAGTTCCTCCCTGAGCAGCAGGTGTCAGTTATCTAGGCTGATTACTGCATTCAAGCTCAGTCGTGCTGTGACTCAGTGAGCGTGACCCCACAGTGACTTCTGCCTCTGTGACATCACATGCATACCCTCTATTGATTTTATCGATATTCGGTACTGCTTATCGATACCGATACTTATCGATACTCTTACCGATACTACTCTCCATAATTTGGTGCAAAAAATAAAGACATGAGATGAAGAGATGCGAAAAGATTCAAGTTATTTTATTACAAGTTAAATTCCTGAGAAAGCCTATTTCACCGGTTTGAATTTGATGATCTATTAAACCTAGGCCACCTGGGGTCCGCTCACTATGCCGACAACCTGCAAAAGGTTATGTTTTAATTAATACACAGGACAAGATGTTACTATCCCTTGTCCCAAAATCAGAGGAAAAACAAATTTAGAAGCCCAATCCAGAATAAAACTAACATAAAAGCTAACACGCTAACAAACTAATAAACAAGACACAAATCACCAGTTACCCTAGCCAACAGCAGTATGAAGCATGTCATTCGGGTTTTCAAGTGGGCACCGTCCTTCACCGATGTTTCGTTAAGTTAGGCCCACGACACCTCAAGAAGGCTTAACGGTGTAATCCAGCGTCCTGGAAACACCCCCCTCCATGCTACCCCCGCACAACTGCATATTACCTCACTATCTAAGCCTAGCTATCCAGGTCGGTTCGGTATGACATTCCTAACTACACCACCACTGTCAATGATTCAGCCCTGTTGATGCGGACCGTCACTCATGACCAACAACAAACAATCAATCTTACCTTAGCGAGCTCCCCAGCTAGCATGTTTCCTCCTTAGCCACAGCCATTCACTTGCTCGTTCTGCTGCCTGAGACATGTTGCTAACCGCAAGTTTCAGGCTCCGTCCCCGAATGCCCAACTCAGTAGGGCAATAACGGACTTTACCACAAAACCACGGCAGCCCACCTCTACAGGCCGCACTCGAGTCCTCCAACCTCGCTGCTCTGCCTCTGCTGCCATTTCAGCATACCTAGCTTTCTTGCGCTCATAAGCCTCCTCAACTCGATCTTCCCACGGGACTGTGAGTTTGATAAAATAAACTATCTTCTCTACCCCAGACCACAGTAACAAGTCCGGACGTAGCCGGGTGCTAACTATATATGCTGGGATGACTAGCTGTTCATTCAAGTCAACCCTCATTTCCCAGGCTCCACCTACACTTAGCTGCCCTAACTTGTGCCTGACCTTAATTGGTCTAATCTTTTCTCCCTCGCGTACAAATTTGATCTGTCTAGTCTCTTTGCTAGCAACTAGAGAATTTACTTCTAGCCGCTTTTCCTCAACTGCAGCTGCCAAACATTTCAACACCTGGTTGTGACGCCAGGTGTATCGCCCCTGGGAGAGACTGACCTTACACCCTGACAGTATATGCCTCAGTGTACATACACTAGAACACAACGGGCAGGCACCATCCTCGCCCAACCACTGATTTAAGTTCTGGGGAGATGGCAGCACATCATAAGTAGCCCCTAGAATAAATCTAATTCTGCTGGCCTCCATGCTCCACAACTCTCTCCACTTCAACTTTCTCTTCTCTACACTCTCCCAGTTCACCCACTGTCCTTGCTTTGCCTGCGACACTGCCTTAGTACATCTTACTGCCTCCTCTTGCCTATGTACTTCTTCAACTACCATCTTCCTCTTTTCTATTACTGATGCCTTGTTCCACACAGGTTTCCCTATGCACAACCCTAAGCCTCCACGCCCATGCTGCACCTGACCTATGATATCCCTGTGTCTAAGAGCTGACTGTGCTTGCTGTACTGCCTCCTTTGGGTTCTACTTCCTCCCTGTTTTAACTGTGGGCGCTACACTCCTAACCACTGGATCCTTTGACTGAGTCAGAGTCATTTCCAGTCTAACCTTAGCACACTTGAACTCCTCTGTCAGGCTAGATAATGGCAATTCCAATATGCCTTTCCCGTAAGGCTACACTGCTTAGGCAGCGTGGGACTCCGAGCCATTTTCGAATGAAGGAGTTAATCATCCTTTCTAGCTTTTCTACCTTTGAAAGGGGAACCTCATACACTGTCAGTGGCCACATCAACCGAGGCAACAATCCAAACTGCAAACACCACAACTTTAACTTTCCTGGGAGCCCTGACTTGTCTATACTTGAAATACCTTGAATCATTTCCTGCCTCACCTCCTCAAACTGTCCCTTATCACTGAGACTTGCATCATACCATCTTCCCAAACTCTTGACCGGTTTCTCTAACACTGTAGGCACCACCTCATCATTTATAACAAACTTCTTACCTACTACCCTCCCTTTAATGATTGAAATACTCCTGGACTTACTTGGCTTCACTTTCATTCTAGCCCACTGCAGATTACTATTTAACTTATCCAACAATCTGCTAGTACATGGAGCGGTTGACGTCATAGTCGTCATGTCATCCATGTATGCCCTAATTGGAGGGAGCCGCAGCCCTCCCTGCAGCCTTTCTCCACCCACTACCCATTTTGAAGCCCTAATAATGATCTCCATTGCCATGGTAAAAGCTAATGGGGAAATTGTACACCCTGCCATAATGCCTATCTCCAGCTGCTGCCAAGCTGTAGTGTACTCTGCTGTGGTAAAGCAGAGTGGAATATCTAAGAAGTAGGCTTTAACTAAGCTCTTTATACTACCTGGCACTCTAAAGAAATCAAAGGCCTCCCATAACTATGTGGCACTGACCCAAAAGCATTAGCCAGGTCCAAGAATACTACATGCAGGTCTCACTTCTCACGCCTAGCTGACTGGATTTGGTGCCAGATCATGCTGGTGTGCTCTAAGCACCCGGAGAAGCCGGGAATTCCAGCCTTTTGCACCGAAGTATCTATTAGCCTATTCTTTTATAGGTAACTAGACAGCCTCTGTGCCACAACACTTAAGAAAACCTTCCCTTCAACATTAAGTAGACTGATAGGTCTAAACTGACTTATCTCTAACGAGTCCCTTTCTTTAGGAATGAAGATTCCCCCTGCTCTGCGCCACGCCTTAGGAATAACCTGCTTCTTCCAGACTACCTTCATCAGCTTCCATAGAAACTGCAACACATCTGGAGCACTCTTATACAGCCAGTAGATGACTCCATTAGGACCCGGGGCTGAAGAGGCCCTTGCACTTCTCACTACTTCTTGAACTTATTTCCACCTTGGTGGGCTATCATCACACTGGCTCTCTATTTCACCAATAGGTGGAATATCAGCTGGGACTGTCATCTCTCTAAACCTTTCCCTATCTTTGTGAACCTCCTCCAAATATTCCTCAAGCTTCTGCTTAGGTACCATAAGGCTACCATTCTTCTCCTTACTAAACAATGACTTCACAAATCTAAATGGATCCTTATAGAATGCTATTCTAGCTCTCTCTTTCTTTTTCCTATTTTTCCTAATGCTCTCTGCTCTTCTTAAAACTGCCAACCGCTCCCTCACATCTGACTGCAAGCAATCAATGCCTTCCTTCTCAACCTCTGTAGCTTTCCTCCACTGCCTCTTAAGCTGTCTTCTCTCCTGGATAAGTCTATCTATCTCTTGTTGGCGCCTATATTTAACTACCTCACCCTCTAGTTTCTTCCTTTTCTCAAAGACGCCAAACCTTTCCTTACCATAATCATAAATATCCCATATCTTCAGTGCCTACTGCCCAGGTGGGGTATCTCGTCGTAAGGGCCTTTCTGTCTGTGTGGAGTTTGCATGTTCTCCCCGTGCTCCCCCAGGGGGGTTCCTCCGTATATAAACCCCCCCCCCCCCCCCCCATTAAAAACATGCAGAAGATCAGATCGTCATCGTCATCCGACCAGTGACGACAACATCCGAAGTTGGTCCCCGGGCGCTGTACGAGAAAAGCGACCACTGCTCCTGGCCTGCCCCCTAGAGGAAAGGACAAGCCAGGATGGGTTAAATGCAGAGGACAAATTTCACCGGCCACCGTCAGCATGTGTGTGTTTGTGGCCGTCCGTGCATGTGTTGATGTGTAATCGTGTGACAATAAAGACGGGCTTGTCCGTCTGAAATCGTGTTTAAATATGATCTCCCATTTTCTCCAACTTACTCTCAGCAGTTCCTTTAAGCTTCTCTAACATCCTAACCAAATCACTATTGATATCTTCCCACTTCCTACTTTCCGCTGCACCTGGCCACTTAACTCTAGGCTTCTGACCACTAATCTTCTCCCTCTTTGGCTGGCTGGCCTCTCTGCTTTCCTCGGTGCTAGGACCTGCCTCAACATCAGGGGTGCTGATGTCCTGCGAGCTGTGGGTTACTTCCTGTCGCTGGACTTCACCCGACTGACTTGATAAACTTCTTAAGAAATAATTATCAATGCGGGGTCCCTGTGTTCCCTCTACCAAGCACCTCTTCCTGCCTTGATGGATTCTAAGGCCCTTTAAAGTTGTTACCTTCTGCCAGCCACACAAGCAAACCTGACGCTTCTTCCCATCTATATCTGAACTAGTGGCTTCCACTGACATGTTTTCCCTACTCATAGTCTACTCATGTAAGGGTTAATGCACGACGAGCTGTCCATTATCAGAAATTAATGGACGACGCGGAGGCGTGAACCGGTTGGACGGTTGCTTCCGCAAAGTCCATTCATTTCTGATAATGGACACCTCGAAGCGCATTAACCCGCTTATATTATGGTCACTTGCCAAAGAAACAAAACAAGACCATTAATTTATATTTTCATGCATTTTGCAATCAAAATGTAGTTTTCAAAACCTTGAATATGAGTTGAGAACCGGCGAGACAAAATAGTCCCCTCGGCTGCTCAAGATTAGGCTATCATTGGATAAAATGGCCGCTTAGTGCCTGCACCCTGCCTGCACCTGGCAGAATTTCTAGACCATAAGCTAACTAATAATTTGGCCAATTGTATGTAACATACCAAATAAATCAAACAGGAATGTCTAAGAATGCAACTGGCTCTTAAACTGGCATTCCAGGGAAACTACGTTAATGTCTGCGGGTCTTCAAGACGTAAAAGGCGCGTGCCACGCTCGCTCGGAGTAGACTGAAAACCATCTGAAGCTTTCTATGTTGGAGTCCAGGTATGTTGTATAAGGACGTCTCTCAAGCCGTTTTCACACATGCCTACAGGAACATTGACTGTAAATCAATATCGGCCATTTCCCGGAATTTCCCTTCACACCTGAGGGCTCACATGTGTGAATATACCCATCAAATTACCTGTATTTGAGGGGGGTCATGGGGGGGGGGCACTGCAGAGTGGGTGGGGAGTGACGTGTGCACTTGGATGGGGAATCCTCCTTATTTTGGGGGTCGGCAAAACTCCGATGGTGAAATAAGTTCGCTTGTCACACAATAAATCACACTCGTTTGACTTAAGAGGGCATGTATGTTGTATCCTTCACATTCGCTAACCAGTCTTTGAACTGAAATATTTGAAGAAGTTGGGATCAGTGTCTGAGAGAAATAGCCTGGCTGGTTCGATGTTTATCCGTTCACCTGCGTCGCGTTGAAGCACTTTTTACAGACTGGCTTCGTTTGATGTGTCCGGGCTTGCCTTCGCTGTCAGCAACGTAAGCAAAATACTTCCACATTTTGCTTCGTGCATCTGCTTTCTACAAGCGTTGGGCGGTTTGCAAGACTCTCAGAACGAACCGCGCTGCCATTTTCGCTGTCTGTGTCCCTGTGGGGCTGCTGACTGAAGGACTGGCCAGAGAGCGAGCAGCAGAGGGGAGAGGGGGAAATCGGCACACCCACACATGAAGCTGACATACCGCTCTTATTATCACAAGATCATTTCGCCAGTTTGCTTTAATGTGCGCAAATGATTAGATTATGCACGCTGGAACATTAAGCAATGTGTGTACACCTCGCCCATGAGAGAAGGACCGGCAAATGACTTGACACGTTTCACACTTGAGTCGCTCTGCCAGCATACCGGTCCTGGCACTACCTAGGAGGTAGGAAAAGATAAGCGATTGCGGGGGCGCGCTTGTGCCGGAAAACAATTTTCACACATGAAAGGCATAGACCACTTTCTGGTCATTTTCCGGTATAAAGCGCATGTGTGAAAACGGCTTCAGTGTGTTGCTGTTAACTGCCCATTTTGTTGTTTTCTTTTTGTTGATCTCGTCTTTTTCCTCTTCGACTTGATTGGTGTCAGTGATAGAGGCAGCGCGCGCTCTTGCAAAGTGCCTGGCTGGCTTTCTGCAAAGTTGTAAACAGAGCTGCTTTGACAGTTATCAGCTGAGAGCCCGGCTTCTGTCAGCTGACAACATCAGCAGATCTCCGAAAACTACAGATTTCTAAATAGCTGTTATTTTAATAAACTGAGCACACAGGGGTAATCTAAATAGTTACTTTGACCGACTCCATTTTTTCTAAACTTATAAAAGTGCCATATTAACCCTTCAAGGTGGTATAGGGCTCTGTCGTGATCCTGGCGCATTGATATGAACGATGAACAGACCTGTCACCTGACTGTAACTACTTAGCTTGGTGTACATTATCACTGTACATTATCACAAATTTATGGACACCCTGCAGCCAATCAGAATCGAGTATTCACCCACACCATGGTATAAGGTGAGGTTAACATTGGTGCATCTCATAACCTGTGGGCACAATAGGGGGGCATCGGCATTGCGGGTTGTCGGCATATAGACGCGGCACCGAGCACCTATGTAGTAGAAAATGCAATTATTTTTGGCCCTCCAGAGACGACCCTGTATCTTGCTTTGTCCAGGCAGATTTAGTGGCAGATTTGGGAACCAGAGTTGTTGTTGACACGCCTACTCTGCTGTGAAACTACTCCGCGAAGAAACTGAAACTCCGCTGTCAAACGATCACCTCGATGTGTTAATTTCTGCTTTTAGCAGACCGCTGTGAAACTAAGACCAAGCCCGGGCCGAGCAAAATGCAGGTTGTGTTGTAGCAAAACGTTGTTGAACATGAGAGAGGCAGCAGCATTTACGAGACGCAAATAAGGAGGCAAAGGCAAATATCAAAGCTGCAGCTCGTTAACCGAGCAACACGTCTCTCGTCAGTTACCAAGCAGGCAGCGATAACCAATGCTGTAAGGAAAAGGAAGTCTGAGCTGTGGTAAGGTTAAGGCAATGTTTATCATTCTTTCACTCATTCGAAGATGCCAGCCTGCTATGTTAAGTGTGTGTGTCTGCGTGCGTGCGTGCATACAGTCAATGGCGTCAAAAGGAGAAAACAAAATACAGAGATAATATTTTTGGTCCATGTCTTGGCTCAGATTTCTCGTTATATCGTTATTGGCCGCTCGTACATATGTGTTCCATAATAACGCAGAGAATGCTGTCTTATTGCCGAATGTATTCTGACACACTGTTAACACCTTGATTGCCAGCGACGAGTGTAGTCGTCAAACACAATCCAGCTGTTCACTGCCAGCGACGAGTTGACTCGTCAAAAAAAATCGTTTTTTTTTTTTTTGACGGTGGGATGTGCATCGAACCCTTTTACATCTCTTATATAGGTATTGGACGTGTACAACGTGTACAACCCATTCCACCGACCCACTAAGTGGTGACAGTGCTTTCCTGACTAGAGGAAGGCAAGCAAAAAGCAGTGTGACTGAAGCCATTCTCATGAAGGTGGATTGGCGAAGGCGCTTTCATTTCGCGCTGATTGCTGGCGGTGCGGGATTGCAGATTTGCATAGTGGATTGCGGGTGGGACACACTTTGAAACACGCAGCATAAATATGACCAGAATCGCAAAAGCTTCATCAAAGCCCTCAACCAAAACTCCAAGAAGCGAGCGAGTCTAACCAGACTTCCTCAAAGAGCGGCCGCACAGACAGGCTCACACCCGCACAGCAGCAGCAAAGCAAACTGGTGACAAGCGGGGACTGCCCCCTAGTCCGACACCAAATTGGAAACAAATCCCATTCTAAAAGGCTTTTAGAATGGGATTTTCAACCCATTCTTTTTTGTTTCTTTTTCGCTATAATTTAGAGTAATTTAATTTCTATTCAGAAATTTATTTGAGAGGTCGAGAGTATGAGAAAGTGCATTTGCAAAGGTAGGAAAGTGCTTGTGACATGGCGCTGCAGCCAAAAAGAACGCCCACAGGAGGGAGGAGTTGAGCAGAGGGAAGTTTACTGCTGTTATGGAGGAAATTACTGTTCAAAACTATTGTTTAGGTCTTACTGATGCCAAAAATGAATGGTTAAAGTGACAGTTCTATCGAATTTCACAAAAAGCCGTTTATCTCTGAATATTTTTTCTGACGCTAAAACCATGCTGTATTCAACTGCTAATGCTTACATAACTACTAACTCTACAAACTAACTCTTTTAGACAGAGAAAGTACACATTCTATTAGTACTTTTGAGATATTGTATGTTCACAAACTCCAAGCAGAAAATAATCCTCGGCTCTTGTAAAATGAGCCACAATCCTCAAAAAACGGCTTGGCAGAAGCTACCTACAGCAAGAAAAAAACGGCTGGCAGTCAATGTGTTAACGAGGGTTGCATCAATATACGAGTTAATAGCGTGCGATTCGGGGGGGGTATGAAAGCCGCTGAACTTGAAGCTCACCTGCGTAATTGCGGGATTTACTGTCACCAAATCCCATCCAACAGGGTAGGCTCTGTATATAGTGACAGGGCAGGCTCAGCGAGCACACACACACACACACACACACACACACACACACACACAGAGGAAGGGACACACCATGCAGTGAATGTGCATCTCACAGACCTGTCCGTCATTAGACCGCTCTAAAATCCTCAAATCTGAACAGATTGCTGTCATTCCACTTGCTCTGTATCCACAAGATCCCAACTGAAATTTCCATTTGTGCCAAGCATGCTATAGCACCTGCCAATCAAAGACCGCACCTACTTTTGTCCCATGCCTGCCTTTATTGACACTGCATTTTTTCACAAGCGATTTGTTCGCACAAAAGTGGGATTACAAAATATGCCTGCCTGGTAAACAAATGTGCACGTCTGGTACAATTTCAAATCGACCAGCCACTTTGGCTGACAACAGGCTCATCAACGCTTTCCCACGCCGGCCATATGCTACGTTGTGACCTAGCCTTGTTTTTAAATTTTAAATTTGACCAGAGAAAACGGCTGTAGTTTTCCCCCCATGTCTCTCTTAAGGTGGAATCATGCAACACCCAGAATGCATTGTGCACGTCACTGACTGGAAACTCAAGAGTAACAAAGTTGCCTGCAATACAACTCTTCTTTACTGGGGCATATTTTCATTTACAACACGTTTTCTTCATCAAGTCTGGATAAATCATATCCGTTTTCAAAGGATTATGAAACAAACCAGCAAGATAGTCAGTTGCGTTACATGGACCAACTTTATCTGAACGGATGGCTCTGGATGTAACTAATTTGCTGCAAGCTAACATGTTACAGGTAAAGTGAACACTGTCGCTGTAAGTTGCTGTTCTGTATTCAGAGTTGGCAAAGTCCACATAATATTCTGTGACTGTCAGAAAATAGGTCAGGTTCAGCAAAGCACTGTGAGGTTTGTGCAACGCGAGGCAGAGATTTCTCTCTGTCTCAGAATCATCACAGGGCAGTCGCTCGCTTTATCAGATTATTGTATTTATATTGTTGTGTGAATTAGCAATGCGATGCCTCCCATCATAAAACTAGTTTTCTTCCAAATATACTAGTGATCTTTTAAACCTGCCGCAAGTGTAGTCACAGGACAGGAGTGTAAACACGCAACATCAAAAGTGTGGTGCCGCTTCGTCATTGTTAGGGAATGGTAAAAAAAACTATAGCAGCACCAAACGTCCAGGACCTTATAAATTCCTGGTACCGGCCAATCAGAAAACCGGTACCAAATATCGGTGCTTGGTACCATCACTATCAGACAGTGCAACATTTGATCTTCCTGAGTAAATTCTTTCATGGTAAAATGAATTGTTCTATCATAACTCCAATTTGAATACATATTTTTGATGTAAAATGCACTTGGGACACCAGAGGTATTGCTCGTTCTATGAGGTGTTTCCAGACTTAAAGGGCTGTGATTGAACTCTGGTAGAACCTTGGCTTGTATAAGACGAATCAGCGTGACGTCACTTGCCACCCAGAAATGCGGAACCCCGCGGCAGTTATTCGTATGAGTTGAGCCAAACAAACGTTAATCTCAAAAACTATACATCACATCGCTTATATTTTTACATTCTGAGTGAGCAGAAATAGCTCAAGAGTTTGATGTATAATATATGCATATCGTGTTAAAGTTGTGTGAACTGTCGCAGTTTTTAAAATGTAAACAGAGTCAGCTGACACACTCAAGCCTCCCAAAGCTACGCTCCATAGGGTTCGATTGCTGTTGCCACCCAGTGACATGGTTTGTTTACCAAAATGCTGCTTGGTTGATCCCTCGTATAGCTTCCTGGAATTGATACAACCCCAAATTCTGTGATTCACTCTCATCTGTTGCTCCAGTAGAGACAATTGGAGAGTTCACGTATAAGGTCAAGTTTTCATTAAGTTACGGTGCAGTTAGGGGTAAGTTTCCCACCCAACTCAAATTCAACTTTTTATTACAATTATTTCCAGAGAAAACTGCCATATGAGAATATTGTCCCAATAAGAAGTGCATTCTGGACCTTAACTAAAATTTCAGGGCACAAACTGCAGATGTATTCAGCTGGTTGGTTATAGAATGTGTTGAGGGAAAATGGAACAATCCTGAGACAGAGATGTGACAGGCTGTCTGGTTTCAGATGGAAAGACTACAGTCTAGTAAGCCAGTAAGCCCTCTGCAATATTTCATGTAATATTTGCTGTATTCTTTCTTCAGATTGAGTGGCTGCAGCTTATCAGAGACTGGCTGTAAAGCTCTGGCCTTAGCTCTGAAGTCCAAACCCTCCCTTCTGAGAGAGCTGGACTTGAGTTGCAATGACCTGCATGACTCAGGTCTGAATCTGTTCTCTGCTGGACTGGAAAGTTCAGAATGCAGACTGGAAACTCTCAGGTAAAATCAGTTTGCACTTTGCAGTTTTTCTCAGTTGATTCAACACATTTCTCGTCTCTCAAAACAGGATTCCTGAATCTGCAAAGGTCGCCCTGCAGGTTTTACATAAGGATTTGGCTTTTATTGATCCAGTTTCATATACACAGCAGTGAAGCTCAGTGACTGAGAGAAGATCATCCATGCTCTGATATCTTGTCATTATTACTGCACCTCTCTCTGTTCCTCTCAGCCATAATTCACTGTCATATCTCCAGCTGCTTCAGAATACAGCAGCTGGATTTTAACCAGTAGGAAGGTGACCTCTTCATCTCCCCAGTTTTAACATAATGTCGTCTGGTTCCCAGTTAGATAGATAATTCATATTAGAATGCTGCTGAACACATTTAAAGCAGGCTAGTTTTGGTCCTCAATTTCACTGTGGAGCTCTTAGTTCCCTGTGAGCTGAGATTTCCAGGTCCTGACTTTCCTCCAGACTCAATACTGAAGGTGGTTTCACTTTAGTCCTCAGGGCTTCCAGACTGTGGAAAGCCATGCCGAGGTACTTAGGCTCCAGATTCACTATCATCTTTAAAACTCCTTGGAAAAGAAACTTTGATTGACTTGCTTTTGTATTATTTTGTGTAATCTGTTTTGTCTCTCCTCACTTCTTCATCTTGTTTCTCATGTTTGTATTTTATATTATTTACATCCATTTGCTTTTAAAGTGTTTCATAATTTATATCCACTTTTTTCTTTTGTTTTTATAGCTCAATGTGCAGCGTAACAAAGCATGTGCAATTTGGAGGATTTATTTATCCAATCAGCTTACAGCACCATGGTTAGCATGTGTGACCCAGTGGGAATCAAACCAGTTTCCCTGTCAGTGTTAGTGCTCCAGTCTGCTCAGTATACAGCACCATGCAAACACACTGGACCTGCTTTAGACCAGGCCTCACCAATAAAGTCTGTCAGTAGAAATAATACAATAATGACATTAAATATAAGGGTCAGTTAGCCTCATCCATAAAGTTTTGTCAGTAGAAATAATACAATAATGACACAATATAACAATAACATGTCTTCTTGTCCTTCAGGCTGAGTGTCTGTCAGCTGTCAGAGAGAAGCTGTGAAGCTCTGGCCTCAGTTCTCAGCTCCCAGGCCTCTAGTCTGAGAGAGTTGGACCTGAGCAACAATGACTTCCAGGATACCGGAGTGAAGCTGCTCTCTGCTGGACTGCGGAGTCCACACTGTAAACTGGAGACTCTCAGGTCAGGATCACTGTTGCTGTTCAACAGACCATTTAAATTATGTTCTACATGGGCGTCAAGGTAGTGTAGCGGTAGATTCGCTGCCAACACGTGTTACCTCCGGCTTGGTCGGGCGTCCATACAGGCACGATTGGCTGTGCCTGAGGGTGGGAAGCTGGATTGGGGGTATGTATCCTGGTCGCTGCACTCGCGCCTCCTCTGGTCGGTCGGGACGCCTGTTCGGGGGTAAGGAAACTGGTGGGAATAACGTGATCCTCCCACGTGCTACGTCCTGCCGGTGAAACTCCCTTGTCAGGTTAAAAGAAGTGGCTGGCAAATGTGCATGTGTCAGAGGAAGCATGGCGCTAGTCTTATCTCTCCCCAGATTGGAAGAGGGTGGAGCAGTGACCGGGGCAGCCACTAGAGCAGCAGGGGGAATTGGCCAAGTACAATTGGGGAGAAAAATGGGGAGGGAATCAGAAAAAAAAATCTGCTCTGCACATGAATGTCAAAGAAAATATGTGAACCCTCATTTTCCTGCTGAAGTGATTTTTTAAACCAGCTGAAAAACCAACTTTCAGCTCTACTCTCTCTCCTCTGAGAGAATATTTCATTATTTCTCTGCACACTGCCTCTGTTGGTGAAACCTGAAGCAAAGGACTTGTCAGAATATGTTAAATTTAGTGCAGAACTGAAATGAAAACGCAAATATTGGAGACAGGTTTTTTTTTGTATTATAAGTGGTTTCAAAGCAGTTTATTAATGAGAACATCCAACATGTAGCTGGTTTTAATCAAAGAGTTTCCACTGAGAGCTATGATCTGTTTTTAGAGGGTTAGATTCAAAATAAACAATAAATTATAAAGTATTAGTGTTGAGTGATGACGCTGAAAATGTTACAATACAAATGTTCATATCAGGCAGTGTTGACTTTCATAACTATGCAAAATCACTATTTCTCTAAGTTTAATTTTCCTCCTGAATAAAAGTTGAATAGAAGATCTGTCAAATTTAATTTAAAACACGTTTTTACTGACAGAATAATCGACTTAGAGTTTGAATGAGGAGAAAACAACCTGAAAAGTCACATTGAACACGTTCAACAACAGATCCTCCTGGAAGACAATACAGCAGCAACTGGTCAGCAGTTACATTACATTTATTTTTGTGGTTCACACTCAAATTAATATTTACAGTGGATTTTATTTATAAATGTCTAGAAAATTTTAATTTTGGTCATTCTTTTATCAATTGGATTAAAGTAATGTATGCCAATGCAAGGTGTAAAATTATAAATGTTTTTTTTTCTAAAACAATTCATCTCCACAGAGGTCTGAAGCAGGGATGTCCGCTCTCTGCATATTTATTTATTTTATCAATAGAAATGTTAGCTCTGAAAGCAGGGGCGGACTGGGATCATAATTCAGGCCGGGCATTAGATACCAAGCAGGCCAGGCCGATACGGGCCGACGCGCGTGTAAAGAAAAATTTGGGGCGTTTGAAGCTCAATTTGGGCCATTTGAAGCCCAATTTGGGCCATTTGAAGCCAGATTTGGGTCGTTTAAAGCCAGATTTGGGCTGTTTGAAGCCCGATTTGGGCCGTTTGAAGCCCAATTTGGGCCGTTTGAAGCCCAATTTGGGCCAAGTCCAATTTTACAATGAGATGCACCCACTTTAAACCTGAATAAAGTAATAAAACCACTAGTAAACCAGTAGGCGGCGCCTGGCCTGCTGTTCAGTGAGTGGCCTGGCCTGGCCTGCAAAAAAAAAAAAAAGTTTTTTTTTTTTTTTTTTTTTTTTTGGCAGGGTAGGCCAGGCCAGGCCACCGGGCATTTGCCCGACGTGCCCGATTATGCAGTCCGCCACTGTCTGAAAGTAAGAATGAATAAGAAAATAGAAGGTCTGAAAATAAATAATCTGGAATCAAAAATCTCAATGTATGCTGATGATGTGAATTTTCAAATCCAACCAAATGTTTTTTCCTTCACTGCAGTGGTTGATGAGTTAAATGCATTTTCAGCTATTTCTGGTTTGAAACCTAATTATGAAAAATGTACTGTGTTAAGAATTGGATCTTTGAAGGGTACAAACTTTGAGCTGTGTTGTAATCTGCCATTAAAATGGTCAGATGGTCCAATGGATGTTCTAGGTATACATATCCCTAAGAACATAGAACATATTACAAAGGAAAACTTTGAAAGGAAGCTTCATAAAGCTGATAGAAAACTACAGGCTTGGAGAATGGCAAATTTAACTTTATATGGAAAAATAACGGTGATAAATACTTTAGTTATTCCTCAGTTTGTTTATATTCTTATGTCATTACCTTCACCAGGAGAAGAGCTGTTTAAAAAATATGAACAACATTTATTTAAAACCAGACAAAATTAAAAGGGCTTGTCTATATAATGATTATGAGCATGGTGGGCTCAAGCTGTTGAGTCTTAGAGCTCTCAACTTTGCACTGAAAGCATCTCTTGTACCTAAATTTGTTTTAAATCCACAGTGGTTCTCAGCAAGATTGTTGATATAATTTCATTCACTTTAAAAAAAAAACTATCCTTATTAGGGCTGTGCCACCTTAGGCACCTCACGATTCGATTCGATTGCGATTAAGGGTGCTACGATTCGATTATTAAACGATTACGATTAATCACGATTTTCAATGCATCTTTTTCACCAAACAGGATTTTTTTTAAGCGAAGGTATATTTGTCAGTATCCATTAGTTAACTCATTCATGGCCAAAGACGTCTTTGACGTGTTATCAGGAATAGCCCTCCCAGCCAATGACGTGTTTGACGTGTTTTTGTTTTTATTAGTACAGCGCGTAGTTCAAACACTTCCCCAGCCTGTGACATTGTATCAGGTCCCTGGCATCTAAGGCAAGCCGACAACACGTGAACAAACACATACCGCAGCTGTTGTTTTGAAATTGAGCAGGAGGAAAATCAGAAAACGGATAAACGCTTCCTTGTGCAGACAGGAGAAACGCCATTGAAACGCCCCTCGGCGCGCTGCACGAGCTGGTCGCCTTCCTGTGTGCCAGCCAGGAGAAAACGGGAGAAAGTTCCAGAGATGTGTTTGATCATCGGAGGAATGAGGAAATGATCGATCAGTTTGACGGGTAATCCAGAGGGCGGTGAGGACGTGTTGAATAGCCGAGGGGAAAACGGGAACGATCAAATAGCAGGGAGGATAGGACAGGGAGACATGGACGAGGACGGGTGGACCAGAACAAAACAAAATAAACACACGAACAGCTAACAAGGCAGAAGCGGCAGTCACAGCAGCCCGCTGTCCGTTCTCAAGAGCTATTCAGTTGGTTCATGAAATCGCTGGGCTGCGTGCCCTCCAGTGTTGCTCCTGGCCAATCCCGGCGCCACAGGGGCGTGGTTATTGCTTATCCTATGTGGGGTTAGAAATCACGCAACAAAGATAAAAGGGGGATCGTGTGTGTGTGTGTGTGTGTGTGTGTGTGTGTGTGTGTGTGTGTGTGTCTGTCTGTCTGTCTGTCTGTCGGTGTGTCTGTCTGTCTGTCTGTCTGTCTGTCTGTCTGTCTGTGTGTCTGTCTGCACACTCACTCACACTGAGTAAACTGTATTGTTGAATGTAAAAAAAAAAGCACTTCATGTGTATATATATATATTATTTTTTTTGTCATTTGTGTCATAACGAATAATATTTACATGTCTGATGTCAATACAGTTCAAAATAAAAGAATTGAGAGCGAGTTCTGCCTGAGATTACAAAAATGGCCTTTTCTCCTGTTTATCATCTCAGGGAGACCTTTTTGGTGAAAACAGGGTGTATATAAATGGCTATAAGTAGAGTACAGAACATGCTAAAAGCTCACTTTTTTTTCCTGGTGAACCCAGAGACGTACATCTTCATTTTGAGGTATTGCAAATCACTTTGGTGCTAATAGATAATTTACTGTGGGTCTTGAAAGATGACCAACAATTATGAAAATCTTTGGCCTGTGCTAAATATTGGCAGTCCTAAACTGGCCATGAATGAGTTAAAGTAAACAAACAAATGTACCTCCATTATCTTCAGTTGCGACTGAAGTCCACGCATCACATGTTACAGCCACCCTGCATGCTTTCTTCAGTGATTCCAGTTTCCAGTACTTCGGTTTTGGTCTCGTTTTACAGTTAAGGAACTGCTTTCCGGGCGAAATACCGTATTTTTTGCAAATAAAGCAAAAAAAAGAAAAAAAGAAAAGAAAATTGCATTTTTTTGCAAATCGATAATCGAACATTGTGAATCGATTTTAATCGTCACGTGACTAATCGCGATGCATCGATTATACGATTAATCAGCACACCCCTAATCCTTATTTTCAGCTAACTCCTTTTCAGTTCACTTTATTAAAGAGAAAGTCTTTCCCATATCTATCAGGCTTTTTAGAAGAGGTCATGGTCAGCTGGCTTCAATACCAATATCATCAACCTGAATCATGTTGTGAAATTCAAAGCCAATTGTTATGGTACAATAGAAATATTTGAATTAAGGATACACCTATGTTTATTGAATCAATGTTTGAAAATGGAATATTATTTTTGAATGATCTTTTGAATAGTGGGGGTGAAATCATGTTGTATGACGAGTTCACAGTAGTATATGGTAATGCTTGTGACTCCTTTACATATACCGTAATCAACTTTTTGCAGCTATACCTCAGACCTGGAAAAGGAAGCTACTATTAAATACAAAACAAATGGTATGCTGCCCTGACATAAAGGATACAACATGGATAAATAAGAAGAAAAAAAATAAGAAAATGTATCAGTTTCATATGTATCTTAAAAAAATATGTGCAGCACCAGTAGCCATTCAGTCAAAATGGGAGAATATGTTGGACATGTGTATCCCATGGGACAAAGCTTTTTCTTGTATTTACACAACTACCTTTGATGTATCCATTAGAATTTTACAATTAAAATTAATCTATAGGTACTTGCCTACGAAAAAGATGCTTTAAAAAATGGAGCATCCAACAGTGTGACTTGTGTAGGTTTTGTGAGGAGGAAGAGGAGAGTGATGTGCATTTATTTTGGTATTGTCCGGAAGTTGCATTATTTTGGATTAAAATTGAAGAATGGATTCCTGTTTACAGCACACATTTCTATAGCTGTCCTCTAACTATAATGTTTGGGGATTTAAGGGATGATGAAGAAGGAAAAGACCTGAATAATATTGTAATTATGATGGGGAAAACATATATATTTAAAGCTACGAAAAGATACCAACTAGATATTGAAGGTTTTAAAACATTTCTAAAATTTCAGTGGATTCTTGAAAGGGATATTAACACGTTCACTGCCAATGACGTGTTTTTACGTCAAACAAAATCCAACGGTTCACTGCCAATGATGTGTTTTTACGTCAAAAAAAAATCGATTTTTTTTTTTTGACGGTGGGACGTTGATCTAACCCTTTTACGTCTCCTATAACAGAATTGGAGGTATTGAATGTGTATAATCTATTTTACCGACCCACTGAGTGGCCACATGTCTCTCCACAGTAGGAAGAGGCGAGCCAAAACTGGAGGGAAAAGCGCGAGGAAGCCGTTCTCATACTGTAGAATGGATGGCGAAAACGCTTTCACTTTCGCGCTGATGCACAGCGGTGGCAACGGTGGGGGGTTCCAAGAATAGACTGGATGCACACTTTGAAACACGCACCATAAATAAGCCCAGAATCGCAAGAGCTTCATCAGAGCTCTCAACCGGACCGCCAAGAAACGAGCGAAACCCATCCAGCGAGCCCCATCCAGACTGCCAGGCTGCCAGGCAGCAGCAACTCGTTTGTCACAGACCCGCTGCAGAGCCAAGGAGGGCGGAGGAGAACGCCCACGGAGGGAGGAGTTGGAAGCAGAGGGGGGTTTCCTGCTGTTATGGAGGAAATTACTGTTCAAAACTATTGTTTAGATGTCTGACGTCTTACTGATGCCAAAAATGAATGGTTAAAGTGACTGTTCTATCGAATTTCACAAAAAGCCGTTTATCTCTGAATAATTTTTCAGACGCTGAAACCATGCTGTATTCAACTGCTAATGCTTACATAACTACTAACTCTACAAACTAACTCTTTTAGACAGAGAAAGCACACATTCTATTAGTTATTTTGAGATATTGTGTGTTCACAAAATCTTAGCAGAAAAGAATCCTCGGGTCTTGAAAGATAAGCCAGAATCCTCAAAAAAACCCTCTGGCAGAACCTACCTACAGTAAAAAAAAAAACGGCTGGCAGTGAATGTGTTAATACAAATAAAAAACAGAATTTAATTTATGAACGTGGGTGGGAAACTTTGAGTCGGGGTGAGGGTTGGAGCTAAATGGACATAGGCTGAGGAAATGTTTTTGTATTATTATTTTTTTGGATTTAAATTTTTGTTTACTGTAATGTATCCTTTTCTGCTGTATAAGCAATAACTATTTTTCTTGGTATGTATGTATGTATGTTTTTGTCTTTTTCCCTTTCATGTGTCTGAGCTGTTTGTTTTGTTCATATGTTGTTTGAAAATGAAAAATGTATAATACAAAAAAAAAAATATATATATATATATTATAGATGGGATCGTTAACGCCGTTAACGGCTGCGTTAACGCGAGACTCTTAACGCGCGATAAAAAAATTATCGCCGTTAATCTATTCTCAAAGTTGTCTGGTAGCAGGGTCCACTTACAGTATATTGAGCAGGCCATGATGATTATCACTTTAGAATGGAACAGTATGTAAGCGCGGACATTTATGTCTGCCTCCCCCATCCTGGCTGCTGTGGGGGGGCGTGAACAACCGAACCTGCTCTCTAGTCATCTTCCAGTGGCCTACACTACTGACCTGGCAGTCATCTGCTCTAAATAATGTGCATGCTTCAAAAACACGAGGCGGCGGCGTCTCTCTCTCTCTCCGTCTCCCTCTCTCTGTCTCTCTCTCTCTCTTTTGCTCTCTCCTCCGTCAGTCCATCGTTGTCGTGTGGCACCGTGTAGGCTATAGCACGAGTCGTGAGCCGATTTGCCCTCAAACGCTTCCAAACGCTCCCGATGCTCCGTGCCGGCTGTGCATGAGAGATGCAGCTAGCCGGGCTCTGGCATCATGCTCTCTCTCCTCCTCCCAGCCTCTCTGACGTGCGGGAGCCACACTCATGAATATTCATGAGTGATCCCGGTGATCTCATTCCAGGTAGTTCAGGATAGAACTTTGTCCAGATGAAGACAAACCAGGTGTGTAACTTGCTGGTTTCTTACCTTTAAATGCCTGGCTATTCAAATTGAATTGAATAAACAGAAACCTGTTCACAAGGACTTACTTCTAGTCATTATTTATGTTGCACACACATATTTTGAATGGCTTCGACAGACTTCAAATGACCCATTTTAATCTAGATTAATCTAGATTAATGACCAGGATTAATCTAGATTAATCTAGATTAAAAAAATTAATCTATTCCCATCTATAATGGGTTAGGGTTAGGGTTAGGGTTAGGGTTAGGGTTAGGGTTAGGGTTAGGGTTAGGGTTAACCCTAACCCTATTTACAGTGGCAGCAAGCTTCAGTTGGTGCTCTCAGCTGAAGGCCTTTCAGCTGCCAGCTGGCTGCCATGCAAAGAAGTGGACTTTGTTACACCATAATGGACATTAGAGAAACTAATCACCTATATTGTTTATTAAGAGGTTGAATGGGTTTAAGTAATTATGTTACTAGCACTTGAAAAAGTGCACAATTAAAATTGCACAATTATTGTTATAAGCACATTTATACAACAGGTAGTTCCGGCCGGGCAATTTGATTGGACAAGAGGGATCCTACCAGTGCCAATATTTCATGATAATGCACTAGCGCTTCACTCTGTGTAGATCACTCCGCTTCACAGCTGCCCTAATCAACAAAATGCTTCACAGCTGTAGAGTAGACAGTAGCAAAGTCAGGGGCGGACTGGGATCATAATTCAGGCTGGGCATTAGATACCAAGCAGGCCAGGCCGATACGGGCCGACGCGCGTGCCGGCGTCCGAAGGGCGGCGGCGAAAAATTTGGGGCGTTTGAAGCTCAATTTGGGCCGTTTGAAGCCCAATTTGGGCCGTTTGAAGCCAGATTTGGGTCGTTTAAAGCCAGATTTGGGCTGTTTGAAGCCCGATTTGGGCCGTTTGAAGCCCAATTTGGGCCGTTTGAAGCCCAATTTGGGCCAAGTCCAATTTTACAATGAGATGCACCCACTTTAAACCTGAATAAAGTAATAAAACCACTAGTAAACCAGTAGGCGGCGCCTGGCCTGCTGTTCAGTGAGTGGCCTGGCCTGGCCTGCAAAAAAAAGATTTTTTTTTTTTTTTTTTGGCAGGCCAGGCCAGGCCACCGGGCATTTGCCCGACGTGCCCGATTATGCAGTCCGCCACTGAGCAAAGTAGACAGCCTGCAGTTAATTAGGCTGATTAGGCTACAATTTCGGCAAAGCAGAAAGCTGAGGGAACTATTTTTGTTGGCGGAGGAATAAATAGAGAAATCATATATTTGCTCAGCTTTTTGTCATTTTTTTAATCAGCTTTGTTTAATAGAACTGTTGTATAAAAGCAATATCACACTCGAGGTCGTGCTGTTGTTGTCTAATATCGGCACTGCTGTGATTATCTACGACCAAATCACAGCAGTGCCGATATTAGCCAACAACCGCACTCCCTCTCGTGTGATATTGCTTAACTCATTCACCGCCAATGACGTCTTTGACGTGTTATCAGAAATAGCCCTCCCCGCCAAGGACGTGTTTGACGTGTTTTTGTTTTTATTACTGCAGGGCGTATTTCAAACACTTACCCAGCCTCTGACATAGTATCATGTCCCTAGCATCTAAGGCAACATGTGAACAAACACATACCGCAGCTGTTGTTTTGAAATTGAGCAAGAGGAAAAGCAGAAAACGGGTAACGCTTCCTTGTGCAGACAGGAGAAACGCCATTGAAACGCGCCTCGGCGCGCTGCACGAGCTGGAGTCGCCTTCCTCTGTGCCAGCCCGGAGAAAACGGGAGAAAGTAATCAAGAGATGTGTTTGATCATCGGAGGAATGAGGAAATGATCGATCAGTTTGCGAGGGCGGTGAGGACGTGTTGAATAGCCGAGGGGAAAACGGGAACGATTTCAGGGAGGATATGACAGGGAGACATGGACGAGGACGGGTGGACCAGAACGTAAACAAAATAAACACACAACAGCAAGGCACAAGGCAGAAGCGGCTGCGGCAGTCACAGCAGCCCGCTGTCCTTTCTCAAGAGCTATTCGGTTGGTTCATGAAATCGCTGGGCTGCGTGCCCTCCAGTGTTGCTCCTGGCCAATCCCAGCGCCACAGGGCGTGGTTATTGCTTATCCTATGTGGGGTTAGAAATCTAAAAGGGGGATCGTGTGTGTGTGTGTGTGTGTGTGTGTGTCTGTCTGTCTGTCTGTCTGTCTGTCTGTCTGTCTGCACACTCACTCACCGAGTAAACTGTATTGTTGAATGTAAAAAAAAAAGCACTTCATGTGTATATATATATATATATATATATATTTTTTTTTTGTCATTTGTGTCCTAACGAATAATATTTACATGTCTGATGTCAATACAGTTCAAAATAAAAGAATTGAGAGTGAGTTCTGCCTGAGATTGTGCCCTTTTACAAAAATTGCCTTTTCTCCTGTTTATTTTCTCAGGGAGAGCTTTTGGGTAGAAAACAGGGTGTATATAAATGGCTATAAGTAGAGTACAGAACATGCTAAAAGCTAACTTTTTTTTCCTGGTGAACCCAGAGACGTACATCTTCATTTTGAGGTATTGCAAATCACTCTGGTGCTAATAGATAATTTACTGTGGGTCTTGAAAGATGACCAACAATTATGAAAATCTTTGGCCTGTGCTAACTATTGGCAGTCCTAAACTGGCGGTGAATGAGTTAATTGTACATTAGATCCGAGGAAATGGCGGCCATCTTGGATTTAAGGTAAAATCTGACTTCCCCCCACATCTGAAAATAAACCTTATGGTATTCACTCACTATCTGATTTGTGAAACTTTTATCCCATTTGTGAAAAGCAAAATAATATGTGGTTTCATTGAGATTTCATAGTTTTTCCCCATCTAGACCACATAAAACCTCCACATAAGGTCCAGTTCAAAGTACATTACACTTAGACCTTTCAAATCTGGGCTAGATTACCAAGGGGACCCGGCCGACACCCTCACCAAGAAACACTTTGAGATTTGGGAAACTTTTATCCTATCTGTGAAAATGGAAAATGGAAGATTTCATTGTTTTTGCCCATCTAGACCGCATAAAACCAGGTCTAGTTCAAAGACCATTACACTTAGGCCTTTCAAATCTGGACTAGATTACCAAGGGCACCCTACACTCTCACCAAGAAATACTTTGAGATTTGTGAAAGTTTTATCAATGAGCACACTTGAACATTAGACTAGGGAGGAATGATGGCCATCTTGTATTTGAGGTCAAATCTGACTTCCTCCCACATCTGACAATAAACCTTATGGTATTGACTCACTACGTGAGAAATGTCATGCTTTTTATACAAGGAGTGCACAAGTGTTATAAGCACATTTGTACATTAGACCTGGGGGAATGGCAGCCATCTTGGGTTTGAGCTCAAATCTGACTTCCCTCCACATCTGACAATACACCTTATGCTATTCCCTGACTATGTGAGAAATTTCATGTTCCTTTCAAAAAGTCCACAATTCCTGTATTTTTGGGAGCTTATCCGCTTGCTCTACTATTTGAAACTCTGGCAGGGAATGATTTAACATCAGCAAGACAATCAGTTTTCTCTGTTAAAGGAGCAAAACTATGGAACAGTCTACCTACTGAGCTGAAAACACAACACGATTTTAATGTTTTTAACAGGGGTATTAAGTCATGGTTAAAAGAGAAACAACTGTGTTCTCACACTTAATACCCTTGTAGACCTCTGGTGGTACTCTGTGTATTATGTCTGTATTGTGTGTACATTGTGTGTACTGTATTGTATGTACATCCTTGAATATTTGTATGTATAGCTTTCCTCATGTGGTTTTATATTTGATTATGTTTCTTTTCGGGTATGTCCTCTGGGGTGTATTTTAGTGACTTTCTGTATAGTGACTTTCTAGTCAATACATTTGTATGTATAGCTTTACTCTTGTGGTTTTTTACATTTGATTTTGCTTCTTTTTGGGTATGTCCTCTTGGGTTGTGTTTTGGTGTAGGAGTCGCCTGCAGTGGACAGGTGTTGAAAATTACATCGCTATGAACACTTAACACTGTGTATCTGTGCATACATGTTACATCTCCAATGCTCTGTGATGTCCATATCAAATAAACTTAACCTAACCTATGTGTGTCTTCCTGTGTGTGTGTGTGTGTGTGTGTGTGTGTGTGTGTGTGTGTGTGTGTGTGTGTGTGTGTGTGTGTGCGTGCGTGCGTGCGTGCGTGCGTGCGTGCAGGCTGTCAGGCTGTCTGCTCACAGAGGTTGGCTGTGCTTCTCTGGCCTCAGCTCTCAGCTCCAACCCCTCCCATCTGAGAGAGCTGGACCTGAGCTACAATCATCCAGGAGCCTCAGTGAAGCTGTTGTCTGCTGGACAGTGGAGACTCAGGTATGGAGAGGGACCATCTGCTAGAAAGACTGAGAGTCACATACATTTTTTGCAGCTTTTGTAGGTTTTTTATAATTTTATACAGGCTGAGAATGGTAGATGTGTCTAAATAAGGGTAAATTGTAAAATGTATACATTTCCCAACACACTGGTAAATGTGGATAAACAAGCAACCCCTGCCTGGAGGTGTGAGTCAGCAGGGCTAAGCTGAGTGGGTCCAGCTGGACTAACTGGCACCAGGCAGGGCTGAGCTGAGTGGGTCCAGCTGGACTAACTGCACCAGGCAGGGCTGAGCTGAATGGGTCCAGCTGGACTAGCTGCACCAGGCAGGGCTGAGCTGAATGGGTCCAGCTGGACTAGCTGCACCAGGCAGGGCTGAGCTGAGTGGGTCCAGCTGGACTAGCTGCAGGCAGGGCTGAGCTGAGTGGAGCAAAATAGAAATTAGAAAAATGAATAGAAATTAAAATCAAGCTGTCAAGCTGAACACAATGTCAGCTAGTGTTGTCACGGTACTCGGTACTTGGACGGTACTACATTGCTACGGTACTGAACGGTACCTGTTTTTCATGGTACCGAGGGTACCGAATTTACTACTTAGTTTGCCACCATGGCTTGGCTTCATGGACCCAGCCACCAGCTAACGTTAGCCTGTCTGCCTGAGCAACACACATACATACAACACGCATACAGCCCCGCGCACTTCCGGGACTACGGTGTCCCCGAACGTCCACACGTAATCGCGAACAGTCATTCACAGCTTGTTGACACGAGCAGTGCGCACAGGCGGCGAAGAGAATGGCTAGTGGAACTACAGCAGGAGCGGCTGCTCCTATTCCAACAACTCAACTTGTTGAGAAGAAGAATGCAAAGAGTCACATTTGGAAATATCAGTCCCCAAAGCCCCATCTGCAAAAAGTGTGAAAGGGAGTTCCAAACCAAACAGGGTAACACATCCAATCTCGCCAAGCACCCAGACCTGTTCACAGAATCCAAGGTGGGTTAATTCTTTCAAACGGTGTAAAATAACACGTTTAACAACATATCAAATGGACCTTATCCTGTCACATTCGTTTTTGAGATAGCTGGCAATGCATTGTGTAACCAAAAAAATGTTTGGCTAACGTTAACGTAATAACGTTAACGTGTTTCGTAATGGAATCATCCTGGTACAGCGTTAGCTAGCATAGTGTAGCGCGTGTGCAATGCAATGTTTGTAATGGAATCATTATGGGACACGGCTAATAGCCGAACTTAGCAATAGTTCAACATGGCATCAAAATAAATACAAGCTTCTTTCGGGTGAAACATGTCCGTGAATTAAAACTAGCTACATAACATTGCTTGCACTCTACATGTGTGTATGTGTAGTTGTCTTTATCATCTCTTTATTTTAGTAAATCTCACTGACATTACTTTCCATTTAACAGTATGCGAGAGATGAAGATGAAGAGGAAGGCACAAGTCGCGGAGCCCAAAAGACCACCCATCAGACAATTCCTGATGTTTTTGAAAAGCAGAGGAAATATGACAAGAACTCACATGAAGCAAGAAAGTGTGATAGGGCATTGGCAGAATTCCTATGCATCGATCAAATACCAATATACACCGTTGAAAAAAAAGGATTCCAGCAATTCTGTGAAATAAATTAAATTATAATATTTAATATAATAATAAAATTAAATACTTGAGGGCTACATGCCACTGTCTGTACTCACTGCCATACAGAGTTGAATGTAAGAAGAAGTAAGCAGAAGCACATTGTTTTGTTTTAAAGTTGAAGGCTACATGCCATTTGTTAATTGGAAATGGTTGCATACTTTAATAAAGGAGAATATGTTCAAGAAATATCAGTCTGTTTTTTTTACCGTGGTACCGAAATTGGTACCGAGTACCGTGGAAATTCACTAGTACCGGTACCGACTACTGAATTATTGGTACCGTGACAACACTAATGTCAGCAGCCGACAACTTGTTTCCACAGGGAGAGCTGCTGGCCAGCATGGAGAAATAAGGCCAGTTTCCACAGGGTTTTCCACAGGGAGAGCTGCCGGACATAGTATATCAGAATCGGATCAGAACAGAAAAAATGTGGATCGCTGATCCCTACCTTTAACATCTTCTGGTCAAGGGCTGGTCAGAGTCAGCTGTTTGGCGTTCACTCAACATGAACATCTTATCATTTGATCAAACCGTGCCTCTGACCAGACAACAGAGAATGAGCTCCACGTCTGCATGTGATACATGATTCAGATACGTCACATGATTTAGCACATTATACAACAACAATAACACAATTGGATCTCTTTATAGGTAATCTCTGTTTATTCTGACAAAAACAAGCAAATAATAACAATATCCTCTGGTCAAGCGTGAAAATCTAACATTGCACTGACAGATCACCTTCAAATTCACCAGCCATTAACGTTAAATAGTAAATCATTGTATTGTGTATCAGCGTTTTGGCTGATATGTTATTGCAATGATCCCGGGTTAATGACTAAACTCATCAGCTATATGTACTTAACTTAGTTTAGACGTCTCAGAAGAGCATACGAGTAACAACTAATGAGCCACATGCAGATTAACGTTACAACACTTTAAACATAATATATGACAGCATTGTGCCTGTTGGGTCTCCATAACGTTAGCCTCCATGGTTTTCTTAATGCTGGCGCTGTCAAATTAATTTACACCTGGTTATCCACCTCAAATAGTGACAGAAGTTATGAAATAGTGTGTGAAAATTGTAAAAAATATACCGTGTTGGACAATGATTTCAGTCTCCACCTGAAGAGTCACAATGCATTATGGGGGAGATGAGTATATCGAGTAAACCCCCGGTCTGTGCGAATATCTCCAGTGTGAACACACTACCTCTTCAATTGGAGTATCAAAAGTACGCTGAGTAGAGCTATCCGAACAGGCCCATTGACTCTGATTCATAAAGTTGAAGCTGAGGAATATTATTGTTTGATGTTGAATGGAGGATATGAATCACAGCGTCTGGAAAATCCCTCCTATGGAAGGTTATGAAGGTTATTTGTTCATGATCAAAGAGATGATGCTGTCTGACTTTATTTACCCCCCTCCCCCACAGTGTGGACTATGATGCAGTGCGGTGGTTGAAACCAGGCCTGAGGAAGTGTAAGTGTGTATTTAGTTTGATTCAGTTTCTATTTAAATACAAAGCTCATGTGTGACATCAGTAGCCTGTACTACGAATGTTGTATAAGAAGATCCAGGATCTGTCCCTTGATCTGGTTTGTCTAAACCAGATCAGCGCGATTGTAGTTAACTTGTACTACGAACCTCGTTTGCCACTAGTTTAGTGGAACCAGGTTTTTCTAATCGAGCCTTGAGCTCGTGCACATAAAAAGGGCGTTCTCTCCGACGTCTGACCAATCACAACATGGAGACGCCAAACACGTCATCGGCTGCGTCTGGCAGCAGCAGCAGCAGCAGCAGAGCCGCATATTTCTCGCTTGAGGAGCAAACGCTCATATTCACGAAATATGAGGTTTTTAAACATCTAATAAAATCAAAGGGCAACACTGTTGCACATAATAAGTGGTGAAAGGAGTGCTGGCAAAAAATTGCAGATTGTCTAAATGCATAGGTTATTCAGCTTGCTTGATTTCGCCACCAAAGCGCCCCAGACACGCCTATTTCCTCATTGAATGAATCCGCAAATAAAAATCTGCGTTGGATATTATTAGTCTGTTCCCGAATGACTGTCTAAAAGGACCACTTTTATCCACACCAGTAATTTATTTGAAGAGCGGTTTCGTAGGCTATCTACAGCTCTCTATCTACAGTCTTTGTGCAATGTGTAATCTATCTCAGTCCAAAATCCGTATGTAGCCTATAGACCATTTAGGCTCAATGAATAATAATGATCTCATGATGTGTTTAGTCGCACTGATGGAATAATTCCTATAGGCTAATCAATAAAAAAAGAATGATAATAAAATAAAAAAATGCTTCTGAACTGAATTGACACGGTAAGTGCGGGCATAGATTTCATTTATAAAAATAGCCTATTTCGTGGTCACATATCTATAGGCTATTGTCAGCAGAGTCGCATATCTCCATATTTCATATAATGATGCTGGAAATATGAAGTTCAATCACATCATACAGGCCAAAAGCAACACAGTTGCAGCTGCAAAATGCAGGAGTAGCCTAGATATGAATCATCTTAATATGGGATCGCCTGTGTGCAGGCGATCCCATATTAAATTGCTTAGATGTAGTAGGCTATTCTAGCATGTAGGCTATGACCATTTCAATTCCAACCCAACGTCAGTCTCAGCTCCGTTGCGCACACGGCACCGTGCGCTTTGAAGACGTTTATGTAACCTTTTTATGCCGGTTTAGTGATATTTCTCCACTCACTATTCAGCTGCAATCGATCGGCGGGGTAAAACAACGTATCTAGGCTACTTGAGAGCACAAAAATGAATATATAAAAACATATTCCAAAGTGGTAAGTAGGGCTTCATTAAAATGTAGCCTGCAACAAGTGCAAGGCTTTAGTCCTTGATTAATTCAACATTACAATTCGTGCTCCTTCCTTGATGGGAAACTAGTCCAGAAAGGGGTTGGCCATTTTTCCAAACTGCTGATTCGATTGGTTCGTGGGCGGTGTATCTAAGGTCTAATCTTATCCTTGCAACTTAACCTGCTGCGGACCAGGTTAAGTGTGAAGCATAAGTTGCTATGGAAATATATGTCGGTAAGAAGTTAACTTGCTTTGTAGTACGGCTAAACCAGGTTTAAACCTGAAGTTACCTCGCTAAACCACTAATCTTGCTTTGTAGTACAGGCCCCTATTCATTCAAATCCTATTCTGAAACAAAATCTGTTATGATGAAATTTAAGAAATAAGTCAGTCTATTAATACCATAAAACTTCAATTAAAAGCCAAGTCCCATATAGACATCAGTCCCTTTTACTGGCCGGATGTCACTACACGTTTTTGAAAAATAAATGCCCGCCTCAGTATTTATTTATTTATTTATTTATTTATTTATTTATTTATTTATTTATTTATTTATTTATTTATTTATTTATTTATTTAACTTGCATTCAAACATCAGTCCCAGGTCAGATCACCACAGAGAGAAAAAAGTCCTGAAATTCAAGCGGTATTTTTATTTTCTTTTTGATGAACAAAAGTCAGAAGCAGCAGAGAGACATTTCTCCATTGATTCCAATAGAGAGAGAATGGTGACAAAATAAAGGTGATCTATGCAGTTTGGCTTTCAGCAATTTACTGTTAAGATTATTTAAGATGATGATCAGCATCATGTTAGTTGATAGTTGATTCACTTCACATTAAAACATGGTCAAAAGCAGCAAATAGGCTACGTTCCACACTTTGATTGAGCACATTGGCTTCATTCATCAAAATCCATTACGAGCTCACAGCAGCGTTTGACTGCGTTCCACTTGACTCACTTTCTTATTGTAGAATCTCCCATTCGTCTCCTCTGTCTCTCCTGCGCTCTTTTTAAAGAAAATCAAGGAAATCCACTTCCTTCCTCTTCAATCCATTCAGTCTTTCAGCTTATATAGGTGACTTGACTAAACCTCAACATATAGACAGTTTTCACAGAACTGTGTTGCTAGGAACAGTTTGAAACCTGTTTCCTGCCAGCTATTGTATTAGCAAACACTGTAACAGGAAGTATAGGGGCAATTTAGAATGTTTATGTTGTCTGTGTGGGTCAGGCTTTTTAAAGGCCGGCACCAAACCAAACCGTTAAGAGAGCCAGCTTGCCCCGTTAAAATATGTGACAATAGCGACCCCAACCCAACCTGGCAGCCTGCAAACTACAATCTAATTTAACTCTCGATTATAGGGAGGAGACTGGAGATGATGTGCATTGTCTACGCAAGCTACATTTCTAGGGTGGAGACTCTGGAGGCATTTTAATAATGCTAGCAATTCTAAGAGACTCTAGAGACGATGCGCCATGGGCGGAACATGTTGTGGGATTTGATTATGTCACGGTTTGTGTTACAAATCACTGATGATGTCACAATTTGCTAACACCACCCGCCCTAGACAATTTTAATTACTCTGGAGACAATGTGCCATGTGCTCAACATGTTCTGGGATTTATGATGTCACAATATGGGTCACAAATCAGTGATGATGTCACTGAGTAGCTCACACGCTCGATTTCTAGGGTGGAGACTCTGGAGACGATGCGCCATTCGGACGAGGCCTCAAATGTTACGGTCGCAAATGGATGTATATATTTTCATTAAGTAATTTTGGCATCGTTTGTTGTCTAGGGGTGAAACATACATCTTCCATGCTAACCATATTGCACACATCAATGGTATATCAGTTTGGGACTGGGAATTAGCATCCAGTGACTGTTAGAAAGGGAGGCATTCTTTTACCTGGACGGCCCACTGTCGACCTCGTAGCTGAACAACCCTCTCTCTGGGTCAGGCTCACTTGGCCTGGCGTCCAGGCATCGTTGGTCTGGAAACCAACGTGAACAGGCGAATCCGTAGATTCCAACGTGAACAGGCGAATCCGTTGATTCCAACGTGAACAGGCAAATCCGTAGATTCCAAAACAAATGGCATAATGCTAATTTGAATGAAATTGTGCAATGGATACTGTAATCTCCATGCGTAATGTGATGCGATCTCAACACCATCGCATCATACATCACATCAACACCATCGCATACCAATAACACTGTATTCTATAACTGTCACATCCTCGCTCTCTCTCTCACACACACACACACACACACAGAGGGGTGCAGCACAAATTAATGGGCGTTCCCAAGTCATCTGCTATTCTCCGTGATGCACAGAATGTCACTTGTGCTCGTGCAGCAACAGTGATTCATGCAGGATTAACTAAGAGGATGAATTAGTTAAATGATTCAAAGGTGTGGTGAGCTTGGTGAGGCCGTTAACATCCACACAACCAATCAGTGTTGCTTCTTTCATTCCCTCCAATTCATTTGTGTAAATGCCAGGTTGTCCGTGTGCATCAGACATATCCAAAACACAGCGGTCATTATAGATACATCTACCAATCGTTTGTAGGTTAATACAACAGGGCTTATTACATTGTAGCATATATATTTATATCATAACTCTGTTTAGGCTAAAGCATGTTGTGACTGCCTAATATTATGTCCACATTCTAACTGCACGCTTACTGTAATTAGAGGTTTCCTTCATCATAGGCTATAACATACACATGTAAACAATGTGTGTTTCTTTAAGGGATGTGTGAGAATTTAATTCTAGCCTATTTCAATATATCTAAATGGTCCACGTGTGGGGATCATCTTAATAGGCTATATCATGCATGCAGGGAAAGAGGTTACTTACTGTAGGCTATCAGCCAACACAAGTCATCTACTGTTATACACTACAGAGCTGCAACAATAGTCACAAATTATGTAATAAAATCATGACAAACAAATTATCATGTATCCCTCTCTCTCCCTCTCCCTCCCCCTCTCTCTCTCCCTCAGTCTCTCTCACCCTCTCTCTCCCTCAGTCTCTCTCTTCCTCTCCCTCAGTCTCCCTCCCTCAGTCTCTCTCTCCCTCTCTCTCTCTCCCTCAGTCTCTCTCTCCCTCTCCCTCAGTCTCTCTCCCTCAGTCTCTCTCCCTCAGTTGCTCTCGTCTCCCTCTTCCTCTCTCCACCTCCCTCTCCCTCAGTCTCTCTCCTCTTCCTCTCTCTCTCCCTCAGTCTCTCTCCTCTCTCTCTCTCTCCCTCAGTCTCTCTCCTCTTCCTCTCTCTCTCCCTCAGTCTCTCTCCTCTCTCTCTCTCTCCCTCAGTCTCTCTCCTCTTCCTCTCTCTCTCCCTCAGTCTCTCTCCTCTCTCTCTCTCTCCCTCAGTCTCTCTCCTCTTCCTCTCTCTCTCCCTCAGTCTCTCTCCTCTCTCTCTCTCTCCCTCAGTCTCTCTCCCTCTCCCTCAGTCTCTCTCCTCTCTCTCTCCCTCAGTCTCTCTCCCTCAGTCTCTCTCCTCTCTCTCTCCCTCAGTCTCTCTCCTCTCTCTCCCTCAGTCTCTCTCCCTCACTCTCTCTCCTCTCCCTCCCTCTCCCTCAATATCTCTCCCGCTCTCTCTCCCTCAGTCTCTCTCCCCCTCGCCTCTCTCTCCCTCAGTCTCCCTCCCACAGTCTCTCTCCCCCTCTCTCCCTCAGTCTACTTCTCTCTCTCTCTTCCTTAGTCTCTCTCCTTCAGTCTCTCCCCCCTCACCTCTCTCTCCCCCTCGCATCTCTCTCCCTAAGTCTCCTTCTCTCTGCCTAAGTCTGCCTCCCTCAGTCTCCTTCTCTCTCTCTCTCCCTCAGTGTCTCCCCCTCACCTCTCTCTCCCTCAGTCTCCCTCCCTCAGTCTCTCCCCCCCTCTCTCTCTCCCTCTCTCTCCCCCTCCCTCTCCCTCAGTTGCTCTCGTCTCCCTCTTCCTCTCCCTCAGTCTCCCCTCTCACCTCTCTCTCCCTCAGTCTCTCTCCCTCAGTCTCCCCTCTCTCTCCCTCAGTCTCTCTCCCCCTCTCTCTCACCTCTCCCTCAGTCTCTCTCCCCCTCTCTCTCATCTCTCCCTCAGTCTCTCTCCTCTCTCTCTCTCCCTCAGTTGCTCTCGTCTCCCTCTTCCTCTCGCTCAGTCTCCCTCCTCCTCTCTCTCTCCCTCAGTCTCCCCTCTCGCCTCTCTCTGCCTCAGTCTCTCTCTCTCCCTCAGTCTCCCCTCTCTCTCCCTCAGTCACTCTCTCCCTCAGTCTCTCTCCTCTCTCTCTCTCTCTCTCTCCCTCAGTCTCTCTCCTCTCTCTTTCTCTCCCTCAGTCTCTCTCCCTCTCCCTCAGTCTCTCTCCCTCAGTCTCTCTCCTCTCTCACTCTCTCCCTCAGTCTCCCCTCTCTCTCCCTCAGTATCTCTCCCTCAGTCTCTCTCCTCTCTCTCTCTCTCTCTCCCTCAGTCTCTCTCCCTCAGTCTCTCTCCCTCAGTATCTCTCCCTCAGTCTCTCTCCTCTCTCACTCTCTCCCTCAGTCTCCCCTCTCTCTCTTTCAGTATCTCTCCCTCAGTCTCTCTCCTCTCTCTCTCTCTCTCTCCCTCAGTCTCTCTCCCTCAGTATCTCCCCCTCAGTCTCTCTCCTCTCTCTCTCTCTCTCTCTCTCTCCCTCAGTCTCTCTCCCTCAGTCTCTCTCCCTCAGTCTCTCTCCCTCAGTATCTCTCCCTCAGTCTCTCTCCTTTCTCTCTCTCTCTCTCCCTCAGTCTCTCTCCCTCAGTCTCTCTCCCTCAGTCTCTCTCCCTCAGTATCTCTCCCTCAGTCTCTCTCCTCTCTCACTCTCTCCCTCAGTCTCCCCTCTCTCTCCCTCAGTCTCTCTCCCTCAGTATCTCTCCTCTCTCTCTCTCCCTCTCCCTCAGTCTCTCTCCCTCAGTATCTCTCCCTCAGTCTCTCTCACTCTCTCCCTCAGTCTCCCCTCTCTCTCCCTCAGTCTCTCTCCCTCAGTATCTCTCCTCTCTCTCTCTCCCTCTCCCTCAGTATCTCTCCCGCTCTCTCTGCCTCAGTCTCTCTCTCTCCCTCAGTCTCTCTCATACAGTGTGTGTGTGTGTGTGTGTGTGGGTGTGTGTGTGTGTGTGTGTGTGTGTGTGGAAAGACCAATATTTAAAGTTTGTAATGACACACACACATGCTCACACGCACACATACAGTACACACGCACGCAGGCATGCGCACACACACACACACATACAGTACACACGCACACACACACACATACAGTACACATGCACGCAGGCATGCGCACACACACACACACACATACAGCACGCACGCACACACACACACACACATACAGTACGTATGTGTGTGTGTGCACACATACAGTACACACACACGCATGCGCACACGCACACATACAGTACACACACATGCACACATACAGTACACACGCACGCATGCGCACACACACACACACACATACAGTACACACGCACGCATGCGCACACGCACATGCTCACATGCACACACACACACACAGTACACACGCACGCATGCGCACACGCACATGCTCACACGCACACACACACATACAGTACACACGCACGCATGCGCACTAGAGCTGGGCTCGGGCTGAATTTTCCTTACCGAACCCGACCGAGCCCGTCACATTATTAGCCGAGCCCGGCCCGGCCCGACAGGTGTCAATTGATAATCTGTCCGAGCCCGGCCCGAACCACCTCCCTGATTTTTTTTTCCCCTCGGAGCGCAGCGAGCGCATAATTCAATGAGTCTGTCCAGCCTATAAACAGCCCTATATAATCCCAAACCAAAATCAGTCCTCGTAATTCAAAGCAGTCAATGATTAATACGTAATGTACAAAGCAAAGCACCAAACAGCCTAATTTGTGCGTGCCGTGCACTGCCCACACAGTCCCACATCGCTGAAAGAAGTACTGCACGGTGAGCCGACACGCAGCTGACTCCGGGCAGAGCAGCAGAGTGCATGTCTGGGCGTGTTTCATTCGATGCCTTCAGGTGCTTTCATTAACGTAGTAAATTAGCTCAGGAGCTGATGATAGATATATTTGAAGGCAAAAACAAGTGACTGATTACGTGACCGAGCCCGGCCCGAGCCCGAACGCGACTTCAATGTTTCTGTCCGAACCCGGCCCGTAAGTCGGGCCGGGTTCGGGTTCCGAGTCCGACGGGCCGGGTAGCCCTGCTCTAATGCGCACACGCACATGCTCACACGCACACACACACATACAGTACACATGCACGCATGTGCACACGCACGCATGTGCACACGCACACGCACACAGACACATACAGTACACACGCCCGTTTGAGGGTTTTTTTTCCCCTTTTTTAGCCATATTTAGAGTAATATATCATTTTAAATCAACATTAGGATTATACTGTTGTGATGTCATTATTCAGTATATTCTCTTTCATGTCACCACCTGCTCAGCTCTCCTGTCAACATAATTGTAACTAACAAACACAAACTGTTTTAGCCAAATTCATATCAAAATGACACCTACAAACACAGGTACACAACCCAAGCCGTACACAACACACAAAGTCATCATCGATAATAAAAAAAACATACAGAGGGACATTTATTTATTCCTGATAGGAACGATTGAAAAATAAAATAAAATATATTATGTTGTTTTTAACTTTACACCACCTCTTTTTGTTACTTATTGGGTCATGAAACTGAAACCATGCATATAGCCACCTGCATACCTGACTTCGGGAGCTTGGCAATTGGCATCATGCATGATTAGCCAGTAGCATCCCAACGTGTCACACAGGTAACATTACTTAAGAGACAGACTAGACACTTACTTTCTTGGTTGTTGCTAAAAAATCTGTCAGTGTCACTCACTGTCTGTCGTTCACTCGCTCACTGTCTCG